>NC_139226.1:94527974-95127974 GCF_055691185.1 Crinia signifera | reverse complement strand
ACCGCTCACTGTTCTGTGTCCCTGTGATCTCACTGAAGCGCTCTGCACTTTTTCCTCATCTCTTCATTTCTGACTTCCTCAGTATTCAACGTGTGGCCAGCTCGCCGTCCCCTTTTGCGAACTTAACATAATTATGCGAGTTCAAATGGGAGTGCTGTAACTGGAGAGATCTGTTTTCTCCTGCTTTCCACGTGAGCTGGCCAGAATGGGATATTCCTGAGCAGGGTGTTCATCTCAGCAGCGTGTTCCTCGCATTTGTGGACTTGTATTTTTTTACAAAGGTTTAGAAAGGTTAATGTTTTGTTCAGAATTTATTTTACAACAAATGGCTGTGTGACTATTTTAATTGGGTTTGTGCAGACGGGTGTATTTTGTTCTGTTTGGCCTTTATCCTTGTGTTGTGCTTTTGGCATTGTTTCTTTGCCCTGTGTTTTTATTTAATTTATTTTATAATTGTTAGCGTGTTTAAAAGCCTGTTTGGGGGTTAGGTGAGGAAGAACAGAGGAAGCATGGGAAATTACTAGGAGCATTCCAAAATGATTTCTTATTGGTTACCATTAAAATAACTTATTCAATTCCAAATAAATTAATATAGAAGTACAGCATTATGGCACTTGCAATAAATACATTGGAGTACATTTTTTTTAATTTATAAGCCATAAAAAACAAAAAAAAAATAACAACTTTAACAAAGATAACCCTACAGTTCACCTAAAAAAGATGCTGAGGGAAAAATGGAGAACATCTCTAAAAAAAGAAACCAGCAGGACTCGCAATTTGTGCATTGAATACACTATTTGAGAGAGACACTAAAATCCCCATTGAACAGACATTGCGAACACCGGGGAGAAGTGCAGGGTGAACTGAGTTAGCTTCGCAAAATATTTTTGGAGAAGCAACAGAGTTGAATACAGGGAAGCACAAAAAAATGAGAGAAAACTTCACTACTCTCAAAAAAACATGCACACTCACCGTTATTTACGGCGACATAGGAGCATTAAATACATGCCAATCTGTACTGTTTTTCATGACCTGTGTGAATATAGAATTGTTTCATCTACTCACACATCACACAAATCGTTGTAACACCCTGAAGTTTATTTTTTTCGATAAAGATTAAAATCTTAATATGTCCAAACATCTTATTAGTCCCTCTCGTCGCTGCTGATTGTTACTCCTTATAACTAGGAAGAAAAGCGACAGACATTTGCCAAAAAAAATGTCCCTATGGGCACCCAATCCTGTGGCAGTCACCCAAACTTTTATTACTTTCAAACCTACTCTACATCCATTCTGAAGTCTTACACTGTGTTGACATTTCAGCAAGCTAAACACACATCTGCCCCTGGGTTTATGGCAACGAAATCAAATGTCCCAAATGTTTTTATTGACTGGTTCATTTTTCACTAGAATTTCGCACTCAGAGAAAATGCGTTCAGCAATGCCAAAATATCAGCTGTCAGTGAGATGTAAAAAGTCACACTGTTGAAATATAAACTCCACTATCAGTATTTCAGTATTTAGCCATTATTAGAACAAGTCAGGTCATTAAGAATGATAAACAGCCAAGGTTTCTAGACAAGAATTGCACGTTTGGCTGAAATGCGACTCATTCCATTTTTTAACTGTAATAGACTTTGTACCACTGGGTAATTCTGAAATCTGCTGGAAAATCTGACATTGCTGAAGAGGACAAAGAATTATAAAAAAATAGATGCTGTGAAAACACAACTATATATTTAATTTGCACGACTTGAGTTAATAGCAAGCAGGATCCGCCACATCGAGCTGGGTTATATTCCGAAATGCAATGTGATGGAAGCGATTGCAGAAATAATTTAAATATCTGTTTATTAAATGATATGCGATCCACATTTAGCAGTTGGCTTGTGTCTAGGGGTGTCACAGGCACAGTGGATGTATTGTGTAACTTTCCAAACCTCATCCATACAATATCTTTCTTTGTTTTTGCATTTTGTCTTTCATTTGTGCACAAACTCCCTCATGCTACCACAAAGCTGCACAAAATAACCAATGAATTACTTGGGCTGTTCAAAATGGCCACCATAAGGGTCATTCGTTCCTTTTAAATGAAGGACGCCAGGAAAATGGCCGTGGAAGCTGTATACCTCTAGTGTCCAATTGGTAATGTGATTAGAGCACAATTCCCATTAAGGTAGTAGCACTAGAGTGAGTTATCGGCAGTCTCCAATTTCCTTGACTCGTGGCAACCAGCCTAGTCACAATGATGAGCCTCTGTACTCTATGTGAAAACAACAAAATATGTATTGGCTTTAGTTTCACACAATTCACATGGCAACTGGCACAGATATTTTATTACTCTGCTGTACATATAATTTTTATATTTATTATAATATAATATTATTTGTATACCTACTGTATATTGACTCAATAATAATAATTATAATAATGGTTATAATAATGGTTATTTACTTTTTCTACTATTATTTATTATTTATTATTTTATTTAAACATAGTATTTAAGCAGCCTTAATAATGAACTGTCTTGATAACATTTGATTGTATTCTGCTGCAGATAAGAAATATTAATTAAACAGCTTTAGTAAGCGCTAGAATTCCATCAGAAGGCAGAAGGAAAAATATTCATGGCTATTGAAGTGTTAGATATTTAAATAGCCTAAAATGTAGTGTTCCCATTTAATCTGTAATGTGGCACAGGAGTGGGTTAGGGCTTCTTATAGATAGGTGCTAATATAGGTAGGTTTGAGGTTTGGCAGAATTCACATGAGATTTCCTACAAAACAGGTTTCCTCCTTTCACTTAGTTTTTTTGTAAATCCTATTCTTTTTAACTGGAGACAGTTAAAGATGCCTTAAAGATGCCTTAATAAGACTCAAGTAGGTACATTTTGTGCTCAGCACTGCAGCACTTCATCAGTACAGAAGGTCTTTCTAAACATTTGGTATTTGCACAACTAGGGAAGGTATGAAAGTATGAAAGTACCAGTAGAAAGTATGAAAGGTATTCGGAAGTGATCTTAAAATTCCTAAAAGTTTGGTCCAATCTCCAGAAGTGTCAGAAGGATCAGAAGCCCAATGTACCTTCCTAAACACGGCACACTAGGATTGGATGTGTTCAAGTCAGCAGGGACATAGCCAACATTTTTTGGGCCCCATTGCAACATTTTGAATTTAGTGAAACCTTCCTCCATTTAGAGAGACGCTTCTCTCTACAGCAGTTGTTAATTTTATGCACTATAGTGTGCTAGGTAATTTTATGACCCACAGTAGTGTCATAGTCACAATATACTAAACAGTGCCCCCAGTTCATGTTATGTAGTGCTCCAAGTCACCAGTATGCCACATTGTACTGCTGCCTATACACATTCCACAAACTTCCCCCAGTTCATATTATGCCATACAGTGCATAGGGTGCAATTACGGGAACCTTGTAGGTAACTTAGGTACAGTTGAGTGAGCCCCCTAAGCTTCAGGGCCCCATAGCAATCGCACCACATGCAACCACTATAGTAGCTACAGTGGTTGCATGTGGTGCAATTGAAATGAGACTTGAGCTAATACATTGGAATACAACCATAAGTTTGTAAACATAAAGTATTTCTTTATATCATTATTCTAATGCAATATAATAATCATGTCTGTAATATATTTATTTTTTGCAAGTAGTGTAGCCACAACACTGCAAACAGTTTTAGAGCCACCCCATACCTAATCCATATTTATATTTGGTTTAGATTTGGTTTAAGTTCACCCTTCTTGCTGACACGTGCAAATGTAAGCAAATCAGATCAAATGTCATATTTGTAAACATCCCCTTAAATAATAAGATTATCTGTGCAGTACGAAGTTACTGGCCAATGGTCCTGACATGCATCTATTTCCCGGTGATAACCTCGATTGAAAAATAAGCTTTTAAAAATTCAGAAAATTATAATTTAAAATAAGAATTTGCACATTCGAACAATGCTTTAAAGAATTTCAGAGCAGGGCCTTGTGTAAATGAGGTATATTTTTTCAGGGAGGAAGATAACTTAATTTATTGGTTGAAGAATCAGTTCTAATGAAGCAGGATGAGAGATAGGTAGCTTAGAATAAGGAAGGTTAGAAAAAGCTCAGAGGAGAAAAATGAGGATGAACAGTTTACGGAGATACTTGACATTCAGGCTGTATAAGATACCGCTCTGCACCTAAAAAGTTTCCGAAGAGTTTAAAAAGTGACTATTTAAATACAAAAATTGGTATTTGGCTGCCTACAAGCATCGACCTTCAAAATAACGAGCGAGTTGTATTGATAATCTCGGAGAAGTCGCAACTGACAAATGGCTTGATATCAGACAAAACCAAACAATGGATCCAATGTGAAGACAGTGAAGAGAATTTAATTGAATTTTTTTTTTTTGTTCAGAAATTGCTTTGACCCTTGAAAAGTGCTACGAGACATGTAAAGAAGATCATTGACTGAAGTCATATGAATTTTAATGTACTTTATTATCATATAACTTTTTATTGTACTTGAAGTTGTTTTTTAAATTATAATTGTAATGGTGTCACATGCCCGGCATAGAGCTATCACTCAGTGCTTTTGTACAACCTGAGGACTTTACGATTAAGTGGCGGGGTGTTTATAAGGGAGATAATGAACAGCTTAGGCTAGCAGATATAATAATTTCAAAGACGTGTAACAGCACCATCTTTGTTCTGCTCCGTATAAAGAAATGCGCAACAATGAAATCATGGGAAGATCATCTACTGGGAAGCTTAAGAGATTTAGGTGTCTCTTTATTAAATGACAATAACGAGTTTTTTGTTAAGGCCAAGTCCTATTATAAAGCAATTTCTCAGTTGTATTATTGGCGGCTATATATTATAGATTTTGTTACCCGCTACACCCTCCAACTCAACCAAAAGGCTGTTCGCTTCTTTAAATATTGTCAATGAATTGTAAATCAGGGGATACAACTGGTATGGGGCCCAAAGGCTTAGAGGGGCCTAGACCTAGGTTATAAAGTTGCATACAAATTTACCATATGTGCCTGCTAAACAATTGGATCTGATTCATTGCCCATCCTTAATTGTGTGACATTACATTTACAGTGAGAGGAATGGATGTTTTAATGGTGTGTGTGTGTGTGTGTGTGAGTGTGGGGGAGGACATTTTAATGGGCAACAATATGAACTGGAGGGCACAGTGAGGAGTCATAATCTGCTCATTGTAATGTGGATTGCACTATAATGTTACATAATAAAACTGGGGCACTTTAATGTGGCAATATATGAAATGGAGGCACTATACTTATGCATAATATGAACTGGGGCAATGTAGCGTGGCATAATCTGAACCGAGGACACTATGTTGTGATGGATAGCGGAGGGCATGCTGGAGGTGGCTGGGAACCGGATGATAGCGGCTGGAATCTGGATGGAGCTGGATCACCCACAAACAACTATTGTAGCGGGACAGCAGTGGAGTGGGTAGCAGGTACTATAGCTGGTCAGAACACAGTGGAGTGGGTTGCCGGTTTTGTAGCTTGGCTGATCCCAGTGGAGACAATAGCTGGAACGTAAAAATACTGTCAGCACAGAATGTCAGGAGCCAGATGTGTAGCAGGAGCCAGATATGTATACAGGACGTAGTTACGCCTTTGCTAAAGGCAATGGGTGGGATTCTCTAAAATCCGCAGCTCTCTTCGCTGGCCACCGCATTTCTATTGTGGTCATTAACGCAAGGGACAGCTCTTGCGGTAAGAGCTGTCCCTTGCGATGTGGCGCCGTTGCTGGACTTCCGGGTCTATGACCCGGGAGTCCGTCTGCGCATGCGCAGACTGACGCGCCGGCCGCAGGGCATGCTGGGAGGGATCCGTGACGGATCCCTCACACACCGCTGCGGTAAGAAGCCCATAGGCTTCTGCAGGGAACCGCCAGCTTTTGCTGGCGATTCCCTCCGCAGCGGTGACACTGCGGAGGGAGGTTAGAGAATACAGAAATGCGGTAAAAACCCGATAACAGGGTTTTTACAGCATTTCTGTAATAGAGAATCTCGCCCAATGTCTGAATCTGGAAGCTGGATATTTAACCCCCTTGCCTTGTACAGTATGGATAGGTTGGCAAGTCAGGTGGCAACTGTAATCTCAGGACTAGATTCAGGAACTGCAATGGTTGTAGTCAGAGAATGCAGGCAACAAAAGGGTTATTGCCAGTGGCATAACTATTATTTTTTCTCCCCTCAGACAAGGTACAGTAAATTCTAAAGCTAAAACAGATCCCCCTTCTCCTAGTGACCGTTTGCCCTCCATGCAGGTTATGCAGCTCAGTTTTTAGGTACCTGCAGTGTGCTGCCGACGCTGTTGCATAGCGCAGCTCCTCCATGGTCCCGCAGACGCAGTCCTCCCTTTTGCTTCTGGCTGCGTCTACTTCTGGTGTTGAAGCAGGGCGGAGCTTGCAGACCCAAGCCTCTGGCTGTCCCGTTATGCAGGTTATGCAGCTCAGTTTGGAGGTACCTGCAGTGTGCGGTCCTTGCTGCTGCATATAGCAGCTCCTCCACGTCCCGCAGATGCAGTCCTCCCTCCTGCATGTGGCTGCGTCTGCTTCCGGTGTTGGAACAAGGCGGAGCTTGCAGACCCGGTCCCGCCCCCTCTTTTCTGCACTCGTTCTCCTGTAGCCACCCGAAGCAGCAGATGGCCTCACTCACAGTACGGTGCACACTCTGTGGAATTCTCTGCGTTCCCCGCAGACCTCCCGGTGCTGGCTCCCCCAAGCCACCGCGGGCGCTGCTGCACTATAGTTACACCAGTGGTTACAGCTGATCTAAGCACTAGGCTGGAGCTCTCACAGGTGTCTAATCAGAGCAGAGCATGATTGCAGCATAGGTGCAGGCAGAAATGATCCAAGCAGAATGCTCTGAGAGACCATGCAGAGGCTGACCGACAGAGCAACAAACACCCAGGTTCGTGACAGAAGGTGTTGTTAGTGGTATGGTTACCGATTCTATCCATTATCTTCTAGAAAGAAGGTGCTCAATAAATAAGAAGTCAATTCTGATTGGTTGCCCATAGCAACATCCCATCTAAAACAGATCTCACATCTTAGTAAATAAACCCCTGTGTGACAGCAATGTTAACCAATTTGCCACAATTCCACCCGATACAGCAATATCCTGTGGGAAAAAAAGCTTCATCTATCTATCTATCTATCTATCTATCCATATATACTACTGTATGTATATACACATATACAGTACACTCCCCTTTCGCTACACAGCAAGTCTCAAAGTAATAAAACAAATGCATAATAATGCTAAAACAATGGAAAAAGTATGAACATAAAAACTCCTGCTTTTTTATTTTTCCCCCTGATTTTAAGCATTTGCTGAATTTAAAAATGACAGCGCGTGGTAACTGCTATTTAGTGATGTTTTCAGGTGGTCTAATATTGCTCCCTACAGATATCTGACATCAGCGCATGTAAAGGTTACCCAACCACTGTAGTCATCCTCTGCACAGATTACGCGCTGCTAAAACTTTTAAATGACTCATCTTTGCACACCAGTAATATTTTTCCTTCTATGCTTAGCGATAATGTTGCCTCAAGCAATCACATGAAGTCAGTAAGCCTTTAAACGCACAGGACCAATCGTACCAACATTCTCATCATTCAAATGCATTTTACTGCTCAGAACAGTAAGAGATATGTAGCCTGTGGGGCAGATTTACGTTTGTTTTCCATATTTACAATTTGTCTTAAGCTGGGTTTCCAGAGCTAGCAAAAGGTTGAATCGCTGGTCTATAAACACAGAGTAGAACATTACAAACCTCACCAGGCAAACACACAGCGAACTGTGAAATTCTCCCGACAGTGCAGATCGCTGACTTGTTTATTTTTTTTGGTCTGCCGCTATCATCTTGGGATGTTAAAAGTCCTTTGTTTCCGCGGAGAAGATGGAGACGGAGGTAAAACAGTAATACGCCAGCTGATATGTTCATTGGACCAGACTTCCTTTTGAATTTATCCAAACTGCATCTTCACCGGGTGATGGGGAAAGAACAAACATATATTCAGCCCTAAAATGTGTTTCTTGATTTTGAGCAAAGCTTGCAAGCTGAAATATTCTGTGCAACAGAAAATGGGTACACATGTACAGGGGCAGATTGGCACTAGAAGCTACAGGAAAGATTATCCATGGGCCGACATGCCTATGGGGCCGCCTGTGGCCATGAGAGGGTATCAGAATGGAGGTGCGAAAGTGTTAGGGGGTAGAGCATGCCATGCTGGTGTGGGTGCGCTAGAAAGGTAGAAGGTGGCAGGCTGGCGATGTGGGCGTGCAAGGGGGACACTTTTTGTAAATTTTTCCAGGGACACTTTTAAATTAATTATTTGCCCATGAAACGAGGCAGACTCGGACTGGCCCACAGGGGAACCAGGAGAATCACCAATAGGCCCTGGTGAATTATGATCCTGCCCACTTTTTAGGGGGTTGGGGCCTGATGCAAATCTTCAGTGTATTAATGATGTTGAGCTTCCCATCAGTGTAAAACCTGCTGCAACTATGGCAGCTGTGCTCTGTGCACAAATCTGCCTTCCCCCGGGAACGGAGTTGCAGTGCAGGGGTTCCGGTGAGCAATCACGCCGCAGGGCAGACAACGGAGCTGCGGCAGTCATCAGTTACTGACTAACCTGGCAGCGGTTGCAGGATTTCGACTCCGTTTCCAGAGAATCCCCGCGGGCAGACTTTACATTGCATTTTATTATCATGATACATCATGGCATCACGCGCTGGACCCACTTTCACTATCCCCCAGTGGGCCATTAACATCCCAGTCCGACACTGACACTAGGGAAGGGCATTGTAGTGGAATTACCATATAGTTGCCAATACACCTGCAGAATCAGGTCCTATGAGTAGAGATCCCTCCCCATCAAAAAACCCACCCCCTCAACAGACTCCACCCCCACAGGGGCTGCTTCATGAAATTTCCCAGGCTTGTTTTCTGTCCAAATCCACCCTGCATTAGCAGATTTCTTGTTTTTTCTTGTTTATAAGGAAGGGATTTTCTGTCCTTGGTATCCATGAAACAGTGACATCCAAATATACGGCTATATGCTATCAAATGAGCTTTATGCAGTTAGATTTTGTCTTCTCTCTAATCCAGTTTACTGCAAAACTGTTTTTCGATTAAGTGTACTGTAAATGCTTTTTACTGCTTTTCTTTTCTCAATGACATCTTTGTGCAAGTTCATCAGACTCAAATGAGAATTTGTAAATGAATACAACAGCCCGAATCGCATTGGAATATTGGTCAGAGGAATAGAACAACTTGCAACCAATTGAAGCAACAGGACATTTACAGGGCTAGGTCAACCTGCCGCCAATCCTATCATTACAAACTTCACAGAACTGGATCAATCTGTAGCCAGAAGGAAAAGGGACTCTTTTCTTGGGGCACTCTTGAAAAATGCGACAGTGGTGTAACTTAACTTTTATTTGTGTTGTTTTTAAGAGGGATGACTAAATAGCCAAGGTGATGTAAAAATAGCAGTGAGCTGTTAATAAATAAACTATGCTATTGGGGGTATGGTCCCCCAGTAGAGTCAGGAGTGTGTCTTGCTGGCACCTCCTGTTTTAAGGTAAGGATGTGTGCCCAGTAATATACAACTGGGGCTTGTTTAGAGGCAAATTGGAGGTGTTATTTAATGTAAGATGGGTAGAGGGTTGTATTCCCTGTTGGTGCGAGGACTGCGTGTTTTCCTCAGACTGTTTGTCTGGATTATGCGCTGGATAGAGAGAAGGTAACTAGAATATGTGTGTATGCTGTGGTTGTCAGGCAAGTCCTGGACTTGGGGTATGTTCGCGGCGGCTCGGGAGAACTCAGGTGCCTGAGCCGCGCCGACCATACCCGAGCCTGCCGCCGACGTCACTGTAAAATGAGTAAGCATTTTACCGGAGCAAAGGTGATGGGGGGGGGGGGGGAATGGAAGGGTGTGATGCGGGAGGGGGAGGCAGCTCTAGAGGTGCTGTGCCAGTGGTGCACACCTGGACACCACTGGTGCGCACCTATTCTATATTAGTGGTGTGCCCGGGAATGTTCCGGGACAGCCCGCTGCGGTAGCGCAGCTGAGCCCGGAAAATTTCTGGGCATACCACCCAAGGGGTTAAAGCATAAAAGGTGAGAACAAGAAAAGTAAATGTATAGGATAAATTTATATAAAGCAGTGTGAAATAAAAATTACAGTAATCCCCCAACAAATCTGAATAGTTATATGGATGAAAAATGAAGAACACGGGTAATGTCCTGTATGCGCAGTAAGTTTCATGGCATACACCACTCAAACAGCTTCTGCCACAGAACACAAAGCAGCTAAACAGCATTGTGATCATCTAATTCAGCACACAACACCAGGTTGACAATGCATGAATGAGAAAACCAATTACAGCTATAGAGAGTTATGAGCGGAGAACTCATTAGAATGAGAAGCATCTCACAAGGCGGCGCACAATGTATCATCCTATGTGCTAGCTCTGCATCCAAATCCTAACGTCCGGATAGTTGTCGCTGTCATCTAGAAACTTTCAGACTGTTTATCCATAAAACACGTGTAGTATCCGTATTCTCAGAGCCGCTTGTAATGGACTTCACTCAGCATTTTAAACTTCAAGGCCAGAGTAAATTCAATTTGAGGGATTATATAATGTGAAATGAATCAGGGTGATGCATGATTTAATAATGCAAGAGTAATGTTACTGTATGTGTCCTAAATCAATTTTGCATAGGGAGATTTTTTATTTTTTTAACCAGAAACTACATTTATTATGCTATTAGGCCTAGAACGTACATGCATTTCATTTAAGGATTTATATTAGCCGCGGCTGGGGTCTACCGCTTGCAGTGAGGTATATAAGCAGACCGATAGGCGCCCTCCGTAATTGGCTGACTGGGCATATTAAACTGAAAGTTCTGTTATTATTGGTTCCATAGCTCATGTGACATGAATAAATTGTCATCTTCCTTCTTTCCACTTTATCCACTCTGTTTAATGCACAAAGCCGGCATCATGTTTACTGACCATCTTTACACTACGGGGCCGATTCTGTATCACACGTAGTGATCCAAATTGAACCCCTGCCCCGATGGTCGGGGTTTGTGTATGTGTACACCCCGACTGCGAACGGCTGTGGCGAGTTGCTCAATTGGTAGGCAGTATGCAGAGGGGAGGGAGGGCCGTGGGCGGTGGCGGTGTTGGGCCATGGGAACGGCCAGTGTTTTATGGGCATCCCATATGGGCAGCGAACAATGCCTGCTGGGGGTGGGCGGTGGATGTCATCAGTTGAAACTGACATAGTTGCGAAGGCAAGAGAAATAATTTGATGGTCGGCGGTCATCTAATGATTTCTCCGGCAGCATGCAAGGGGATGTGTCTTTGTTACACATCCCCTTAGATGGAGAAACGGCTTTGTGTGGGCAGCATTACATGGCTCCCTAAGCAGTGAGTAAATTTGAATCGCCCCCTACATGTGATGTCTGGAATAACAGAACCTGGCAGGGATGCCATCATTGGGAAGAGCCGGACTTCCATCGGGATGGGGGGTGGGGGATACCAGGAATCCAGTCCCGGGGCCAAGCAGAAAGCTGTCTATAAGGCACTATGGCGTAAGTTCCTCCCAGTTGCCAGAGACACGATATATATTGGTAACCCCCTATACATAATTTAGAGAGAGATAGATAGAGAGAGAGAGAGAAAAAGAGAGAACACAAATATATTTCAGAACTCAGCCAAAGAAGTGATATCAACTGCTTTCAAGTAACTGATTTAAACTTGGGGAGGAGGAGAGTTGCCCCCTTGGGAGCAGGAGCCCAGCAATAGATGACTCAATTGCCTCTCAGATTTCTGCCTCTGATCAGCAATTTGCCATAAACACAACGTTGCAGGGAGAACCCCATTCCACACATGTATATATGTTCCTGGCAGTTAAAGTTCCAGCTTAGAACACAGCTGCCTCTCACAGGGTTTGGGTGACGGATACTCTTTAAGTAATTTTTTTGTATGTTGAATGGAATCCAAGTCTTGTACAAAAAGCTGTTTTTCCTACAGATAAGAGAGATCCCATAGAATATCTTAGTCAATGTGATATTAAATCACCCCCCTATTCTGACTGCTACAATCTCTGGTATTGAATGTGCAATGCTTTCCAAGGCTCGTTCAATAAATCTCTTTGTAATGTCACAATGAGAGTACAGTAAAACATCTGAGGGAGGTGACATCACAAGTTAATTTGATTGAAGTAAGAATTGATCTCTCTGACTACAGTAAATAAATGGAATATTTACGCGTCTCACTTTCACATAGCCACGGGAAGACTGTGTGTGTGAATGGGGGGATCATCTAGAAGCAACGGGACCTGATTTATAGGTGGACAATTTTTGCAGCAGTGACTGTGTCTTTGGTGCAGCTGCTACTGTAATGCCTTAGCCAGTGGTCGTATAATACTGAGATATCCGCCGGTTGCGGTTCTAATCCGGCTCTGTGTGTATAAAGACGCAGCATCAGCTGCAGCATTGGACATCACACCAGTCCTATGGAGGGGCAGGGTGTCTATAAACCTGGACACTGCATGATCACCAACTTGTGGCAAGCCTTCCCTCCAGCAGTTACTGTCCAGAAACGTCCAATGAAATTGCACTGATCTGCATCTTTGTCTAGTAACCAATAGCGCGCATTAGAAGCATGGCTTGGATGAATGAGCAAATGGACAACATCGCCCACTTGTGTCCAATAACTGTAAAAGCAGCCTACTCTGAATCTGGCCCACGTCTTTGTGATCCTGACTGTACGGCGAATTCAGACCTGATCACAGGGCCGCAAATTTGCACGGCTAGCGTTCAGTTCTGCTGCCGCCCCTATAGAGTGAAATCCCGTTTTGCGAATCAGTGTGATCGCTGTGCAAATGAATGTGTACAGCTACAAAAATTGTTACGATGGGTTTTGGAACTATTCACAACTGAGCGAATAGTTCCAAAACCCATCGAAACAGTCTGACCATCAACTGAGTTTTACACTGGGCACAAGTCATCGCAGGCACAGAGTTGTCCTGGACTTACTCGGCAGTGCGATAGAATAAGGCATATCATGTCTGAATTACCCCCTATAAGTGGCCATGCCAAATATTCTTGCTTCATGTAGGCGGAGCTGACACAAATGGGGTGAAACTAGTGTACCATTAATCATGGTCACACCAGCTTAAATGGCAGTAACACAATATGTATTACAGTGGTACAAATGCCACAATAATACCTGTTGAACATGTTTACCCATACGAAGGCAGTAACCCTATCTTATATAATAAAAGCATAACACTGCTCCTCACCTCTATGGAGGGAATTCAAGTGTTGTTTGTGCCTTTAGCCACAAGATGGCACCCGGCGGATCAATTCATGTGTTGCATTATGTTGTTCCAGGCTGGTAAATACTAAAGTGATTAAACACCCTAATTTAAAAAAAAAATAGTTTTAGCCCCTAAATAAAGCATCACTTACTGCATACAACATGTACATCCATTCGCTTGTGCCCGCACAGAGGAGAAATCCTTCTATGGTTACTTTCTCCTCCTCTGGCTGGCGCTCGATCTCGGTGTTCTCTGGCAAATGCCAAACATCCTCCATGGTGTTGGGCTGTATGCACAACCCCCACCTGTGGACGTCGGGCCCTCATACCACCCTCATGGAGTATGTTTCTGACCGTTTGAGTAGACACATGCACATTTGTGGCCTGCTGGAGGTAATTTTTCAGGGCTCTGGCAGTGCTCTGCCTGTTCCTCCTTGCAAAAAAGGTCCTGCTGCTAGGTTGTTGCTCTCCTACGGCATCCTCCACGTCTCCACATCTCCTCCACATCTCCACATCTCCTCCACGTCTCCACATCTCCTCCACTTCTCCTGATGTACTTTCCTGTCTCCTAGTAGCGCCTCCATGCTCTGGACACCACGCTGACAGACACAGCCAACCTTCTTGTCACAGCTAGCATTGGTGTGCCATCCTGGATGAGCTGTACTACCTGAGCCACTTGTGTGGGTTGTAGACTCCGTCTCATGCTACCACTAGAGTGTAATCACCACCAGCTTTCAAAAGTGACCAAAACATCAGCCAGAAAGCATAGGAACTGAGAAGTGGTCTGTGGTCACCACCTGCAGAACATCTCCTTTATTGGGGGTGTCTTGCTAATTGCCTATAATTTCCACCTGTTGTCTATCCCATTTGCACAACAGCATGCAAAATTGATTGTCAATCAGTGCTGCTTCCTAAGTGGACAGTTTGATTTCATAGAAGTGTGATTGACTTGGAGTTACATTGTGCTGTTTAAGTGTTCCCTTTATTTTTTTGAGCGGTATATATATATATATATAAAAATTAATATATGTAATGTATTATTTCAAAATAAAGATTCTTGCCACTAAGATGTCTCTTTAATTTATAAGGAATGCGGATTGCTTTTATACTTTGACATTAATGACTTTTTCAGCAATGTGCGCTCATCAATAAAGTTAGCTGCTGGGAGTAAATATATAATCTGTTGGAAATCTTATTTCCTTTGGAATTTATCTTTCAGCATTCTGC
This sequence comes from Crinia signifera, assembly GCF_055691185.1. NCBI lineage: Eukaryota > Metazoa > Chordata > Amphibia > Anura > Myobatrachidae > Crinia > Crinia signifera. Next base: position 95,113,371 of record NC_139226.1, on the reverse strand, counting down.
ATGTATCGTTGGCATTGACCTATAGACATCAAACAAACATTACAAATATGCTGTCTTATTCAGAGGGTAGACAGAATAGCTTCAGGTTTATAGCATAATGTTTAACATTATAGTGTTGACTATGATACATATTCATTTATTGATATTAAATCCAGATGTCTCATTTCATAAATCTTTAAACCGCTACATCTTATATTTCAGAATAATAATACATTCCTTCCGTGTGCTGTAAATTTAATTTTACTGTTATTGGGAGTGGATATGCTTTTTCTTTTTTTAATTTGTTGTGTTTTCTTGTGGTTTTTTTTTTCATTCCTATTTTCAGTGGACCTGAAAGAGTATCTTCATTTAAATAGCAGGAATATTTGTTTCGCCTTATAACCGAGCAATTTTTTTTTTTTCCCCACAAGAAAAAGTTATATATTTGTGGCGCGTTCTTCAAGTATTTATTTTATACAGCGATATCTTACAAAGTAAGGGGCTCCTACTGTATTAGGGTTGATTTACTAAAACAATTAAAAGGGAAGAGTGAAGATTTTGCCCATGGTTCAAGCTACCATGTTCTAGACCAGGGGTAGCCAACTCCAGTCCTCAAGAGCTACCAACAACTCACGGTTTCCAGCCCACCCAGCAGGTGCACAGGTGCACTCATTACTGACTGACACATTTTAAAAAATCCACAGGTGGAGCTCATTACTTCACTTGTGATTCTGTGAGGAGACCTGGAAAACGTTAACTGTTGGTAGCTCTCGATGACTGGAGTTGGCTACCCCTGTTCAAGACTGTTCTGATTTGTGTGGGGCATATTCATTCCTGGCTTAAACATATTTATTTCTGGTTTATGTGGAACATATTCCTTTTAAGAGACTTTTGAAACTAAACCCCTTAGGCACTGGAATATTTTAAGTTTTGTGTCGCCCAATTTCCCGGCAATTTGCACAGTAAGAAAATCACTAGGAAGATGGTCGAAACCTGCAAGTGACCCTAGTGCCCAGAGGCTACACTACGGTGCTGCCAGATAGAGAGGAGGGGGCCCAGACAGAGTCTGCACCTGAGCCTCTTCCTCTGAAGAATCGCCTCTGCCCTTAAGCTTATGTTTAAAGGTGCAATTCTGTACCTTGGCAAAACAGAGGGCGCCATTTTTGAAATATGTGGACATATTTTCATCTGTGGAGAAGGGCTCATTTTCAAAGAGGTTGTCCAGCAGGGACATTTAAGAACTGTGCCTCTGCCATCTTCTACAGAGGATGGCACTGTATTATTTTTTTTAAGGTATTTTGATTTCTGGTTGCAAATAGATTGGTTGAATGTGTTCATCAGGATTTCGTTAGCAGATAAAGGACAGGATGTATTAAAATACATCGCCGCCTGCCCGCTGCGATGCCAGCGCATATGTACTAACATATGCGTCTGGCATCACGGTGCGGTGACGGAGACCCCCTGCGATACCTGTACTGTGGTGTGCGGGGGGTCTCCGTCACCTCCCTGCCGCCTGCTTCTCCCCTCACGCTGGGGACAGCTAAGCAGGCTGTTCCTGGCGCCTCCTCCTCTGCCCTGCAGCCGGAAGGATGTCCGGCTGCATTGCTAGGGGAGGAGGGGTTTACCTTCCAGGGTCCAGGAGGACCTTTCAGGAAGGTAAGCCCAAGGGAGGGGGGGGGGGGTCGGCGAGGCGGCGGGTGGCCAAAAGAAGCCCATAGACTTCTATAGGGTATAGGGTATCGCCAAAGGTGGCGATACCCTGCCCGGCGATATCGGTGCAGCCAGGTTTTAGTAAATATGAAAATTTTTCAGTTTAATGCATCTCACCCAGTATATTGTTTTTATATAATTTTTTTTGTTTTATTTTAATGTGTGGCTTGTGAAATGGGATCATTCAGACGTCTAAAGCAACTGAATCAGGTCAATAACGCTAATGCAATCCATGACATTGATTATTTTCTAGTTTTTCATGGCATGGGTATTAGAGAACTAATGAACGGACCTGACCCAAACCGTTAGATAATATAACTTCATTCTTTCATTTTTGTCAATATGGATTCCTACCAGTACAGCCGACAAAATGGCCGCCCCCTTCTGAACATTTTTTCACATATTAGATTTCCCAAAGGAGTTTTTTCTTCCCAGCGTTATGGCCTCCATCCAGAAATGATTTCCCTGTTGCCGCTACCTTGTTTACACTAATGAAACATATATATAGAACATGTGCTATTTTAGCTATGTCTCGTGTGTAATTAAATCCCTAATCGCCCCTTTATTTTGACATCACCACGGTATTCAGATTAAATTAATTGTACGGTTTTGCCATGACTGCATGCTTACTTATTTTTAACACTTGCAAAATGTCTGCAAAACACCAAATTAATGCTTATGTTCACAATACATTTTGCTATTTCCAAGTGGGCAGCTAATGAAGAGTAAACAGTGACTGAGCTCCCGGTCTCCCCGGCTCCCCGTCCTGTCAGAAAGCAGCCATTTTATGGAGGCAGCTATTTAGTTCATTGTAAACAAACTTTTGTTTGTTATGTGAGGAATGCAAAGGATTCTGGGGCTATTTATTTGCAGTGCAGACATATTGGTTCGAAGTCATTAATATGACATTCACATAACCATAATGAAGCTTATAACGCATGGAGATTTGGCACCACTGAAAAGCCCAAAGGACATTAACTAGGAGTCTTAAAGCTAAAACTATTGGAAACAAGATATTTTTACCTCTCGTTTGGGAGTAATATAATTGCATTTTGTTGCTATAGCAGATGCTGGGGACAGCTGGTAGAGAAGCATTTCCCCCCTCTCTCCTAGCTTTTGTACTGTACAGATAAAACCTTCTATGAAGCGCTCACAGTATAAAAACAATGGCTTCTCCTTAATCTGACGCTTGATAGACTGGCTTTTGTATGTGTGTGTAATATTGAAGATTTGTTAAGACTGCAAACATATTTATTACATAAGCTCTGGAGAATAAACAACACATGCTTGCAGTTTCATTCGAAGCAATGAAAAGATCTGAGCCGTCTTTTGACGACCTTTCCATAGACTTCATTTAAACTAAATATTTGCAAGGAGAAAGTTGGCAGATAAAGGATAACTCCACCCCCCTCCCCCCCAAATACTCCAAACCCGCACAAAGGGAAAAACTCGGATTATCATAAGTACTTTATACAATTGTTTTGGTTTTACACTCACGCGCAAGAAATGTATCACTGAAGTAGTTATTGTAGTTTACAGGGGAGGGTTGCAGACAGGGAAAAACAGCTGGTGGCACATTTGTAAAGGTGCGTGACTGACTGCGGGTTTAACGCATTCAGGGTATTTCTAATAAGGTTTCCAGTCTATTGCTGTAGATGTGTATTACTTCTGCCACTGGTATGTGTTGAGTGTTGATACTGCTCTCTGTGACATGTTCCTGCCCTCCAAGGCTTGCAGTGTGGTCTGTTCCTGCCCTCTGAGGCTTGCAGTGTGGCCTGTTCCTGCCCTCTGAGGCCTGTGCTGTGGCCTGTTCCTGGCCTTCGAGGCCTCTGCTGTGGCCTGTTCCTGGCTTCCGAGGCCTGTGCTGTGGCCTGTTCCTGGCCTCCGAGGCCTGTGCTGTGGCCTGTCCCTGGCCTCCGAGGCCTGTGCTGTGGCCTGTTCCTGCCCTCCGGGGCCTGTGCTGTGGCCTGTTCCTGCCCTCCGAGGCCTGTGCTGTGGCCTGTTCCTGCCCTCTGAGGCCTTTACTGTAGCCTGTTACTACCCTCCGGGGCCTGTGCTGTGGCCTGTTCCTGGCCTCTGAGGCCTGTGCTGTGGCCTGTGCCTGGCCTCTGGGGCCTGTGCTGTGGCCTGATCATGGCCTCAGGGGCCTGTGCTGTGGCCTGTTCCTGGCCCCTGGGGCCTGTGCTGTGGCCTGTTCCTGGCCTCTGGGACCTGTGCTGTGGCCTGTTTCTGATCTCTGGGGCCTGTGCTGTGGCCTGTTCCTGGCCTCTGGGGCCTGTAATGTGGCCTGTTCCTGGCCTCTGGGACCTGTGCTGTGGCCTGTTTCTGATCTCTGGGACCTGTGCTGTGGCCTGTTCCTGGCCTCTGGGGCCTGTAATGTGGCCTGTTCCTGGCCTCTCGGGCCTGTAATGTGGCCTGTTCCTGGCCTCTGGGGCATGCGCTTTGGCCTGTTCCTGCCCTCTGAGGCCTACATTGTAGGCTGTTCCTGGTTTATGGGGTCTGTGCTGTAGCCTGTTCCTGGCCTCTGGGGCCTGTGCTGTGGCCTGTTCCTGGCCTCTGGGGCCTGTAATGTGGCCTGTTCCTGGCCTCTGGGGCATGTGCTTTGGCCTGTTCCTGCCCTCTGAGGCCTACATTTTAGGCTGTTCCTGGTCTATGGGGTCTGTGCTGTGGCCTGTTCCTGGCCTCTGTGGCCTGTGCTGTGGTCTTATCCTGGCCTCTGAGGCTTGTAGTGTAGCCAATCTTTACCCTCCGAGGCTTGCAATGTGGCCTGTTCCTGGCCTCCGAGGCCTGAGATGTGGCCTTTTCCTGGCCTCTGGAGCCTGTGCTGTGGCCTGGTCCGGACCTCTGGGGCCTGTGCTGTGGCCTGTTCCTGGCCTCTGGAGCCTGTGCTGTGGCCTGTTCCTGACCTCTGGAGCCTGTTCTGTGGCCTGTTCCTGGCCTCTGGGGTCTGTGCTGTGGCCTGTTCCTGCCCCCTGAGGCCTACATTGTAGGCTGTTCCTGGCCTTTGGGGCCTGTGCTGTGGCCTGTTCCTGCCCTCTGAGATTTGTAGTGTAGCCAATCTTTGCCCTCCGAGGCTTGCAGTGTGGCCTTTTTCTGGCCTCTGAGGCCTGTTCCTGGCCTCTGGGGCTTGTGCTGTGGCCTGTACCTGGCCTCTGGGGCCTGTTCCTGGCCTCTGAGGACTGTACTGTGGCCTGTTCCTGGCCTCTGGGGCCTGTGCTGTGGCCTGTTCCTGGCCTCTGGGGCCTGTGCTGTGGCCTGCTCCTGGCCTCTGGGGCCTGCACTGTGGCCTGTTCCTGGCCTCTGGGGCCTGCACTGTGGCCTGTTCCTGGCCTCTGGGGCCTGCACTGTGTCCTCTTCCTGGCCTATGGGGCCTGCACTGTGGCCTGCTCCTGGCCTCTGGGGCCTGCACTATGGCCTTTTCCTGGCCTCTGGGGCTTGCGCTGTGGCCTGTTCCTGGCCTGTGCTGTGGCCTGTTTCCGGCCTCTGCGGCCTACACTGTAGCTATTGCAAGCCTTGGATGACCTAATAGATGGTCTTATGAAAGCAGGCCCTTAACTACTGCAGTTGAGAGACGGAGAGCCATGTTCTAGGCTCCTCAGACATACTTATTAATGACATGGAGGTACAGCAGCCATCAGCTTTACATGTAAAATACTGTTGACTGCTTTGACTTTATGCCAGCGGCTGTTGGCCTGAGTGGTAAACACTGCCTAACCATAGACACCCTGTAAAACCACCTAGATTTGCTTAATGGTTGCATCCTGCAACAGCCGATAGTACATAAATATATCAGCAGGAACTGTTAACCCGACATAGATATTGAAGCAGCAAAGTAGTGTAGGCACAATTGTGTTTGGTTAACCCTTTGCAGTTCAGTTTTTTTTTTTGCAATTCAAACAGTCTGGTTTAAATGTTTCAATTAATTGTAATTTTTTATTTTTTTTAATTCAAAAATGGTCTACATTGAATTTTGAATGATGTTAATGTTCTTATTTTAAAGTGTCTCACCATTGGATCTGCTACTAGCGCTAGGGCTGTTGAACCTGACTAGATTTTGGACCTGAAAGGGTTAAGCGTATGAACCAGCTGATTATACTCCCATCCAATCAGATGTATCTTCCTTCATTTAGAATCTCTCCATGTTGTCAGGCTCCATGGACTGACTTTTCATTACAGAGGGCAAGGCCTACACAGAACCTGGTAAACGTGGACTGTGTCGGGTTCTGAGGACCGAGTTTAAGAACCACTGTTCTACTCCACCAAAAGTTTTAATTGGTTGTCGCAGATTCTTTTTCTGTTATGAAGTTCTATGACTGCCACTCAAATTCCTTGGGGATTTTTTTTTTGTAGTAGCACTGCTTAATTTTAAAAAGCAATTTTAATGAAAGTGCTCAGAAACCGTGATATGCAGGTGGAGATGATTACCCCTATGCAGTTTGATGTATTATAGGTGCGGTGCGAGAATTTTTATATTAAAATTGAAATGATTTGAGGGAAAACCTGGGCTCTAGCTGTAGGTGAGAGCACTTTAATTAAGCACGTGTGTTTGGGATGCGGCACGGAGCAGAACAATATGTCCAGGACACAACAATCCTCCTGTATTTATACACACACACCGATTGAGGTTAAGGGCCCTTGTTGCAAGTGTTTTTCTTGCAGGCTGGATTGAAACTACTCATTTTACTGATTGCAAACCCTGTCTGCCAATCTGCCATAATTTACAGCAGTAGTTTGAAAACAAAGTGTTAACACAATCTTATAATTACTGCAGCTTGGAAAAGTTGTTGAAACAATGATGACAAATGTGTTGATTTCTCACTGGAGCAAGGCTGCTCTTTTATCAGTAAATTGGTATCAAAAGAAAAGAGAAAACAACATATTTTACTTACTGTAGCTTACTTGGTGGGGCAGATTCATTAACCTGGAAGGTTCTCTACGAACATTATGTACAAATATAATAAGTGTGAGCTTGGATGGAAGCCTTACTTATTTCTGCTCACACTCAATTAAGGGTTGAGTAAAAACGAGCAATGTTTCCTGCCCAAAACTACCCACAATGCACACAGCCAGACATTGCGCAAGGTTCCAACGGAACCTTATGCTTAAATCATATTGTTGACCAATATTTATTGTCCAAAGTAGTCTGCAGTACCACTTATGGACACCAGAGGCTGATACTTCTATTAACTGGATATTTATTGTTTTATGTACCTTGTAGACATTATTAGGGTAGGATTCATATATAGATGACACCTGTTGTTAACATAAAAAAGCTACTCTGTACTTACTGTATATATGTTACTATGTCTGTGCAGTCCTGAGGGCTAATTCCACACTGTTTTATTTCTGTATAGCACTATCTCTATTATAGAAACCTGATTTATTAGTATACCATATTTGTGTGTATGTTTATTTATTACCAGTTATTTATATAGCGCACACCTATTCCACAGCGCGTTACAGAGAATATTTGAACATCCACATCAGTCCCTGCCCCGGTGGAGTTTACAATCTATATTCCCTACCACATGTACATGCACACACGCACATTCTAGGGTTAATTTTGTTGGGAGCCAATTAACCTACCAGTATATTTTGGTTCGAATCCGGAGTACCCAGAGGAAACACGGAAAGGGAGAATGTACAAATTCCACACAGTTAGAACCATGATGGGAATTGAACCCATGACCTCAGCGCTGTGAGGTAGTAATGCTAACCATTACACCATCCGTGCTGCCCAGTTTTGGGAAGGAAACCTTGCTTGTTTTTGCTCAACCATTACTTAAGTGTGAGAAAAAACAAGCAAGGCTTCCATCCAAGATATCACTTATATTAGTACAAAAGGTTCATACAAATCTTCCCAGGTTATTGAACCTGCTCTCAAAGGCCTTACCTTCACCCCACCAAATATGCAAATGTAGTTTGATACTTAGAAAAAGTAAATGTGGATCTATAATCCACCTGTAAAGTAAGTGGAACTACTGTAGTTCCACCTCTACTACAGCCATGCACAGTAATTTCAACAGAAGACACCTTCCCAGTGGCTTCCTTTTCTGGCATGTCGTATGTGATGTCATGCTGTTATCTCCGCTAAAGTAAAAAAAAGCCACAAAGAGAAGCAGGCTCTGTGCATGCTGAAGTCAGGGTGAGAGGGGTCTGGAGGGACAGAGGGCATGAAGCTGCTGGAGAGATACAGGCGATAATCTACTGGAGTGACAGAAGCAAAAGTATGTGTAAGGGGCACTACAGTAGTCATTATATATAGAAGGGGCCCTATTACTGTGAGCATTATGTGTATAAGGGGCACTACTGTGGGCATTATGTTTATAAGGGGCCCTATTACTAGGGTTGCCACCTCATCCCTTTAATCCTGGAGATATATATTAATTACACAGGTTATGTGGCTGATTAAAAAAAACACAGTTGGAATGAAGTGTGATGGCTGTTTAAAAAAAAAAAACAGTTGAAATTGAGTCTTAAAGTGAGCCAGCCACAGAACCTGTGTAATTAATATGTCTCCAGGATTAAAGGGATGAGGTGGCAACCCTACCTATTACTGCGTATAAGGGGGCTACTATGGGCATTATGTGCATAAACATGACCACTCCTCTTCAATGTGAGATCACTTGCCCTTTATAACGTTCGTAGGTAGATCACACATCTATAGTTTGCAAGGAGGTGGGGTTGTTACCGAAACTCTAGCACTTACCGGTGCTAAGCCTATTGGTTGGGGGGTAGAAGGCAGGGGAAATTATTTCCACCACCTTTCCAGGATAAATTTAAGCCCCGGTAGAACAGAATTTTTTATTTTATTTAATGTACTGATTTCTAGCTACAAATTAATTTGAATGGCTTTACTGTCTCCCTATAGACTAAAAAATAACCACTAAAAGAAACAGATGGCACTAAAATTAGCTTCAGATTTTTTGAGTAATTCCCCTTTAAGCTGCTCTTCTTCACAAACTTTTTTCATACATTTTCATGTAAGATGCTATATGGCTTGTACCAACTTAAATATTCATTGAACAGTAAAGGTCAGATTCTTGCGAATGCTATGGGTGTTAAATCCAGCGTTGAAGACGCTCTCCTAGTCTAAGCAATGCTGTATTACTTGTACATTTCTATGCATAAGTGTCTTTTTCATCACTGTTATTCCCGCATAAGGACACGCGGAGAGCCCCTTCCATCACACTTGCTAGACGTTCATCCTGACAAGTCTGAACTACAGCAATCTGTTACCCCCATATTCAACCGCTGCTCCGTATAACACACTGGAAGATCTGTCATACGGTAAACGAAAAGCAACCAGCCCATTTTTCAAAATAACACCCACGTTCTTCTTTTACATTGTATTCGCTTTCTTTTATTTATTTCTTTTTATTTATTTTTTATTTCATTTTCCCCCCAGTTAGTCTATTTTAAATTCCATTTTTTAGATAACATAATATATCTGCCTGAAATTCAATTAACATTATGTATTCCGGAAATAAACTGACTCTCCCTCTTTTTTCTCTCTCCCTCCCTCTCTTTCTTTCGCACCAAACGATCGTTTGGTAGTGAAATGTTGAACAGTTATTTATTTTTATAAGTCTGTTTTATTTCATCTTGCGCCCTTTATTCAGATGTCTCTTTGCCTGATCATATTAAGCTGTCAATCATATCTAAATATAAAAAAAGCAGAAACTAAATAGCATCTTATCTTGGTCAGTTTTCAAGTATGAGATTTAATCAAGGCTCCTCTCACCTCTGTTTCTTATCTTGGAGGATGGAACAGTAAACAAGGATCGTACCTCTGAAGATTAGAAATATAAAAATATATATATTTTTCAAAGAGTCATAGCAATGATAAACAGCATTTTGCCGTAACTGGCCTTGCTACCAGCTCCTCGGAATCTAAATACAAGAAACAGAGTCGTAAGGGAGTAATACGCTGAGAGTGAACATGTATTTTATTTGTTATAAGATTAGAGGTCATATTTATTAGGTGAATGCGGAAGCTGAAATAATTGTTGTAGCATTAACAAGGGTCGACGTGCTAATTCTGATAATATACCACTGAGGATTCTTTTATTGCAAGGTTGTTTAAGATATGAATGGGCAAGGTTGTTCTGCTGTAATTCATGTTTGCTTACGTTTGGAGAATGTGTGGTATGAATTGACAATGCGTAATCTGAATAGGAACATCGTCAACATAGATCATTAACTCAAAGTTACCAACTCTCCATGATTGTTAGGGAGACTCCCGGAAACAGTAGAAGTCTCCATAACTCCCTGAATAGTCTAGAAATCTCCCTTATTGTACCTTACCTCTGTTATCTAGCTGTTATGTTCAGGGATATATATACTTCCAAATGGGATCATCATCAGCATTTCCTTGCACTGGATATAAGACACAACGGTCATTTTTATATAAGGTTTATCCTGAAAGCTTTTTTAGAACCCTCTGTTCTCTACACAATACACAAGCATTCCCTGCAAAATATCAGTGTATTTTCTTCAACATATTACTATAGATTGCAGTGATAGGACATCCAGGGCTTTGACCTAGAAATCTTCCGGCGCATTCACAGGCTGACACTGGGAGGGATTTGATTGGATCCCTGTTAGAGAAGAATGTGAAAAAAAGTCCATAGGTAATGCCAAGCATGCGTACAATGCTTTCTGGATCTTTGTCCACATAGGACATGCTGGCAAACCTCTAAATGTGGCAGTTTACATTTTAGCCTTCGTACATTCTGCCTTGAATGAATTCAGTGCCTAATAGTATGAAGACAGTGTGGGCGGCTGACGTCCTGTGACATCAGCTGCCCGCCCGCCCCAGCAGGCAACGGCGCGCCTGCGGTCCCATGGGAATGCCCAGTGTTTTCATGGGGACACCCATAAAATGCTGGCGTTCTCATAATCCAGCGCCATCACCACACCCGTCTGCCCCGGCTCTCTCTCCCTGCAATGAATGGGCCATCCATTGCCAGGTTCTGCACATGCGCAAATATTCACTTTCCCATGTGCAGACCCCCAAACATCAAAACGGGACCGAATTCACCTTTTCCGAGTGATGCTGAATTAGGCCTTATGCTGCCCATACACTTATGCGATCAGATGTGATGGGACATTACAATGCGATGGATCATCGCATCTGATCGCATCAAGTGGTGCCCAGTGCAGCACCCGAGGACGCATGCCAGACATCGGGTGCTGGAAGTGGCTGTGTGGAGCGCTGGCGGGGAGCGGAGTACGTACCTGGTTGGGGACCAGAGCGGTGGAGCTGTCAGGCGGCAGGACTCAGCAGGACTTTGAAACACTGGACGGCCCTCTAATTGGCTGAGGCCGCTGAGACGGAGAGCTTTCTCAGCCAATCAGCGGCCTCACATTCAGATCAGAGGGCCATCCAGTGTTTCAAAGTCATATGCTGCCACTGCTGAGTCCCGCTGCCTGACAGCTCCGGTCCCCAGCCAGGTATGTACTGCACTCCCCGCCAGCGCTCCTGTCCCGCTCCTCCGCCGCTGCCAGCTCCACCGCCAGCTCCACCGCCACCGCCAGCTCTGGTCCCCGCTGCCAGCTCCGGTCCCCGCTCCAGTCCCCACGCTGATTGCATTTGAGCAATCGCATGTGGTTAAAAACCACATGCGATTGCTCATGCAATTTGATGAATATTATGTGCAGCACATAATATCTATCGTGCCTGCGCATCGCGTTGAATGTCCCCTTCCTTCAAAATGCATGCAATCATTCGATTTATCAACCAAATGTGTCCGAAATCGAATGATTGCATGCAATATCTCACATATGTATGGGCAGCATTAGGTGGTGGTGGGGGGGGGTCTGTGTACCCATCCCCCCAACAGGCTGAGGTGTTATTTGTTTGTAGATAGAAAGATAGAAATAGCTCTATCTATTTATCTACCGTATCTATCTATCTGTCTGACTGCTTGTCTCTTTGTCTGTCTGTGTATACAGCAGTGGCGTTACTATAGCACCGCAGCCCCCGTGGTCGCGCGGGGGGGGTGGCGCTGTGCATGTGGGGGCGCCGGGGGGCTGCAGTGCTATAGTAATACCCCCGCCCCCCATCCCCCTGCAGGCTTACCTGTCTGCACGTCCCGGCTCCCCTCCTGGCTTCAATCAATTCTATGGAGACGGGCCACGATAAAATGGCCACCCCATAAAGCAGACAGTTCTCTGAAACTGTCTGCGGTATGGGGGCAGCCATTTTATCTTGATCCGTCTGCATATAATTATTAATTGAAGCCAGGAGGGGAGCCGGGACGCGCAGACAGGTAAGCTTGCAACGATGGGGGGGGGGGGGGGCACCGGGCACCGGCGGCCGGGGTGGGGAGGCCGGCGGGAAGGGGGGGGAGGCGCCCCCCCCATTAACGGCGGGGGGGCGCCCCAAACCAAGCTACGCCACTGGTATACAGTATATAGAGAGCTAATGTATATACCAGCATGAGAGATTCAGTTCACAATGCAGAAACCTGTCCGCTATTTCTAGTGCGATCTGCTTATCCCTTGCAGACTGTTCAACTTTATTCTGAATAATATATATGGACATGGAAAAAAAGCCGCTTAAACATTAAGAATGTATATCATTACTGGCATGAGTAGCAGTCATTTAGTTAACGCGTAGTTTGATGTACATTGGAAATGTAGTCATTACCAGTTCATTGGGAAGAGACTTACAATTGTTCTGATAACGTCCGTTGTACATTGATAGGAGAAACATTCCAACGTAATTTCTTTCATTTGCTGAACTGTTTAAGCCATTATTTTGTGAGCATAAACTATATGATTAGGTTGAAGTGACCTTTATCTTTGTTCAATCAGGTGTAGATTTCAATTTTCTAAATGTTTTGACTAAGTATGTCACACTTACAGTATATATAATTCAGAAAAGGCCGCATAGTAATAGTATTACCTCTTGTGTGTCTTGTAAAGTTCACATTCATAATGGCAGATGCTTTTACAGATAATCTGACAGAAACTATATATATATATATTGCTGAGCTGAACTTGCTGTAATATTGATTTATTAAGCCTATGTATGTATGTATATATTGTGACAAGGATCACGTACACAGGATTCAGTTGAAGTATTTGATCTTTATTTTATAAAGCAGGTCACAGGATAGCAGATTAATTCCATAGGAAAGTGTTGCTACAGGCAGCAGCATAAAGGTAATTTCAGCATGAACAGACCCTTGGAAATGTTCCAGTGGTCCCTACCATAGCCCACACCCCGGCCTTTCGCTTGGGTAGCCAATCCACCATCAAGAGCAAGAGCACTCTGCCCTGGAAACACTTCGGTCAGGAGATCACAGGTGCTGCTGATTACAAACTTGGGATTCTGCTACTGCTCCCAAAACCTGGTCTGGATCCTCCACATTACTCTCTTGTGGAGATATGCTGTATCTGCCACAATATATATGTGTATGTGTATATACACACATGCGTGCACACACAAAGTAGGAGTTGGGAGATGTAATATGCACTCACAGATAATGTGGGTATAGCATTTTCTGCTGTGCAAGATATCGTAACTATCGCAAGTTCTCCTGTGCAGCCTCGAGCTGACAGCCGCCAACATTTATGTTGTCCCTGTTGTGGTACTTAATGGCCAACAACAACTGCAACTGAGACTGATAGGCTTAAGCTGTGTACACAAGGTCCAATTTGGGCTAGCAATTTTGACTATATAGTGAAAATTGATAGCTGGTTTGTGCAAATCACACTGTGTTGACCACACCTGGTTCGATCCTGATCCGCTGCATCGGAGTCGAAAGTAGAAATAGACTGCGCAACACCCGGTGCTTCCCTTTTTGCCAGCTGATGGCACCCTACCGGGACCCTGCAGTCACCAATATCGAATCTATATCGGTGGCCCCCGGATTGCATCGTCTGTACACACCATTAGCTTTGTACATTGATTTAAGTTAAAATGGTATTGGATTTAACCCATCACCTACCATCAACAAGAGTAACAACATTACTGGGCCTAGGCAGTAATCAGCCCAGTCCATTGTCTATCGGATTGTTTCTCTTCCGGTCAGCCATCTCTTTCCTTCCAAATGGCACTTGTGCCCTTATTCTGGTCGGTGCGGATATATCCGCGTGCGTTCGTGCCGCCGATGTTTTGTGTCTGCGTATGTGCAGAGGCGTCTCTGCGCATGTGCGAGCGCGGCGTACGGCAAAATCCCGCATGATATGTGAACACTCCGAGCAGGGGGTGGAGAGGGGCGTGAAGGGCTATTTGGGCTCATTACCATATGCATACGCCCCGCGTTTCATGGGCGTTCCCATGCAAACGCTGGGCGTACGTATGGTAATGCGGCCGTGACGCACGTGTAGGGGGCGGACATATGACATCGCCGGATGTCAGCTGCCCGCCCAGATCCCTGCTTTTGCACGGAAAAATGTCCGTGTGGTCTGAGGTTGCGGGAGCTGGTGGAGCACTCGGTCCTGCATTCGATGGTCTGCGACCATCGAATGATGGGGGAGGTTCCCTTAGATGGAGGAGGCGTATTCCGTGAAAAATACACGTGCGGTCCGTTCGGCCAGCTTCTTACCGCGTACGGACGGAGTTGGCGATCCGTATGGAAGGCGGGGTTTCGCACGCACGGTCCTGGCCGCATAATCGGATCCGGCCGCACTGATCAGAATAAGGGCCATGGAGAGAAAATTGGAGCCACAAAGTTTAAAGTTGAATTTGCTATGGAATGCTGGAAACCAAGAAGACTTTATTAAATAGCAAAATGTCATGGCCGTTCTTCAGTGGTTCTAGGTATTGGTAATGAGCACATTATTAGGCATATATGGCCATAGAATAAGCACTTGGGAGGTAACGTGTAGAGAACTGAGATTGGATTATTTATACTTCTGTCTACTGTTAACCTTTGCAGCTTTGGTATTTGTCTGCACAAAGGTTCTGTAAGTACTTCTCCGTACGGTGACTGTTCTACTTAGCTGTTCTCAATGTGGCTCTTCCTCCTGCAAATCCACTTATGTATCATCAGCTATACTCTCCTTTTCTACGTTCCCCATGCTTGTTCTTTGTAATGTAGTAGTGGTGGAGAAAAACAAAGTACTTCATATGAACGAAACACAATTCTTTCCTGGAGCTTAACACAGCATCGGGATCTTTCTCCAATCAAACATGTATGGCATGAGGGTGATTATTTCCAAAGGCCGAATCCAGTGGCAAATTCAATAAGCCCAGCAGATATGCGAGTATCGGAGATTGCGGTTTTTGCATATCTGCTCAAGGCCAAGGCTGTGAACTGCGGTTGCATTGCAAAAAATGGTAAGGTTTGTTAGGGATGGCAACAGCACTATTAGGGTCAGATTTACCACTAGGCAACCTAAGTCTCTGCCTAGGGTCCAATGAGCAGCCTACTCTGTGGAATGGCCATAGCAGGGCACTGACATGTGGTGTGTATTGCTGTCCGTCATTGTGCAGCCAGCCTTACTCCCTTCTGTCTCCTCCCCTTCCCTATTTGCAAGCTGGGCACAGAAGCTCCGCACCCCCTCCCAGAAGTGCCCTCACTACCTTCTATTACTTGTCTTCACCATCTCCGTCACTTGTGCCTGTCCCTGTTCTGCATCAATAAAAAGTAATTGTGAAGAACTTAAAATGTCAGAATAGAACCTTTTCTCTGGTTGCTATAAAGAGATCATGTGGTGCTAATATAGTAAGTGGACTCTTCACAATAGTGTAAAATGGGTGGCGTGCCGTAACCTACCTCCGCTTAGACATCCTATAATGGGAGCACTGAGAGCCGTCACTAGACAGCCTGGTGACATTGTTTGCTGTACATGGATGGGGAATTGGCAGCAGCCTGAGGCATAGAGTTTGCAGGCAGTTAATTCTCGTTATAATTGATGTGCTGAACAAAGCGCCACTCTCTTCTGTGTGACAATCTAACTGCCTAAAGTAATCACATAAATAAGATAATATAATCATGATAGGGAGAGGGCAATATAAAAAGACGGGAGCACAAGTACCTCTTATTCAGGGACAAGCGCAGGATTTCTGGAGG
Source organism: Crinia signifera (assembly GCF_055691185.1). Lineage (NCBI taxonomy): Eukaryota > Metazoa > Chordata > Amphibia > Anura > Myobatrachidae > Crinia > Crinia signifera. The sequence continues at coordinate 95,097,652 of NC_139226.1, read as the reverse complement.
GGGCTTTCCTAATATTTGATTTCAGAGCGGTTGTCAGCAGCCCATGGAGAATGCATAATGATCATGTAAAAAGCTATAGTCTATACTTGCTGACTTTCAACCAGGTCGGATATACTGGGGTTTGTTGGGAGCGTGGTGTGACATAATGGGGGGAGGTGGGTGCTGGTAGGTGCAATGACGCAAAGGGGCAGAGTGTGTGAAATTGAGTCATCGTGGCCCCAAACCCCACTACACAATGTCAACATTATGTCAATGTCAACATTCCCGGTTGTGGGACCATGATAATATAGATCAGTGCTGATCGTTTTATCGCCCCCTACTGACAGCAGGAGTTATGTGCGGGGGCAAGCATCTAGGAGACCATCTCAGTATATTATACTTTCAGTACATATAACTAAACATATTTTACTTCTAATAAATATGACTGATAATATTGTACTTGTAGTATATAATCAGTAAGACTCCGTATGTAACACTTGTAGTACAGTATATAAGACTCAGCATATTATACTTGCAGTATATAAGACTCAGTATATTATACTTGTATTAAACTGTATAAGACTCTGTATGTTATACTTGTAGTATATAAGACTGTATGTTATACATAGTATATTATAGTTGTAGTATATAAGACGCAGGAGTAGATGTATGAAGCAGTGATAAGGGAGGAGAAGTGATAAAGTGCCTGGTACTTTATCACCGGCCAATTAGCTCCTGACTGCTAAGTTAAAGGCTAGGTTTAAAAAGGAGCTGATTGGCCAGTGATAAAGTACCAGGCACTTTATCACTTCTACCTTATCACTGCTTCATGCATCTACCCCTCAGTATATTATAGTTGTAGTTTATATGACTCAGTATATTATACTTGCAGTATATAAGGCTCAGTATATTATACTTGCAGTATATAAGACTCAGCATTTTATACTTGCAACATATATGAGTATATTATGTTTGCAATATATATGGTACATATCTCTGTACCTGACACCAGGTATGGCTATAACCCCATTATATATGAAGCATCAGATATGGGGCCAAATCTATTTACACTCGGATGTCCATAAGGGATGATGCATTGTTGATTTAGATGTAAGATTAAGGGGAAGCGGTCATCTATTAGAATGAACTTAGGTCTACAGTCATTAGGTCTACCCCACTAGGTCGACTGGCAGGAAGGTCGACCTGACTTAAGGTCGACATGGGCCAAGGTCGACATGACTTAAGGTCGAATTTGCATAAAGGTCGACATGAGGAAGGTCGACTGGTCATAAGGTCGACATGGGTTTTTCACTGTTTTTTGAGCCGACATGTGCCGACAGGCGGTATTTCATGCCCTACCATCCACTAGGGCGTGGTGGGAGAATAAAATAGTGTGCCGAGCGCAGCGAGGCACCGTGCCCGAAGCATTGCGAGCGAAGCGAGCGATGCGAGGGTCCGATTCTCATTGCCAACTGTGTCCATGTCGACTGTGTCGACATTCGGATCAAAAAACAGTGAAAAACCCATGTCGACCTTATGACCAGTCGACCTTCCTCATGTCGACCTTTATGCAAATTCGACCTTAAGTCATGTCGACCTTGGCCCATGTCGACCTTAAGTCAGGTCGACCTTCCTGCCAGTCGACCTAGTGGGGTAGACCTAATGACTGTAGACCTAAATGCAGTCTGACGAATGATCCCATTCCAGATTAAGGAGCCAATTTTTGTAAAGGCAACACCAACCTTGAGGCTAGTACGTTTGGCTCATCATTTACATTTGTATACTTGGCCTGTGATCTAGTTCATCACATCATTTTTGGCATCCTGATTTTTGAAGCTGGTGTGGAGATTTTGGACTGGAATTTTGAGTCAGGCTCATAACCTAATTGCCTCTGGAGCCTGGCCTGCTAGCTGTTTGCTGAACTGAAGATCCACTTCAATGCACATAAACCAGAACAGCTCTGTAAGGAATGGGTTGTTACGATTGATTCGCACTTGAAGCTACTGATAACTGTTTTTTAATTCATCAGCACTCCTCCTCTGCAAGTTGGAGGGTGTAGGGGTGTAGTCAAACAGTGTATGCTCCAAAAAATGTGTGTGGGTTCTGCTATGGTTTTTTTAGCAATGTTATTCGATTCTGTTAATAGAAATGTGTCATGTTCAATATGACAAGCAATATGGCTGATGATAAAGCCACAGGTCCAGCATTCACTTTTGGAGGATGTCCTCTGGTAATTATACAGCTAGACAAGATGAACATTCTGGAAGCAAGTTAATATTGTTGGAATTGTGTGTTTGTGTGTTTGGGTGGGTGGTCACAGAGGTTCTGCACACACCAATAGATTGCTAACAAGTATGATCAGTCGAGTTACTTAAGCAGTAGAGTTTTTTTTAAGATAAAGCAAGTACAGCTGTACTCACTGTTATACACACTGGTATGAGCAATGTGTGATACAGCTCACCAGCCGGTTAGTGCATGTATGTAGCAGGTAGCGATGCAGGATGCTTGAAAAGTGTTAGTATACGCATGTCTCTCTGTAGCTCAGTGGAAGACTATTGTGCCCCACTGTCAACCAGTTCCAAGATGACTTAGTACAAGCTCAGTAGTAGCTTCGGGGGCCATCTTGGTAACAGAAACATGGACTTCACTTTCAAGAAATAGAACTAAATTGGGATCATTTTGTAGGACTCTATTACTGTATGTAGATAAATATTTTATATGGGGTTAACAAGCACACTTTGTAAGCATCTTAAGTCCAAGGATCCGGCATTCAACCTGAAGTCGTCTTTGTTGTAAATGTCTTAATATGGTATCCCTGCAAAATGAAGGTAAAAATTGCGCACTATCATTTTGCATGCATAATTTTGCTATTTATGTGATCACAAACTTGCATTTTCTGAATCAATTAAGGAAATACAGAATCTCTGCCTTTCTGAGGTAGCATTTGTGTGATATTCTGTTGTCCAAACAGCTATTAGCTGAAACTTTATCAGAGCTTAGCAACCAATTCAGGTTTTAATGATCATGGATCTGCCAAACGTAATTTGGAACTGACTATTAGCCAGATTATCAATGAACTGCAATCACTGTTTCCCGTCTAATGCCGCCTGCATACACAGTACGTTAATGTCATTGGAAAGAAATAACAGAAAATTATGTCGTAGTCTTAGTACAATTCAGGATTTGTGGCAATCTGGGATCTTGGTCAAAATGTTTTTTTTTTTTATGGTGATCGCCTTCATTTCCCATCAAGTCCATCGCAGAACTTTTCTCGCTGGCTACACGCGACCGTAGCAGGAAGTGATCTATTGAAACGTGTGGGACTACAAGAAAATGTGGTCGGTGTCATGTGGACAAGTATCTCCACTAACGCTCTACGACTGGCGTAAGTGATAAAATAGGTACAAGGCAGGGCCACTCGTATAATGCCGTAGGACAGGGCTGGCCAAACCGGTCCTCGAGATCTACCAACGGTCCACGTTTTCCAGGTTACTTAGGCCCTTATTCTGGTTGGTGCGGTCGAGCCGCATATGCGGCTCCGACCGCACCAGACGAATCCCCGCCCACCCTACGGATCGCCACGGCCGTCCGTACACGGACGGCTGGCGATCCGCATAAAAATGGTGGAGGCTACGCCTCCACCATGGTGGGAGCTGCCCCCTGCATTCGATGGTCGTCGACCATCGAAGGCAGGTCCGCACGCCGCGGCAGCTCCCGCAAGCTGAGACAATCGTCCGTGTGGTAGCTTGTATGGGGGCTGAAAGCTGACATCCGGCGACGTCAGCTTTCCGCCCCCATGAGTTGCGTCATGCCCTCATTAGCATGCGTACGCCCCGCGTTTGCATGGGAACGCCCATGAAACGCGGGGCGTATACATAGGGAAATGAGGGCATGAAGCCCCTCACTCCCCTATACGCCCCCTTTGCGGCGTAGTAACGTTATGTGCGGCGAATTCGCCTGCACATGCGCAGATTGACCTCTGCGCATGTGCAGACGGAAAACATCGGCGGTACGGCCGCACGCGGGCCGTACCGCGCGAATCAGAATAAGGGCCTTAGCTGGTGCACAGCTGCAGTCATTGTTAACTGTCACATTTAAAACATGCTGCATTCATTCCTACTATAGATCCACAGGTTGCCTGGAAAACATGCACCGTTGGTAGATCTTGAGGACAGGTTTGGCCACCCCTGCCGTAGGATATATTAGCATAGCAATACCATAGTTGCCCATAATGACCAATCAGATTCTACTTCTTATTTATTTAGCATCTTCTAGAAGATAATAGACAGAATCTGATTAGTTGCTCTGGGAAACATCCCATCTTCAATAGAACTCCCATTTCACGAATCACAGTAAACCCCGTAGTTGGTGCATCATGCTAAGAGAAGGTGTGTGTGTGCGTGTGTGTAAAAAGATCAAGAGGATAAGGGACCAGTGTCCCAAAAACGAAATTGCGCTTAGTGTTTGAGCTGCCCAGTAAAGAAAACGGGTTGAGGGGTGAAATTTGCTATAAGCAAAAATACTAGGCGCTTGTTTGTATATAAAGAAAGATCTCCAATGTCTAGGGAGACAGTCATCACCACCATATCAGCGACATGCTTTAAGGCAAGAGTGCCTAGGGCTGACATGTACAAAAGGTCGTAAGGTTCAAAAGGTTGATATAGCACAAATAGACCCATGTTTTTTGGTTATTTTGTCCCAAATGTAGGAGGAAATTTACTAAGATGGGAGTTCTATTTGATATGGGATGTTGCTATGGGAAACCAATCAGATTCTATCTATTATCTTCTAGAACATTGGTTCTCAACCTCGGTCCTCAAGGACCCCCAACAGTGCACATTTTCTAGGTCACCCGGCAGGTGCACAGGTGCACTCGTTATTCACTGAAACATTTTAAAAGATCACAGCGGAGCTGATTCTTTCACATGTGATTCTTTGAGGAGACCTGGAAAACGTGCACTGTTGGGGGTCCTTGAGGACCGAGGTTGAGAACCACTGATCTAGAAGGTTCTAAATAAATGAGTGGATTCTGATTGGTTGCCCATAGTAACAACCCATGTCAAACTCACATCTTAGTAAATGTCACAGTAGAAACTTGTACATGTGGTAGCTCACTCCTCTCCGCTTCACTTGCCACAGAATACTCCTCCCAACAGATGTTCACGTGGATAGTAAATGATGCAAAAGCTAAATTTGGTGCAAAACAGCCAAACAAAGTGTTCCTACCAATTGTGTGTTAACTTTTTTCATGTTGACCTTTTGAACCTGCTGACCTTATGTTGACCATATAGTGTAGAACTAATGACAATTGACCTTTACTGTATATTTTCATCTGGATGCTGCTATGGGGGTGCAGTGTGCTATGATGGCCACATGATGGAGCAGTCTGCTATGGGGAAAACATCAAGCATAAGGCGTATTTGGTATCATTGGCTGGTGCAGTATACTATAGGGGGCCACAAATTGTTGCAGCAACCAATAAATGGCCAAAGGCTGGAGCTGTGGATTATTGGGGTTACAAGAAGGTTTGATGTTTCAGTAGGTGAAGCCATGGCCGGTTTTTCAATTAAGCAGCTTTAGGGTTAGGATTGGGGTGGGGAGAACAGAGGCTGCCTATGATGAAAGGAAGGATGTCTATGAGGAAGACATCCTTGTTGTACTTAATGCAGGTGGTGGCTGTGGAACTTCTCAGACACCCCCCCCCCCTCCCAAACACACTTTCACCTGAGGGACTGGAGAGTGGGGATTGGTGGCAGTGTGGGATTGGGGGGTATGTTGATATTTTGCCTAGGGTGCCGAGTAACTACTTACTATGCCCTTTTATATGCTGATTATGAAAGCAGTATAATGTCTGACATACTATACAGTATTGGGGTTTGTCTTTTCTGGTCCCTCTCATTGTCCACATATACATGTAATTTGCATGGCTTTATTCAAAATCGCTGGATTATGACCTAAGGATATTTTGTTCTCGCCTGGATTATTTTTTAATAAAGGGTTCCTAATGGTAAAAAGGAGTTATTTTTCCTAGTACTAGGTTAGTGTCCCCCTGGTCTATGTAAATAGGCTAGTCTTATTACAAGATTCAGACAGGAACACCCAGTACACACTCTTCAATACATCTCACCCACTGGAGATGGTGGTTCCCTGCAGTGCTGGCTCTTCCTCTGTAACAGGAGTCAAGTGCTGCAGGAGAATATCACACTGCAGCACTTGGCTCCTGTCACTGCGGAAGAGCCAGCACTTTGTCGGCTGTTCCCACCTTGTGATTCCACTGACTGGGGCTCATTACTAATGAGCACCATCAGAGAAATAGACTATTATAAAGCATAATGGTAACTACACACAGAGGACCTACTACATACTGTAGATGTAGCCAAATCATCGTTTACTTACATCTTCGCCTGCAAGATCACATGCAGTGCACTCTGCACAGCAATGCTATTGACATGCTGCCAGGTATGCTGAGGCCGGTTTCTACTACCAATGCCCCATTGCTGGCAGAAGGATTTGTGCATGTGCTATTTCGATGTATTGCATTAGTATTATACTGCTGGACACAGTTTTTGCCTTGTTCCTGGTCTGTTAATACATAAACAAGGGTCATGTCTTGGGACTGAAGATCCATACTTCTGTTGAACCCTAAGTGTGCTGTCAGGCTGTGGTTTAAGGGGGGATTCAAGTGTTATTTAGGCACCCACCACTAGAGGGCACCCACCAATAGCAATTCAATTGCTGCTATATCTGCATGAGTGCTGCCAACCAAAAAATAAAGTAGGCAACCATTAAACAATTATATCTTTCTCTAGTTGTGTCCCAAACACAGAATGTGCTCCAGCGCTGATATCTGAATGATCCTAAATCAGGCTTGTCCAAACTAAGGCCCTCCAGCTGTTGTGAAACTACAAGTCCCATCATGCTATTAGGCTATTAGGCAATACTTAAAATGTGGCAAAGCATGCTGGGATGTGTAGTTTCACAACAGCCGGATGGCCACAGTTTGGGACATGGCTGCCCTAAATGCTTCCATTCTGCAAAAAGGGGCGGTAAACGACTTTGTTAATTATGCTTCTTCCATCCTTTCGAGCTATAATAAATATGTTTTACATTTAGGTGTCAAGTTACCTTTTAATGGAAACAAGCTCTGCCAATTTACTGATAGCGAATCAGACGCGCCCAATCCAGATCTGAAATTAATGGGCGGAATCATGCCGAAAGCAAAAGATATGACTTATGTGGATGTCACCCACTGGCTTTTTATGGAAATTATTAATAAATCAGTAATTCCATCTGCAAAGATGTTGTTGTGTTTATAAATATTTAATTTACCTTCAGGTGTCCGTGCATTTCTCCTTTTTTTTTTTCTTGATGACTTTGCTACACGCTCAGCAGAACACAAAAGTGTGTGAAGTTATTGGTGTAATTTCAAATGACTCCTCTCTTGGTGGGAGAATCCGGCTGCATCTGCTCATTCATATTTGTGTAACTGTCTGGAAAGATTTATAGTGGTGTATGAGCGTGTTCTATCCAAGAAGATAGCATTTCGTTCAAACGTATAAGGAACAATAGAGAATATAATATGTTCTTTCTGCAGGGACTGGTAGCAGAGATTTGACATTTTTAATGACTGCAACTAAGCACATAGTGTCATTGATAGGGGACTATTACGTAGCTACAATCAATGGGCAAAGACAATGCTGAACCCTCAGAGCAACACCTAGTGGGATATTTCTAATGGATAAAACTTTTGATAATATTTTGTTTTACAGGTTTATTCAAGGGTGTAACTACCATAGGTGCAGGGGGTCCAGCTGCTATGGGGCCCAGAGCTGAGAAGGGCCCCCTTTCCTGTCACTGTTACATGTGTTATATACATACTGTAGGTGTAGCTACCATAGGTGCTGTGAGTGCAGCTGCTATGGGGCCCAGAGCTGAGAGGGGCCACCTTTCCTCTCACAGTTACATGTGTTTTATATATGGGTGTAGCTAGGGTGACCAACTCATCCCTTTAATCCGGGACACATATTAATTACACAGGTTCTGTGGCAGTTTAAATCCAGGTGAAATGGAGTCTTGAGGTGTGGCAGTTTAAAACCAGGTGAAAGCCAGCCACAGAACCTGTGTAATTAATATGTGTCCCGGATTAAAGGGATGAGTTGGTCACCCTAGGTGTAGCTACCATACGTGCTGGGAGTGCAGCTGCTATGGGGTCCATAGCTGAGAGGGGCCACCTTCCCTGTCACAGTTACGTGTTTTATATACAGGGGTGTAACTACCATAGGTACAGGTGGTGCAGCTGCTATGGGGCCCAGAGCTGAGAGGCCCCACCTTCCCTGTCACAGTTGCATATGCTATATACAGGGGTGAAGCTACCATAGATGCAGGGGGTGCAGCTGCTATGGGGCCCAGAGCTGTGAGGGGCCACCTTCCCTGTCACAGTTACATGTGTTATAAATAGGGTGTAACTTCATAGGTGCAGAGGGTGCCGTTGCTATGTGGCCCAGAGCTGAGAGGGACCACCTTCCCTGTCACACTTACATGTGTTATATACAGGGATGTAGCTACACTAGGTGCAGGGAGTGTAGCTGCTATGGGGCCCAGAGCTGAGATGGGCCACATTCCCTGTCACAGTTACATGTGTTATATACAGGGATGTAGCTACACTAGGTGCAGGGAGTGCAGCTGCTATGGGGCCAGAGCTGAGAAGGGCCACCTTCCCTGTCACAGTTACATGTGTTATAGACAAGGGTGTAGCTACTATAGGTGCAGGGAGTACAGCTGTTATGGGGCACCTTCCCTGTCACAGTTACATGTGTTATATACAGGGGTGTAACTACCATAGCTGCAGGGGGTGCAGCTACTATGGGGCCCAGAGCTGAGAGGGGCCACCTTCCCTGTCACAGTTCCATATCTTACATACAGGGGTATAGCTACCATAGGTACAGGGGGTGCAGCTGCTATGGGGCACAGAGCTGAGAGGGGCCACTTTCCCTGTCACAGTTCCATATGTTATATATAAGGGGGTTGCAGCTGCTATGGGGCACAGAGCTGAGAGGGGCCACTTTCCCTGTCACAGTTCCATATGTTATATATAAGGGGGTTGCAGCTGCTATGGGGCACAGAGCTGAGAGGGGCCACCTTCCCTGTCATGGGAAATGCACCCCCCATTGAACTGCAAAATTTTAAATTAAAAAGAACGGGGAGTTGACTTAAACAAACAACCCCTCTAATTTGAATAACTAATACACCAATGTAATGAAAGATTAACAGCGTATAATTGTATCACTTGAAAAACACAACACCTATGTCTCACTTTCTTTCTTTCTTTCTTTTTGTATCTCTTTATTAGGCTTAATAAACATTTTCACAATTGGGAAACCGTTTCCATATTTCAGCATTTTCTGAAGTTAACTTGGCTTGGTTTTAAGTATTTTCCAGGATCATTGGGCATGCACTTGAATGCCACGGCACACATAACAAAAACATTAACGCTCACTAGATTGTCAAAGTATATATCACTGACAAACACATACAAAATATCTGCCAAACGGGAGGCAGAAGGTCTAAGTCAGCATAATCCAACTCAATGAGCCGCAGAAAGCTGTCCCCGGCCTCACTCCAACTTGTGTACTTCTGCTTGTTCACGAGAGTCGTCCGATATCACTTTTTGGTTTGCAACAATAGAACCGTATAGGTGATTTAAACTTTTTCTTTCTTTTTTTTTCATTTCTCTTTTAGGAAATTGCAGCTTATTTAATAACGTTTGAAAAGCATGAAGAATGGCTGACAACATCCCCTAAAACAAGGTAGGAGAAATCTATCCAACTGTACCTCGTGTAATTAACATTGATCCTTTTACCGATTATTCATTGCCCGCCAGTGGAAATACCTGATTGGAGGTGACATTAAATAAATAAATTAAACTTTTATTTTATATTGTGTTAAAGGAAAGGTACAGTAGCACTTAAATTTAAAGATGGAACAATGGAATATGAAGAGAGGTTAGAATAGTGTGTCGCCCAGTTTGGTGGTTCATTGAATTTTTAAAAATTTCAATAGAAGACATATTTAATTGTTTTTTCTTTGTAAAACATGCATGTTTTCCACCAGGCCATAGTTATCACTGTTGCTGTAGTAGCTGTGTATTTCTATATAGGAGTTATTCATATTCAGCAACAGTACCAACTACAGGACAGAAGAGGAACTACACTCCATCAATTAAAACCTATTTAAGTATTTAGTAGTGGACCTATTAGTGTAAGAGTATAGCAGCCTATGCCGTTGTCTGTTTTTATCAATGATAATAACTTTATTTTAGATGTACTGTATATGAGTTATTTGATCTGGGTTGTAGTAATTTTGTCTTTTGTATATAAATCTATATATTGTACCCTTTTTTGTCTAAAACCTGGAATAAAGATAATACGCTTGAATAAATTCAGAATATGCATCATAGGGGGGTATTTAATCCCCCGCCGCTATTTCCGACAGGGGAAATAGCGGCGGGTGCCTATCCAGTGCTGTCTTTCCCAACATTTTGTTAAGAACGGCCATGGATTGTCAAGCTCATGGCCAGATCTGGATGATCCTTTCTCGTGGCCACACCCCTTTTTCGTCACTTGGCAGGCTGGACATTAAATCCAGCCTGTCGAAATGCAGTCGAGCGGGCCGAGAACGGGACCGGGTTATAACTGTCCGGCTGGCCCAACAGTCATGACCCGGGATTAAATACCACTCATAGCCTCAAAGAGAAATATTAAATCCAGATATTTATATTAAGCAAACAATTCTTAGCCCTCAGTTGTCCTTATAACAGGTTAAAGCAATCTTCTGATAATATAAATTTGTTTTCTTTTGCATTTATGACAAACATCAAGGCAAAGGGGGAGATGTATCAAATTGTGTAGAGAGATAAAGTACTGACTAATCAGCCGCTAATTGTAATTTTACAGACTGTGGGCCAGATGTACTAAGCTTGAAAAGTGATAAAATGGAGAGTGATAAAGAACCAGCTAATCAACTTTTAACTGCCATGTTGCAGCTCGTGTTTGGAAAATGACATTTAGAAGCTTATTAGTTTGTACTTTTTCTCTCTAAGCACTTCAGAATAGTTATGATAAACGCTTTAATGTAACAGAGTAAATATGAGGCACTTAGCATAATTTTGGCCAAAAATATGGGTCCACAAACTAGGCCAGGTGACCTTATTTGGTGGACCCTAACATTAAGGTTCAAGTCCAGGGCACGAGACCCACTAGGCCAGCACTAGCCAACTGCCCAAAGGCAACACACTATTGCCCCATATGTTGATTAGGACGTTACTGAAAATACAGTACAAGTTGAATATCCCTTATCGGGACCAGGAGCATTTTGGATATGGTATTATTTTGGATTTTAGAATTTTTCATACTCACCTGGTTCAGAGGCCTCCCCCGCACTCATCTCTTGAGTATTCCTCGTTCCTATGATGCATTGTGCGGGAGCGTGGTCCCAATGATGCATTGTGCGGGTGACGCCACCGACACAATGCTTCATTGGTACTGGGAATGCTTAGGAGATGTCACAACTGTAATACGATTCCCACCAACTCGGGAATTGGCTCGACCTGACACAGGGGCGCAGAGTCTAACCGTGCCGGGGGTTTTCTGCCAGTGACCCCTCCAAGCGGGATTTGGGCTTTAGCGGCGCCCGACACGTCGGTCGCGGCCCCCTGGTCAGGTTTCCCGTGTGAGTTGGTGGGTGGTTATGGGAACATGGAAGCGTGGTTGTCAAGCCGGGTCAATATCAGTACGGTCAGGAGGTACCCAAGGGGAAAGGCAAGAGAGAATCCGAGGACAGGCCGGGTCATACACAGGTAGTACGTTTCGTGGGACACTGGGATGAGACTGAGAGAATGGTCGAAGAGGCAAGCCAAGGTCATACACGGAGTAACTCGGGTTTTGGTACAGTAGGATCAAACAAGGAATGGTCAGGAACAAGCCGGGGTCAATACGATAATAGGAAACTAGATATAAATGCACAAGGACGCTGGAGCTGGTGTAAACCTATACTCCGGCAGCGTTCACCTGTCAGGGACTTCCTTTTATCCCTGCAGGCTCACTACCTAATTTCCTGCCTGTCCCTTTAAATCTAGTTCAGGACGGCACGCGCGCCCCTAGTGGGCGCGTGCCCGCTAATTCGGAAACTGCACGCTCAGGTTGGAGCCGCAGGAGGACCCTTGCTGCCAACGGGGACGTGCTGCCCGGGCGGCTGTCCACGGCTTCCGAACACCGCTCAGACACTGCCACCCAGGACCCCGGACTCGCCCGCTACACCACGCTGGACCCCGGACCCGGTAAGAGACCCCCGCGGTCTGGGGAAGCGTGACAGGAGATGGTCGTCTGGGCACACCTCTGATCCAGGTGGACGTGGCACATTGAAAGATGTAAGTGGGGTGGGAAGCGGGGCAGAGAGGAGGTGAGAGGTTAAAAAAAAAAAGGACATTCCTGAAAACCTAATAATTAATTTGGATATGGGATGCTCAACCTGAAGTACAATTTCAAAACGTGCTGTCATCTTGCCGTGCATGCTTAATATAGTTCAGCCATTCTGAACCAGTGTCCTATGATTTTAAAAATGGCCGCTTTGTTGTGTGTCACATTTGTGCCAAGAGGCCACATTGCATGGGCATTTTAAATATTCTGTCCGTATGTGTCCCTAAATTGTAGTACTGTGATTGTAACAGTTGCCCCCCCCCCCCCCCCCCCCCCTGTGCAGGGCTACAAATGAATTTGCAGCCATGCGCACAGGGAGAATATCACTCGGCATCGAGTCACTTTCCCCCTGCTCCCTGAACGTGTAAATCTAAACTTACTCAGTGCTGCAATGGTGGTGGGGAGAAGGAGGACACTGATGGCATCAATGGCCTTCCCTTTCAACTATTGCAGAACGCCTACATTTTTTATCGGGACATCGGAAACTACTGTTGCTCAAATGGCTCGGGCATGTGCACATCATATAATGCGTAGTGATTCGATAATCAGCAGGACTTTGAATTAACCATAATCAAGCCCATAGTCTTAGATGGTAACGTTTTGTCCCTGGAATGCATTGTCCCCACATAATCCTGTGTGCTACAAACTATTTTTACATTTTTCCTATCTTGTTGAACGATGTATAACCTGAGACTACTAGAAAAGAGATCAAATGTAATATAATTATAATTCCATTCTATTAGAATTATGATTGTTGCATTAGTAACAATGTTTTATTGGCAGGTATTACATACTATGACCCCTTAGTGGCACATTTTGTGCATAGCGGCAATTTGATCAAGGGAATAGTTCCAAAATACTGCCAAATATGTAGCTATAACCTTGCATATATAATTTGATAGATATTTTAGAAAATGTTTCTTAAATAATATTGTGTATAAATTATGTTATTAAAAGTGGTCTGAATTGTGGGAAATTGTATTTGCATTAATGGATTACGGTTAACTATTTGGCTTGCATGTTCCCCTGAGCAACTCTTGGAAAAAAACAATACCCAGACTTTTGTAGATCTGTGCTTTTCACCATGGTCTTGATATCATCCATCACAGTTGAGTGTTGCAATACAATACAGAACTGCTCTGTGCCGTTTAAGAAGCGCAGCTTATCTGTGTCGTATCCAAGGTAACTATTATGTAAACAAGATCCCTTGAATGATATAGAAACATTGGCTGGCGATACAAGGGGAAGACCAAAATACCAAGCATAATCTTTAGTAAAAGTCCCAGCAATCACTTGAAGTGATCTGAAGGCGTAAAGAAGCCGATGGACAAAATGACGCACCCTAGTGACACTCTAGAGTCCTGTGTAATTAGCAGCAAGATTTGCTGTGTCCCGCGTCACTAACAGACATTAGATGATACCAGACAAATGTTAACGAATATTAGATTGACTGCTGTGGGGAACAACGCATTAGGGTCTCTCGCACCATGAAATATATTAAGGATTTTTAAAGGAACAATCAATCACACAACAGTATAACAACCAGAAGGCTACAAAGAAGAATCACTTGAAACAGAATCACTAGAACATGCATCTACGTCATTTCAGTAAAATGTTATTTTGACATTTGTACGCATTTATCCTGTTTTGAATATGCTAAAAGATAATAACTCCAGACACGTGTGCAAATTCCTTATGCAAATAATATAATTATACAGTAGCGCTTTCTAATTATTATTTACAAATTCACATTCTGATACTCCCAAATCCCTTAATATTTAACTCTGTGCGCTTGATATAACCTTGAAAATATATTAGAGAGATTTTTAGTTTTAAATTCAATTGGAATAAACTCCTTACAGCAGGCATGTCCAAACTACGGCCCTCAAGCTGTTGTGAAACTACATATCCCATCATGCCTTGCAATAGTTTTTGCATTCCCTAATAGCAAAACTGTAGCAAGGCATGATGGGAATGGTAGTTCCACAACAGCTGGAGGGCCACAGTTTGGATATGCCTGCCTTACAGTCCCCATTAATGTAATTTGGTAAGGACCCCTCAGCTGGGACCCTAACCAATCACAGTATGTACCACTTATATGCGGCAGATGGGGTTTCTGCTATCTCATACCTCCCAACTGTCCCGATTTCCCCGGGACCGTTTTGTTTTTAAGGATATTCCTGCGGCCAGCCTGTGGCGGGTAGTGTCCCATGTCGGTGGTGGTGGCGAGCAGTCGGGAGTCCCCCCTGTCACCCGCTGCTCTGCTGAATGTGCACAGTGTCTATTCTAGCAAGCAAAGGGTCTGGGGGCATGTCCAGCAGTTCACAGAGCCGCTGGCCATGCCCCCTCAGTGGCAAAATGGGGGCATGTCCTCGCAAGAGTGATGTGATTTGTAGACCACACCATTTTGCCACCAGGCCATGCCCCCAAATTTTTGGCGCACCTCCTTATTGGAAGGACTCCCATCAATGTTTGAGTATTAGGTAAAAATGTTTTAAAAATCTAATTTCGAAGTGGAAAATTATGTTGAAATTTAGCTGGTGGTGTGTAAATATAACTGTTTTTGTTGCAGATTCTCAAATGTTTTGCTATTTATTTACTAAGATGGGAGCTCTGTTGAATCAGCAACTACTTCTTATTAGCACCTTCTAGATGATAATAGACAGAAACTGATTGGTTGCCCATAGCAACATCCCATCTTCAATAGAACATCTTAGTAAATAAACCCCTTTATCACTTGTACAAATATCTGTAACACAAGGGCTTGTAACGTACCTATTTGCTGCTGGTGTGTTGTGGTCACTTTAGTGTTCCTCTATGATGAACACATTGGGGATTATTCAATTGCAGTAGCAGCAATGTATGGTTGTGATGTGTAGGCGACCACATCACAGCTAATTATGGTAACCCAACAACTCAGTTCTGCCACTGCCCACCTATTATTGGTATAAAAAGAAATAAACCATAACTTACCCCTCATGCCGACTCTTTACATGCCTTCAAAAAGTGAAGCACGATGATTGGTGGATAGCTCAAGCCATCTACCAATCAGCATGCAGACTGAGATGCAAGGTGAGAATGTAGACTGGCTACCCTCCCTGACTGTTTGTCCTGTAGCATCAGATCAGCAGGGCAGAATTCTCTACCTGACTCCCAAGACACTTACTGGCACTACTAGAAAGCCCCTACAATCATGTGGCCTTGGACAGCTACCTGGTGTGCCTTCTTATTGGCTGTTGCCACAAATTGAATACTACAAATAGAATGAAAAAATAAAAAAGGAACGCAAATGGAACACACCCACATTAGCCTACCCAGCATCTGCCCTTTTTAAAAGTGTAAAGTATCTAATATACAACACTGCTTTCAAGATGGTTTTGCATTATTAATCCACAAATATAATCACAATCTAGTATTTGTGGATTTTAATTATTTTATTTATAGGGCAGCACACAGAGTCCACAGCTCATTTATAAAGTGCATATATAGTTACAGTGCACAGATACAGCACGACATAAAGCGCATGGAAATGACAGTACGAACACAGCAGAACATAGCGGGGTGCAAATCAATATAAACATGGGAGTCAATAACTACACTTTTATGCATATACAGTCATTTGTGTTATAGATCGGGCTGCTGCAACATTCTGGGAATAATCTGGAGGATATTGACGTTTGGACCCCATGTAGAAACCTCAGCAGGGCTCTATTGTTTGTTGTCAGAGTTTGATCCTAAATTGTCTGTGCATAAATCACCCAGAGGTGTTGGTCCAAATTGTGTCTGGCAAGCGTCTGGAAGGTTTAAGGCAATCATTAATTGAGCTATGTGCTATGCAGATCTGCATTTTCAATTCTCCAGGAAGACCGCAGAGGACACTTAATAAACTTCTACGGGACATGTTTTGGAAGCAGCAGCAAACTGTCCCATCTTGTTTCAGCAACTACAGTATGACAGTGTTCTTGGCCATTGGAAAATTTGGCTCATCACATCAATCAAAAAGAAGGTCTGGGAGGCGAAAGGAACTTCATTTCCAATTCTTATTAAAAAGAACCTGTCACAATTTGATTAATGCGCTTCTTATAAAGTGTCTTTTGTGTAGCAAATTTGCCCCCTTCACCCAAGGAAAGGTCCAGGCTGTTCACAGATTACCTGAATCAGCTTCGGAGCGGCATTATGCATATTCCTGGGTGACTACCGCACTACATCACGACACCACTTTTTCGCAGGAACTACCAGGAGTGAACATAGGCCCTTATTCTAGTTGATTTGGACGGATGCGTATTTCAGACAGGAACCGAGTGTTCTTAGCCCCGCCTACCATACGAATCGCTAACACTGTCTGAACGCAGTAAGACACTGAGCGAATGGACCGCGAGTGGATGTTTCATGTGAACACCTCCTTCATCTGTGGGAACCTCCCCCATCCTCCGATGGTCACCGACCATCAAATGATGGACCAAGTGGTCAGGCAGCACCGAGTGCTGCAGACCACTCGGACATGTTTCCGTATGAAAGCAGGGATATGGGCGGGCAGCTGACATCCGGCTATGTCAACTGGCCGCACCCCACACATGCGCCACGGCCGCATTACCATACGAATGCCCAGTGTTTTCATGGGATCGTCCATGAAACGCGGGGCATACGCATATGGCAATGAGCCCAAACAGCCCTTCACGCCCCTCTCCACCCCCTGCTCGAATGGTTCCGTACGATCGGTTTCTGCACGGAATTCACGCCGTGTTCGGTCATGCGAGGCATTCACACATGCGCAGAAACGCCTCTGCACATGCGCAAACACCAAACATCGGCCGACCGACCGCACACGAAGTGGTCCGAATCAATCAGAATAAGGGCCATAGTCCAGGATGCAGCCCTCTTGGTGAGAGGTTCATCAACCTTCTAAAGAGGAGAGGTGGAGGTGTTGCTGATAGCAACTATTCAAATGATAGATATCAATTAATAGAATGTACTAGGCAAATGATAACTAGAATCTTATTGGTTGTTAGGGGGCAACATTTTTTATAGGTAAATAATTGTTTTGGACTCTCTTCCCCATCTGTTCTCAGCAACCTAGGTGGCCTGATTGGTTACAGGGTTGGCCATTGATGGTTTAACTTTGCGGTGGTACAGGTCCCAGTACGCTATTAGCCAACTCTGTGAGCGATGGACATGGCCTTTTATCAATGGTAACACTAATAATCTTCAACATCAAACCATCAATAGTTGCTAATCATCGATGGTTGATGGGAAAAGATGTTGCTTATCCAAAGGGTGTGGTACAGAAAAGTAGATGTGCATTAAAATGATAATAGGTTGACCCAAAAGAATCGACATGCAAAAGGTTGGCAGGGTCAAAGGATCGACATGGAAAAGGTTGGCAGTTACAAAAGGTCAGCCGGGTCAAAAGTTCAACATAAAAATGGTCCTCACGTGTTTTTTATTTTTTAAATGTCAATTTGTATGTTTTACCATATTAGAGCCAAATTAGTGGACACGTGGACCGCCGTAGACTCCAATAGTTACACGTTAGCCAGGGTGCCTCGCTGCTCTTGGCTCAGGACACTTTTCCCACATATAGGGTAAATGAAGCAAAGTAGGGGGGGGGGGGGAAGTAGTCAACTGTGTGTGTGTGTGTTGACCTTATGCATTATCTACCTATTACTTCTCGACCTTTTGGCCATGTCAACCTTTTTGCATGTAGACATTTTGTGGTCGACCTTGTAGACTGTCTGCCTTTTCACTGTAGATCAACCGGATGACAGGTCTTTCTGAATTTAATAAACATGCAGGTTGATCCCTATTTATACATTAAGGCCCCCATACACTACTACGAGGTATCGCACATGGACCTCGCATTTGATGGCCCGCCAACACTCCTGGAAGCTTCTGAGCAGCAGATTCGCATACAATACACAATATGCGGTCCTTCTGCTTACAATGTATTGTATGCGATCCCAGTTATGACAGTGGGATCCGATAAATCCTTGTGACAGCCATGACGATCTCCAGATCTGATGCCTACGGAACTGCGCATTGGATTGGATCTGGAGGTAAAACACATATGATATGCCACTTTTCACACGATTTATCGACCCAAGGTGGGAATGGGCCATATCGTACAAGTGTATGGGCACCTTAAGTTAAAGTATACTGTATTTTTAAATAAAAGCACGGCGTAAACACGCTATGCTGCTTATGTCAGTGGAGAACACATTGTTGACTAATGGATCCAGCAGAGATTCATACACGACGCCTTTATATCCTGTGCTCTGTTCTATGATGTTACAGAGGAAAGCCAGCTCTGGGATACAGGGGGGATATTCATCACCAACAGAACAAGCACTAACACTACAGTGTGACAGATATTCCCTGAAAGTGATCCGTCCCGTTTTAAATATAGACATAGATTTGTGGGTAAAATAAAGAAAAAAAAAAGATATACAGTATATATATTTATTATTCCCACATGCAGGGTATGCGCTAGTTCAAAGATTTATATTATTTGCTGTCCGAATCTGCTGTATGACACGAGTTTACTTGCCAAAGGTAGAATGTTACTCGCTCATTTTCTAATTACGCTGAACACTGTATTCCGCTCATTCAACTGAAAAAAAAAAAAAATTATATATATTTTTGAAAAATAATCTATTATAAGATTTCGGTTATTAATATTATTTTTGTGACTTTCAGCTTACAGGGTTTTTTTTTTTTTTTTTTTAAAGCCCAACTGCTAAAACAAAAATAATGTCCCTTTTTAGATAACTTTTAATAACTTGTCTGGAGAGATTTATGGAATAATGCGAGCACCCAACTGAGTGACAAATGGGAGCGTTGGCAGAGTGTTTTGTTTCTGTGTTATCGGGGGAAAAGCGGGTCAGCCTGGCTAGCCCTGGAGAAATCAGCTTCACACAAGACCAGAATGTGCTGTTGTGTTATGGCTTTCTTCACAGCACACTCCTGCCTGCTACACTACCATTCATTAGTCCTATTCGAGCGCTGTCCTGCATATATTCCTGCTCTCTCACAACCATTGCTTCTGAAATTCTACTTGCGGATTGTGCTGAAGAAAGCCACTGCCGCCGCTATTGTCATCTTTAATGCGTGCCCCCTGTTAGACTTGATGTTATTCAGTAACAGGATAGTGGGCTAACGAATTGGACTGAAATGTATGGATAGAAATAAACTTTATTCATATATCACCAATATGCTAAGCGACACTTTACACTGTGCGTTTAATGGTCGCATCAATCCCTGCCATGCTGCAAATTATAGACCTATGCTGGGTACACTTAAGGGGCATACACATGAGGAGATTTGCTGAGCTTTGTGAGCTATGCTAGATCGCTCAGCAAGATTGCTTAGCACACAGAGATGTGCCAGCGCTGAGTGCTGAGCTCCTGCCTGACATTTTTCAAACAGTCTGTGTAGAAGATAATAGATTGGTTGCTATGGGCAATGTCCCATCTTCAATAGAACTCCCATCTTCAATAGAACTCCCATCTCAGTAAATTTACTAGAAGAGGGCTCGAAGAAGCTCCTGACACTTTTCAAAAAAGTTTTTTATTCAGTCTGTGGCGTGTGATGTTATGAATGACACTCCATGCCGCTGAAAGAGTGAGGAGGAGCCCCTTAGTTAGACGCCTAAACCTGGATGACGGCATCTAGATAGACAGGTGTCAGATTGAGGCAAGTGAAGGATCGACAGAAACATGGTCGACAGTAGCAAGTTTTTTATGTTTTTTTGGTGCCGGTCCACTTGGTTCCTACTTTACTATCCAAATGACCATAGAGTTAGATTATAATAGTGTGGCAAGCAACATTTGCACAAAAACAACCATGAAAAACTTGTGTCGACCTTGCTACTGTTGACCATGTTCCCGTCGATCTGGCATCACTGTCTATCTAGACGCTGTCGGCCATTGTATTGTCAACAATGGTCTACATCTAGACACGCACCCCAGCTATTTGCCATATGTCGGTCTCTAGTTACCCTGCCGGCTGACTACATCTAGACGCGCACCCCGGCAATTTGCCGTATGTCTGTCTCTAGTCACCCTGCCGGCGGACTACATCTAGATGCGCACCCCGGCTATTTGCCGTATGTCTGTCTCTAGTCACCCTGCCAGGTGACTACATCTAGACGCGCACCCCGGCTATTTGCCATATGTCTGTCTCTAGTCACCCTGCCGGTGGACTATATCTAGATGCGCACCCCGGCTATTTGCCGTATGTCTGTCTCTAGTCACCCTGCCGGCTGACTACATCTTTTTATGTGGCACTACAAGTACCTGTGCAACAGGGGTGTTAACCATCATGCAATGACAATGACAATCGAGAGAGTGTGTACAGTGGTACAATCTTTTTCTTGCGACTGTTTGGACGGGAGTACATCGGTCTTCGCAAGTAAAATTGTACAGGTGCGTATCGGCTGTTGTTTGTGGACGGTCCGATGCGTTTACGGTCGGTCGAACGGTCGCAAGAAAACAGGGATTGTATACCCAGCTTAAGCCTTAGAGTCTGCTTGCTCTGGGCAACATCCCATAGAAATCAATCGAACTCCCATCTTAGTAAATGCATCACATACTCTCCAATCTTTTCTTACTACTTTCTAAACAGAGGTAAAATAGAAGACTTGTAACACATTAGAATTTAAAATGATTGCCCCCCCCCAAAAAAAATGGAAAATAAAACTACGTCCGCCTCATGTTCAGTAATGGACTCGTCCGCTTTGAACAAAGGAAAGGTGGGCTTAGCATTGGTAGATTTAATTGTGTCATTTACTTTCTATACAAATATAGCCAGGTAGTAATAAGATCTATAAGACGGAGGTTATTTTGTTGTTTCCTCAGACAGCTCTCTGAGGGGAACGGTGCGCTCTTCCTCTTGGAGAAAACAAGATCAGTCAAAATTCTCTCCACTTAAAAAGATTTATTCTGTAGATGTGACATGAAAAGATCAGCACCTTCAGATCAAGGAACACAGCTCATATTTGAACTTAGAAGAGACTGAATGAAGCTTTTAACACAGTGTGATGTGGTGGAGAAGCCCAGTGTTCCGTTTTTCAAGATCAACATAATCTTATAGAACCAGAGTGACAATTATAGTTTTCATCTACCATCACTTGGAGGAAGTGAGCGTGTATTTATGTATGTATGTATGTATGGAGAAACCATAGACTGTCAAAAAATAAACAAAAAACAAAACCAAAAAAACTAAAGAACAGTTTATTGAGACATATTTCCAAAGCGATAAAGTACCAACCGCTAAGCTCCTGCCATTTTTCTGCCTGTTAGGAGCAGATTGGTTGGTACTTTATTTCTCTACAAACTTTGATAAATATGGGCCATACAGTAATTCAAAGAGCATAGCAAGAGGTAAGTTTCAGTGAGGGAGCATTACTTACTTTCCACCTTCAGGTGACTTTGATTTGTTATTTTGTATGAGCCCCGATTTTTACCAAAGCATTCCTTTATTTTTTTTACTATTGTTCCTTTATAAGTGCCTCTGATTCATATTGCATCATATAGTAGAGCCCCTTATATAAGTTATGCCACACAGCAGTGTCCCTTATACACAATGCCTACAGTAGTAATGTTGCATGTACATATAATGCCCACAGTAGTAGTGGCGCTTACACACCTAATGTCCACAGTAGTAGTGCCGATTGTCTCATTTATAGAGATTAATAAACTGCACTAATATCACTTAAAGAGGTCCTAACTGCAATTATTTCTGTTTATAGAGGTGATTATTCCTAAAAATCTGTCTCAGAGGTTTGGCAGTCTCCGGGCCAGATGTATCAGGCTTCAAAAAGTGATAAAGTGGAAAGCGATAAACAACCAGACAATCAGCTCCTACCTGTCATTTTTTAAACTCAGCCTGTAACAGGGCAGGTAGGAGCTGATTGGTTGGTGGTTTATCACTCTCCTTTTTATCACTTTTTGAAGCTTGATGCATCTGGCCCTAAGAGTTTTTTTATGTGACTGTACTGTATATAAAGCTGTCTGAAGATATATTTTAACAAGTAGATATTTTGATAGACTTCAGTTGTTTCATTTTATCCCACAGTTGAGTACATCTTTGCCATAACATGCATATAGGGCTATGTATTAAAATATTGTATCTGTAATATTATTATTTACTGCCCAAGAACGCAGCATGAATATGAAGTAACACATTGCATGGGTTTATGGAATTTCCTACATATAGTATATAGTGAAAAATGATACTATATATCTTAATAAGGTCACAGCTCATCACTATTATAAAGTCTTATTGAGCAATTTTTACAGGTCATACGGTTTCAAGGTTACTTTGAACATCCTTAAAATCTTAATAAGAGCTCTTGTTAAAGGCGAGTGGCCAATTAAAAAATTATTATGTCACTATGTGCAAAAATTCTAATTGCCAAATAGCGACATCACTACTGAAATGATCATCCGGCTCATCATTATCCACAGATATAGTCACAGTATATAATTATAATTATAAAGTTATCATTGACAATACTTTATAGAATGTAAACATGCACAAGATCTACATTACCAAAAGATTGACATGCCCAAGGCCGATACTAACAAAAGGTCGAAATGGCAATAGTCTACACATGAAGAGGTCACCATGATTTTTTGGACTTTTTCTTACTTTAACAACCACATAGACTCCGACTGGGAACGGTAAATTGTGCCAAACGCAATGATAGCAGAGTGAGGCACTGGTCCGGAAGCAAGGTGAGCAAAGCATTAGGGTATGCACTACACTAATGGGATGTTGACGTCCTCAGGTGTTGACATTGACACCAAAAAATACCCCTGAAAAACTTGTTTGTGTCAACATCTTGCTTGTGTAAATCTTTTGTCAATGTTGACCTTGTGCAGGTCGACCTTTTGGTGTTGACTTATTGACTGACTGTCTAGACCAAGAGTTCCCAGGCTTGGTCTGAGGGTCAGTCCCGGGCCAAAATTACTAGTGGCGGCCCTGACTAACTGTCACTTTTCCCAGATCACCTAGCTGGTGCACAGCTGTAGTTATTACTAACTGTCACATTTTTAAACATGCTGCATTCATTCCTACTATAGATCCACAGGTGGCCTGAAAGACATGAACTGTTGGTAGATCTTGAGGACAGGTTTGGCCAGCCCTGCTCCAGACCTATAATCCGGAACCTGTCATTGTATACTGTAATTTAACCTTGTTGATCTATAGAACATTTCCAGTATACCCCAGTGAACCTCAATTTGTCACTGCTTGACAGTAAGCAAACGGAAAATCTCGGAGTGACTTGGGTTAAAAATGAGCAAAGGAAAGTAATAAAAAAAGACAATTATCATAATATCACAGTACTGTATCTACCTCCTCCAGACTCTCACTCCTAATGCAAATTTCCCATAAGGATGAGAGCTGCCGGGCTGGTCAAGGACTCTCTGCAATTAGTTACGAAGTTTGTTTGGACTTTTAACATGAAAATTAATTGGTGTCGTTTAAATGCTGAGTTCATATCAGAAGGCTTTTTATATTAAAAAAATTAATGACGGCAATGTGCCAGTGAGCTGGAACCCTCCTTATTTATGCTGGTGGCTGAGAGATGTGCTAATTTTGCATTGGAGAAATTAATAAAAAAGGAATTGTCACATTGAGATTTATAAAGTTTTATTTTAATAACATGATGCAGTGTGCAAGCGCCAGATCAACTGCTACATCATTCATTCTAATCAGCTCACATCACGGCGCGGCTGTCTGAGCTGAAAGAGGGTTTGACACATAGCGCAGGTTATGTCTTTAATAATATTATTGCCCCTGATAGTCTCATGCTCCCATATTAATTGTGAGGGCATTAGATGAAGCCCTAACTTCTTTCTAAATAAGTACAGTGAGTTATTATGGGTAGCGAGGGGGGGCTCATTGTCTATGATGCCGTGTAGTAATGTAACTCAAGAGATTGCTATTCATTTGCACAATGGTACTCGGATGACTCCAGACTTTTCGAACAGCTTCCTGCCAATGTATCGTTGCCTTTGCTGTGGTCTACACATGGACAGGGGCCGATACAGGGCACGCAATGTCGGTTATGGGGACGTCTCGTGTATGTTTGCACACTGCACATGCCCTGAAGAGGGGGTCGGCCATAAAGCTGAGTGTGGGTCCCCTTGTCTTAAGCGCCCCAGGCCGCTTCACCGCTTAATCCAGCCCTGCCCTCAGAGTGGTTCCGGGCGATAGATCTACAGTTTCAAGATAGGCAGTGAATAGGTCTAACCAAAAAGGTCGCCGTGCAGAAGATTGACAGGGTCAAAAGGTTGTCGGTTCGAAAAGGTTGGCATGCAGTAGGTTAATGGGATCAAAATGTCGATGGTCAAAATGTCGACATGAAAAAGGTAGATACATGACCAGGTCAGCATGAATTTTTCATGTTTTGTTTTTTAACTGGCTTGTTCCTACTTCACCACACGTGTCGGCACAGAGGTAGAATATAATAGTGTTCCAAGTGTGGAAAGCGCAGAAAGCCCTGCGAGGGTACACGTTACACTAATTGGGGGCCCATGTTGACAGTTATTGACATTTACACTCAAAATATGGGGAAAATTCATGTCTACCTTTTGATGTATCTACCTTTTTCATGCTGACATTTTGGTATGGACAACTGGTATGTACTCTGCATTAGGGCCAGGGTAGTAATCTGCCCGATGCAGCACAGCAGTCCTGATGTTATTACACCATTTAAAATTTTGGCAACAAGTATTTGGGGCGGGAGTCGACAGTCGACATCAAATTGTCAACATGCACAAGGTCAATATTGAAGGTCCTATTGATGTTAACCAAGATATTGTCGATCTATCACCCGGATCCTCCACAGCGTTATCTTTCTTATGGTACTGCCAAAATATGGCTCCACCTACTGTAGGTTTAGGGGAGCACATAGTAGATTCAGTTC
Organism: Crinia signifera; assembly: GCF_055691185.1. Classification (NCBI taxonomy): domain Eukaryota; kingdom Metazoa; phylum Chordata; class Amphibia; order Anura; family Myobatrachidae; genus Crinia; species Crinia signifera. The sequence goes on along the minus strand of NC_139226.1, from coordinate 95,072,269 downwards.
TGGGTGCAGGGTGTGGGGAACAGGGTGACCCAGGACACACAAACCCATGTATGCTGCACACCAGGTTCTGTCATAGATGCGCCAAAGTCCCACTGTGGAGCATAGAGAAAGAAAAAGGGCCTAAATCTCAGTTGGGAGCAAAGTAAAAAAACTAAACAGCTGCACTGCAGGTGTGGCAGATGTAATGTGCAGAGAAAGGGGCGTGTCTTCACGCTAATCTAATGGCTGTGGGAAAAATGTGTGTTTCGGGCACCGTTACATTATTATTATTATTTTGTATCAGAATAAGGTGCCTCTCAGGTTACTGAGACATCAATATTCTGCCACTTGTTTCAGAATAGCATCTTGATAGAGAAGAAACCCACATCCATTGTCATTATACACCCTCTACACACACCCGCCGCGTCATCGCTAGGCTCACAATTGATATATGACTGTTTGCAAACACACATTGGAAAGTGGATCACTGCCTGATAAATGAGCGTGAAACAAAGGCCGGGGTTAAGCCAGGAATAATTGCTTAAGCATTTCAGAATGTGGAACCGCCTGATAAATATCACACTCGACATTTCATCTGAAGATGCGTTGTGTTTTGCCGGGATTGATAGAAAATTAACAACTTGCTTGAGAAGCTGCTTTTAAAATAAACCAGTCGCTCAGACTCAGCAGTATGCACAGTGTAAGCCCACGGCGGGATAATGTGGTGATGTATAGTGACCACAGAAAATAGGCTGCTGTAGATAGAGGCCTATGAAGTATAATGTGCAATGAATAATTGGTACTCTTTACCTAGCATGGCGCCCACGATGTCCATCGCGGTCATCGGATGTAAAAAACGCGGGCATCGCGGGCATCGCATGCACTACAGTAACGGGTGCGACGCGACCGACGCGATGCCCGCGATTTCCCATAGGGATCAATGTTAAATTTTTCAATGGACACGATTTTTCAGTTCAATGCCTCAATGCCCGCGATTTTGCCATAGGAAACAATGTTAAATGGGCCACAGAGCCCAAATAGCCACCCTTAGCAGTGAAATGTCCCCCACAATTTTTAACGACACCCCACGATCCACGCGAACCCGAAGCGTGGCGAGCGCAGCGAGCCCGCGAGGGGCGGCGGTACGCGTCCTCCGACCTTTTCATACCCCCACTATCCACGTCGGCGTGGAGTTGAGAATAGAATAGTGTGGCGAGCGCAGCGAGCCACCGAGCCCGAAGCGTGGCGAGCACAGCGAGCCCCGCGAGGGGACGCGGATACCTTCACAGGTAAACGCGGCCCTACGCGGGCTTCACAGGTATCCGCGTCCCCTCGCGGGGCTCGCTGCGCTCGCCACGCTTCGGGCTCGCCACGATTCGGGCTCGCCACACTATTCTATTCTCAACTCCACGCCGACGTGGATAGTGGGGGTATGAAAAGGTCGGAGGACGCGTACCGCCGCCCCTCGCGAGCTCGCTGCGCTCACCACGCTTCGGGTTCGCGTGGATCGTGGGGTGTCGTTAACAATTGTGGGGGACATTTCACTGCTAAGGGTGCCTATTTGGGCTCTGTGGCCCATTTAACATTGTTTCCTATGGCAAAATCGCGGGCATTGAGGCATTGAACTGAAAAATCGTGTCCATTGAAAAATTTAACATTGATCCCTATGGGAAATCGCGGGCATCGCGTCGGTCGCGTCGCACCCGTTACTTTAGTGCATGCGATGGATGCGATGCCCGCGATGGGCGCCGTCCTAGGTAAAGAGTACCGAATAATTAATGTAGAGATGATTTTTTTTCTTTCTGTACAGATGAAAGCAGGTAATACCTGAGTTACACTCAGCTAAACTAATCAGAGAAGTGTCATAATATAACATTAAACAGGTTTTCCGCTCACCTTTAGACGAGAAAAAATCCTTCATTGCAATAAGATGGAATCGGCGGTGGCTCTTACCTGTAATAAGTCCATGGGCTGACGCTGTTGGGTCCGCTGGAGGAGAGCCCCTGCTGCTGCAGCTGCCACAGATTCACAGGTCCAGGCACCTACTTGATGAACCCGAGGTGCCGGGATCGGCGCATGCTCAGTCACCGCCGTGTGACTGCCCATGTGCAAACTCAGCTTCTATAGACTGCACCCAGAGCAGCCCATAGAAGACAAATTGGGCTTCATTGCAAGGCAAAGAGTGGTTTCGGATTCAGTATTGAATCCCGGCGGTCGGGATCCCGGCGTTCAGAATCCCGACGCCGGAATCCCGACAGCCGAAATGCCGACAAGGGGGGAACGTGGATCGCCCCCCCTTGCGGGCTCGCTGCGCTCGCCACGCAGCGGGCCCGGTGCCTCGCTACGCTCGGCACACTAATTTATTCTCCCTCCAGGGGTGTCGTGGACACCCACGGAGGGAGAAAGTGTTGGCATTTCGGCGGTCGGGATTCCGGCGTCGGGATTCTGAACGCCGGGATCCCGACCGCCGGGATTGTAACTGCATCCCGTGGTTTCCTGCAGGAAGACCCCTTTCTACCTATTGCAGCCCAGACTGGCAGTCCTGGAAGGAGGGAAAACCTCCCAATGGGACTTGATAGTTAGGAGTTCCAATTGGAAGACACTGCCGGTCACAGTGAAGCCAGGGCAGTCTCATGGCCAACATCTGGCTCACACCCTCAGTGGCAGATGTTATGTTAGGAAAGTGGAAGAGACCCATTAGGGGTAAATTTACTAAGATGGCAGTTCTATTGGAGATGGTATGTTGCTGTAGGCAACCAGTCAGATTATATGTATTATCTTCTAGAAGGTGCTAAATAAATAAGAAGAATTGGTTGCTAAGGGCAACATCCCATCCTCAATATAACTTCCATCTTAGTATAGTACTGAGAATAGGATGCTACCCATAGAAACCAATACAATTCTACTGCTTATTTATTTAACACCTTCTAGAAGATGATAGATATACAGTAATCTTATTGGTTTCTATAGACAACAACCCATCTTCAATAGAACTCCTATCATAGTACATTACCTCTTTACCTCTTAGTCCACAAAAGATTTCCAATTGTTTTGTTCATCGGCATCATTCAGAACTACAGCCTACAGACATATACTGGTTGGGATACTGGTCATGTATTAGTGTTACTTGCAGATTGTGCCTGCACTTGTCCCCCCCCCCCACGAAACTAAAAAACCGCCATGCATTAAATAGCACGTGCCTACAAAAGCCCATATACTGGGGCCGCTGAGCCACCCCCACACAGAGATAGCGTGTATGATGTTAGTGGTCCTGTTTAGATGCCTTGATAAATAACAGTAAATTCCCTTATGAGCGCCACCTAGCTTCAAACTTCCAGGTGTATTTTCTATTCACATTACTAACCGCATCCTTACTGTTGACTGCCAACTGGCTCGTCCAATCTGCAAAAAGTGAGTAAGTAGAACTGTAAACACTATCATGATGAGGAAAACTGTTAGCGGCAGAGCTAATCTTGGGCACGCTCAAGGACCCACAGAGCTGGCACCTATGATTGTATGTTTAATCTATGTTGATCCGTGACAGCCCTTATCGTGTAAATAAAGTGACTGGTAAAAATTATATCTCCTGTCGCTAATATATTTTGAAAAACCCCTGCCATTTTTACAGCGGTAATCCGATCTCTTTCTTCCTCTTACATGACAAAAAACCCGCCTCATAACCGTCTTTCCATTTTAAGCAATGGATTTTCCCGACAACGCGCAGTTCCATCTTTAAGTTATTACCTGCGGGTTTTTGTCTAAACAATAATTTTATTAGAATATTATACTGACATGCTGGCTTTAAATCATACTGTGGCCCGGCGCGTCTGACATCTCATCCAAGGCTATATCCCCATCATGTTACAATTCAGATTGAATTTTGCAGTAACATCAATGCTCCGGAGATTTGGAAGCATTGAAAAGAACGGGAAGAAAACAATGTCACATTCAAGTGTGTTTTAATCATGTTGAGTATTTCTGAGCCACATCTCCAATGTTGTGCGTGTTATATGTGTGTGCGTGTAAGGTAAGTTCCCTTTCCAGGGAGTCGAGGCGAGATGCAATGTTGTTTGAGGATACAAGCAAGTAAACATTACGATAACTCATTACCACGGCCCATTGAAAAATGAATAAATAAGCATGCTGGAAAATATTAATGCGCGCCCAGCCATCTACACACTGCCTACGGGAGCGCCACCTATCGTGTTACAAGAGACAAAGCAAAACAACAAGAAAAAAAATTATAATATTATATAAATGTAATAACATGTTAAAAAAGAAATAAGTAGGAAATGAAGCTGTACATTAATGTAAAAAAACAATATTTTTAGTGGATATCAATTTTGACTATCTTATCAAATGAATTCAATACCATTACATTGATTGTGTATGATCATTTGGTCGACATGCTTAAGGGCGACATCGCTGGAAGATCGATACAAGCATTAGGTTGACAGTGTCTAGGGTGACCGTCAAAAAATTGACCTGAGTTTTTCTTTTTTTTTTTGAGCCGACATGTGTTGCCAGGTGGTATTTCAAGCCCTACCATCCACTAGGGCATGGAGGGACAATTTAATAGTGTGCCCAAAGCATGACGAGTGTAGCAAGGCATCGTGCCCGATGCATGTTGACAATCAGGAAAAAAAACTGACTGTCGACCTAATGCTTGTGTTGACCTTCCAACCATGTCAACCTTAAGAAGAATTTTGACCTATTTCAGGTGTCGACCTAAACCATGTTGATCTTCAGTGGTCGACCCAATGTATGTCAACCTTTACTGTGTTGACCTACTGGCCTTATACCATCTGCATTATGTACGTTGACCTTCAGTTGGTCGTCCCAGTGACCCGTACCGATACTGCTCATCAAAGGGAATACTAATCTCTCTCTTCCAATCAAAATAAATTATTTACTATTAATGTTAACATTAAAAACATAGTGCCTCACATACTGTATACTCACTAACTAACGGAGCACATCTAAAGTACAGTGTATGTCATTTATTTTTTATTTCAAAGTCATAGAAAAGTACAAGAGCTAATCCACAAGAACAATACACTTAAGCCAAAAAATAAGTAACAATAATTTGAAAAAATACTTCATTGATCCTAAAGTACGTCAAAATAGGCACATTTCCATAAGAACGATTCCTAGGTAGAAAGTTAATAGGCCCAATTCTGATCGGTGCGGATATATCCGCGTGCGTTCGGCCCGCCGATGTTTTGAGTCTGCGCATGTGCAGAGGCGTCTCTGCGCATGTGCGAGCGGGGCGTACGGCCAAATCCTGCATGATATGTGAACACTCCGAACAGGGGGTGGAGAGGGGCGTGAAGGGCTATTTGGGCTCATTACCATATGCATACGCCTCGCGTTTCATGGGCGTTCCCATGCAAACGCGGGGCGTACGTATGGTAATGCAGACGTGACGCACGTTTAGGGGGCGGACATATGACATCGCCGGATGTCAGCTGCCCGCCCAGATCCCTGCTTTGGCACGGAAAAATGTCCGTGTGGTCTGAGGTTGCGGGTGCTGGTGGAGCACTCGGTCCTGCATTCGATGGTCTGCGACCATCGAATGATGGGGAGGTTCCCTTAGATGGAGGAGGCGTATTCCATGAAAAATACACGAGCGGTCCGTTCGGCCAGCTTCTTACCGCATACAGACGGAGTTGGCGATCCGTATGGAAGGCGGGGTTTCGCACGCACGGTCCTGGCCGCATAATCGGCTCTGGCCGCACCGATCAGAATAAGGGCCATAGAGAGGTAGAAGAGACACGATTCTAATGAAATCTTGTCCTATCTGCTCTGCCCACTAGCCATTGACTCACGATTCATGGCTACTTTCTGTGAGGGGGTGGGGCTTTGCAGTATCATGCTTGCTTTCTCTCTCAGAAAGTATGCAAATAAATGGGAGGAGAAAGGCTGTGCAGCAGTTAACTATATAACAACATTATATTGACTGTTATACTAGCAGATGGTAGATAGTTACTACAGATGTTTCTTGTTTTTTTGGATTTTTTTTAGCAATCAAATGATTTTTTAATGTTTTAATGACAAGTTGATAGATCAAATTTAATGTAAATTCCTTTGTGCCCAGTATAATCTGGAAATTTCACAAGAGATACACAAAGGATTTCCCACATAAAAAAAAAAAATATGTAAAAATATCTTAAAATTCTGTGCGAGTATATAACATGCAGATTCATTAAAATTTTTAGGGACTATGCAGTTTATGTATTTTGCATTAAATAATTAATTTTAAAGTTAATTGATGAATTATTCAACTTCCAGGTAAAATAGGGTAATAAATATTCATAACCATTTTTTTTATTATTAAGCGAATTTTCATTTCCTGTGTCGTTAGAGTTGGATTAACCAAGAAGGCTTTTCACGAAGATTGAAAACAATTGTCCTTCTGAATTAATTTACTACATTAGTATCATTAGGATACAATTGCAGATCCTTACAGGATTGTTCAATTCACTTGACAATGGTTATATAAACCAAAGTAAATCACATCTATCTTATTGCGTAAAGCCATTGTATCTGATTTAATGAAAGATATGTTAATTTGAAAATCCAAACCCTTTAGATTATGCATCATCAGTAATAAGAATGTTTCAAGGGCTTTCGACTTTAACTGATTGGCTTAAATGTGTGCTCTTATTTGGTTGACTTTGCATGCTACATATAACCACTCTATATAGCTGAGAATTAATAAAGTAAAAGTCAAATGTAATAACCTTTGTGAAAAAAAAAATTAAATCCAATAAGATAACTCTACTTATAAATTGCAGGATTTTTCACTAAATTTCAACCACAGGTCATATTTGTGGACTTTGTACACCTCTTTGGAAATGTAAGTAACAAGTGTGAAACTATTGTGATGCGTTTTGCAGGAAATGGTGTCATCAGGAAAACATTTCATAAAAAAAATGGTATATGGATGCATTCTGAAAGGAAAGGCAAATTCTGTAGGTGTAAAACTAAGAGAAGAGAACCACAAAATACAATACAATAGTTTCAATCGGTGTTAGCTTAAAATCTGAAAACGGTGAAGGCAGCCATTTTCTGGGCTGAATTCATAATTATGTTCCTTAGAATACAGCCTATCTTGTCCCTAGGAAAAGCCTGCTACAATAAAGTGCTATTTTAACTAACATAAACACCTTATACCACAGTGATGTAGGCAATTCTTAGTAAATCAAGAATTCTCATGATATTTGGTTGAGACCACAAAATGGCTGCTAAACTGTGAAACAGGCAAATTTCAAGTTTACTTTGACTCTGAATGGAGTTATTCTTATGAAAGGTTTTGTCATTTATGTACTGCGTAGCTGAGAGAATCATTTCATACAACAGTTTATAGAATTATTGCTTAATCGAATGGGCAGAATTAATTTCAGGTCACAAGAAAACGTGATTTCTCTTTATGAATTCTTGCCAATTTAATCAACAAAGAGCGGGCATTGGATTATAGAGTCAGCAAACTGTTAGCTTTCTTACAGTTAAATTACCAAAATCGGTCACACACATATTGCAAAATAAATAACAGATGAAAATCTCCTCAGAATTTAAAAGGGAATTTCTTAAAGACAATTCTGTTGCCAACACACAACAGTGGTGGCCATTTTGTGTCCTGATCCAATGCCCTTGACAATGTTGGTGGAATTTATCAAAGGTAAAAATGCAGTCAAAACTCTAAAAAGGCAGTTTTACTTCAGTCCAGTGAAATAGAGGCTGCATTCTGGTTCAGACCATAAAATGGCTTCATCCATTGTCTTGTGACCCGTATGCGTTAACTTACTGGGCATGCTGGTGGAGACTAGAGTATCGCCTGCATTTTATGTTAGGAAAAATCACTGATGGCATGTACAGTAGACTGCGACAAAACACAATCGGATGCAGCACCGTAACAGTGACCAGTGCCAACCATGCTCCCGAGTGTATGACATCATGCAGAGGGGTGGAGTCTCCAGTGCAGAGAATTACAGCAATGCCCAGGATCTTTAGGATGTCCCAGAGGGCTGTAAGAGCTGCAGTGTGCATGTTTGGAGTGTCCAGTGGATGATTCCAGTCAGCATAACATTACAGGCTCCCTGCATGCCATAACCTGGCTGTGGATGAGCTAAGGTGCCACCACAGGGCTCCATGCTCTGTGCATCGGCACCACTTGCACTCCCCTAGTTACGTCGCTGAGCAGATATTTATTTTACACCTAGTATGGGGCTGGAGGGAGAGTCCACAGATGATCACGACTAGTAGCAAATATAAGTGGCGTCCTATGTTTATAAAAGTTACCGGACAGGGATAGCGAATGGCAGGCAAAAATGTCCGGTGTCCTGTGCATTTACATACAATCCTCTTATCTATGAGGACATTGATCTGATTTTTTGATTTGTGCTATAAGGAGATAGGCATGTACCAGAAATTCAATTGCTTCAGTCAGAGGGATTTATTTCAAGCAATTATGTGTCATGAAATGGTTCAAACAGTATTTGACTGATGCCATGCATTACTCCTGTTAGACCCATATGACTGTAATGTGTCGAGGATGTAGCAGGTGCCAGTCTACTGGCCTATTACACACTTCAATGGGTGCCAAGACTCCAACCGTGTCATATTCCCTCTTTCTACTCCCACCCCTCTCTCACTCTCTCATTCTCACTCTCTTGCTCTCTCTCTTGTTTCTTGTGAAATGTGCAATTGTCTTAATGACTGAAGGGGCCACATAAGACAGAGTTTTCACTTACATCTCTAATGTCCATGGCAATACAACTTTAAAATGTCCCTCATATGGAAAACAATGTGTACCCGAAGTCAGAGCCCTACTCAGGTATAAATATCAAGGATCAGGCAGGTGCAAAAATAATAATACCAGTACAATAAGGCAGCAATCTGATATAACACTACTTGTCCAAAGGGGTTGGGTATAATTTTCTGGTGCTCAATATTACGACAGTCAGAATTCAGGCAGCAGAAACCCAAAGTTCAAAATGCCAATGGATATTAGTATTGCAACCCTAACTCCAATCCACCACTCCCACAGTCTTACCCCAGACCTGCCCCACCCTCAAACCCTAAACCTAAACTCCCTCTGCCTAAACTTACCTGCCCCACCCCTGGCCCCTAACCACTCTCTCCCACAGCCTAACGCTAACCTGCCTAACCCTGGTCCCCTAACCATCTTCTCCCACAGCCTAACCCTAACCTGCCCCAACCAGGCCCCCTAACCCTCCTCTCCCACAGCCTAATGCTAACCTGCCCCACACCCTAACTCTAGACTTCCACAGCCCACCCTAATATCCCCCACATCTTAATTTGCCCCACCCCCCCTAACCATCCTCTCCAACAGCCTAAGAATTACCTGCCCAAACCAGCCCTCTAACCATCCTCTCCCACATCCTAGACCTAACTGTCCACTCCCACAGCCTAACCCTAACCTGTCCTACACCCTAACCTTCCCCACCCCTGCTCCCTAACTGTCCTCTCCCACAACCTAACCCTAAACTGTCCCACCCCTGCACAATCAATCCCACAGCCTAACCCTAACGTGCCCCACCCCTGCCCCCTAACTATCCACTCCCACAACCTAACACTAACCTGCCCATCTCCCATATCCTAACCATCCACTCCGACAACCTAATGCTAACCTGCCTCACCCCCATGCCCTAACTGCCCACAGCCTAAACCTAACCTGTCCCACACCCTAACCTTTCCGACCCCTGCCCCCTAACCACTCTCTCTCCCACAGCCTAACCCTAACCTGCCCAACCCTGGTCCCTTAATAGTCTTCTCCCACAGCCTAACCCTAACCTTCCCCAACCCGGCCCCCTAATCATCCTCTTCCACAGCCTAATGCTAACTTGCCCCACACCCTAACTGTCCACTTCCACAGCCCAACCGTAACCTGCCCCACACCTTAACCTTCCCCACCCCTTCCCCCTAACTATCCTCTCCCACAGCCTAAGGCTTACCTGCCCAAACTGGCCCCCTAACCATCTCTCCCACATCCTAGCCCTAACTGTCCACTCCCACAGCCTAACCCTAACCTGTCCCACCACCACACCCTGACCATCAACTCCGACAGCCTAACCCATGCCTAAACCACCACTGTCTGCACCCTAACCATCCACTCTCATTGCCCAGCCCCGAGCCTAACAATAACCATTCTCTCTCACAGCCCAACTCTAAACCACCCCTCCCACAGCCTAATCCTATCCCTTCCCCTACTGCCTTTTGTATCTCTATACCTAATAATACAAATAATAAAGCCTGTCCCCTCCTAAAGTATAACATACAGAATAGCATAGCCAGAGAATGCTAATAAATCTAAAATGAAAGAAGTCTGTCTTGTGTATGGATTGGATAGGATTCCTCTAGCAAGTTGAGAAAAATTAGATCGCTGGAAATTTTTTTGCATGCCGCGCCATACTTTTGTAACATTTATAATGTACAGTTTAATAAGGGAACAGGGATAACATAAGGTCACATAGTAATGCTGGAGATTATTAGCTAAATATATCTAACCATGTTAAAAGTCATAAAGGACATGAGCCATTATTGTTAAAACGGTTAATAATTATGGTATTACTCCTCTATGTACTGCTATGGTCCAGTGAGAATAAAAAGAGAGAGCACCAATCTTTTCCAAATTAAAAACGTTAAGGCTTCCTCTCCACACGAACGAGCCTGACGAGGAGAGCTGGCTGGGCTGTGAAGGGGAAAGCTAGCTGGGCTGTGACGAGGAGAGCTTGCTGTGATATGGCGAGGAGAGCTGGCTGGGCTATGATGAGGAGAGCTGGCTGGGCTGTGACTAGGAGAGCTGGCTGTATTGTGATGAGGAGGGCTGGCTGGGCTGTGAGGGGGAGAGCTAGCTTGGCTATGATGAGGAGAGCTGGCTGGGCTGTGACGTGGAGAGCTGGCTGGGCTGTGATGAGGAGAGCTGGCTGGGCTATGATGAGGAGAGCTGGCTGGGCTGTGAGGGGGAAAGCTGGTTGGGCTGTGACGAGGAGAGCTGGCTGCGATATGGCGAGGAGAGCTGGCTGGGCTATGACGAGGAGACCTGGCTGGGCTGTGACGAGGAGAGCTGGCTGGGCTGTGATGAGGAGAGCTGGCTGGGCTGTGAGGGAGAGAGCTAGCTGGGCTATGATGAGGAGAGCTGGCTGGGCTGTGACGAGGAGAGCTGGCTGGGCTGTGATGAGGAGAGCTGGCTGGGCTATGATGAGGAGAGCTGGCTGGGCTGTGATGGGAGAGCTGGCTGGGCTGTGACGAGGAGAACTGGCTGGGCTGGCTGGGCTGTGAGGATGAGAGCTCAGTTGAGTATTGGATCTCAGAGTACTTCTATGATTGAGCAGCACAGTTCAGGTACTTTTCCGGGGGGGGGCATCTACCCATAGAATTAAATACAGAAAAAAATAGCACTTTAAGCACCACACTGTCATATGTTCTAGTTAGAGAAGAGCTGCTGCTGCCAGGTAACATGAGCCCCACTGTGCCCATCAACAGATATAGGAGCAGATCATTTGTACCCCCGCCCCTCTCTCGGCACCACTGCCTACAGCCATTGTTATTGTGTATGGGATTGCAGTCACAGACAAGATAGAGATAGAAGTAAATATGACAATAATGGCCTTGTTCTCGTTCACTCTTAGAGGCAAATTCCTTCTTAGCTGGACAAAACCATGTGCACTGCAGGTGGGGCAGATGTTACTTGTGAAGAGAGAGTTAGATTTGGGCGGGGTTTTACTTCAAAGTAAGATATATATTGCAGTGTAAAAATAAAGCAGTCAGTATTTTCCGTGCACAGAAACAAAATAACCCAAATCTAATTCTATCTGCACCTGTTACATCTGCCCCCCTGCAGTGCACATGGTTTTGTCCAGCTAAGAAGGAATTTGCCTCTAAGAGTGAACTAGAATAAGGCCCTAAGTGTTATTCTATGTTAATCTGTGTTGCTTCTGAGGCCAGGGGACCCACAACCCAGAAATCTCTATTGATGTCACCTAAAATCAGCAGAAAAAAATATAGTGCTATAGATAGTCAGAGGGAGGAGGGCCCCAAACTGGTATTTTGCCTAGGGCCCCATGAGCTCTAAATCCGCCTCTGCTCCCAATGTTGGCGGCCCTATAAATGAATGCTTCTTGGGCAGAGTTAGTCAACCAATCAGGTGTCACGTTCACTGCACGATTCCTGTCCTAGGACACTGAATATCCTGGACAGCTCCAGCATTCGGCCAGCTAATGGTATTTCCTCTCCCTGCTCCTCAATTGATTGGTTCTGCGGCAGCTGCTGTTGTTAGATAATTTCTTACAAATAACTTCTTAGCCCCCATTATGTACCCCCGCCTGTCCTGCCTGCTTTGAGTAGTGGAACGTGGGTCTCTGTACATGAGAGATAAACAGACTTGTACATTTTTACAACTAAAATCATTCTTTAAAAGTGCAGTAAATGTTTAATAAGCAATTCAGTATCATAATATGAAACTATTCAATTTACTATTTGTAATAAAGGCAGTCTCTTAGATTAACCAAATTAATTATCTCCTTCAAATAAAAAAGATTCAGGCAACTAAAAACGCAATGCCATTCCTTTTCTTCTTTTTTAATACATATACAGATATCATTTTTGAGTTTTAATCTTCTTAAGTTGTATTGTACGTGACCGTTGCTTTTGAAAAACCTCCCTCCTTTTGTTTATTGACTCCTCCTCCTCATACCCACCACTACTTGAGGATAGTAGCCAATAGCAGAAGACCAGCAAGGAGGTGTGAATGTAGCGGTGGATACCCTATCTGTGATTAAAATGGTCTGGCAGGGCTGCCATCAGGGGGTGATTGGGATGACATCTGGCAGTCCAGTCCTGGGCCTGGACCACTAGGGGGCCCGGGTGTCAATGTACTAGAATGGAGAGTACTGCAGGCTGCCATAGAGGTGCAGGGCCAGTGGCTCCTGGATCGGCAACCGACCAGGAGCAGCAGCGCCTGCTACCTCCTGAGGGAAAATAAGTAATTCCCACAACAGTCTCAGCACATTTACTTGTCGCTAGGGAATTTTGTTGAGTCTTTTGTCCCCATGTACCGACTTTTGGCTTCTGATATTGTGGAAACTCTATTACTGCACACTTTTGCTTCTTAAATGTGGGATTCAATAACTATCGATGTGCCATAGGACACCACTGCGATGTCTACAAGAACACATTGCTGTTTAGTTACAGAACTCAAACTTTGCAAATTTTTCCTTGTAACTCTATGGGATGCAAAGAAAATTGAGCAAAGAAACTTACAGAATGTCTCCCCAAAATGGATATGGGTGCCCCTCTATAATAATTGAATTCCACCTTTAGTGATACAATGGTTGACAATTACACAGATGGTGGTGTAATGCCCTTGTGCAAGATGTGTTACCACTACACCTGCATGCACACAGAAGTAAATACAGTGACACCTGCAGGCCACAATAAAGTGACGCTCAACTAAGCTGTTTGCAGAAGCCTTTACAACTGCCCTGGACACACATATAACAGGAAGCAACAGGTGTTGCTAATCAGCCAAAGCTTGATCACATCAATTTTGAAAATCTGGACTGGATCTAATTTTTCTTCTGCTGTTGTTCTAAAACCTTGACTGGACCCACCACGAGGGTGGTAAGTGAGAATCCTCACTGATCCTTGCCATTTTATCTGAGGTACAGACATCATACCTGACCCAGATGCAAGGGGGCACCATTTTTGAACACCCAGCCTCAAGTTTCAGCTGATTTAATTACCCCTCTCCGTTGGACAATTTCATCACTCGTTGCAATTAACTACACTGACTACTACTGCCAACACCCAGCCCACAGTTTTTGCTCCCAGTTGCAGACTCCAAGCCCATTGATTCTGGACTGTAACAGAGTGACTCATTAACCCCACAGCACCAGCACTTCTTATTCTCTTCATCTTCAAATTGTAGGGGGTTCCAGGACTGCCCCCGTGAGTGCAGGCAGCTTAGGGTTCAGCATCCTTCCCTCTGAGTGCTGTGCAGACATCTCTTACCCATTACCAATAGCTTATGAAAGTCTAGTTGTGGTCCAATCCCACCGGCCGCATACCTCTGATTTAACTTAATAATTCCTGAAACCGGTTTACCTTGTTCTTTAATCAACAGCTATTGATTCATGAAGCCTTAAACATAATTCTGTTGTTTTATTTTTTGTGTGTGTGTGTGTGTGTGTATATTTAATTTTATTTCCATATCTTTTGGGTATTAAAAACTGAAACCATTAACATTATGGGAAATACTAAACTGGTGTGAGAAGTAAAAATACAACCTTTATATTTTTTTAATAACATTTTTGCTGCTACAAAAATGCCTGATATGCACCATGCTAATAAAATAATAAAAAAATCATAAAGTAATTTGCTGGACTTTTAAGAAAAGGTATTTAAAACCGCGGTGCGCAGCCTTTACTCTTCTTATTACCTGGTGTCAGTGTTTTAGAAGTACCAGAAGTGCAATAAAATAATAAACTCCTTACAAGAATGTAGAGGTCATGATCGTACACTATGAAATCTCATATTTATTCATAGTATTAAACACTGTAACAAAATTAAACAAGGTGGCATTTTAAACGAGCTTCGGCTATATTTTTTTTTATTATTCCTATCCACATATAGTAATTAAGAAGCGGACTCTGTCCAGGAAGAAATTTGCAAATGTAACCTTTTCAGTGTTTCATCACGAACTCTCAGATACAGTAGATAATATTGTATTATTGTGTATGGATATGCCAATATAAGGAAGGCTAGATAATGATGATAATAATAATAACAATAATAATAAGAATAATAAGAAGAATTATTGTTATGTAAGAATAAGGGTATAATAATAAATTTAATAAGCATAATTATATAAGGATAATAAGATAATAATAGTAATAATAATAATAATAATAATAATAATATTCTGGATCAAGTGTGTGAAAGTATAGACAATGCGTAATATGCATTTTTGAATAAAGGAAACACAGCAGTAAATGTAGGTGATATTGAGGGCCATAGCAGGGCAAAATTCTGCACTGTGACAACCCCCTGAACTTGTGATGTCATGTAAAGGAGGCGGGGACACCAGGACCAGTAAGCAGCAGAGCCTTAGAACATCCATTGGGGTTGTACAGAGGGAAGCAGACCCCGTGAATCATGGGATATACCATATTGATGGGGCGGCAGGGAGAGGAACAATGTTTAGAACATAGGACCCCCGTGGGCTTGCTTTGCTCACCATGCTTTGTGAGTGGTGGCCTGCTCCACTTGCCACAAGGTTACTGAAAGGAATAGATTGCAGGTAAAATGTTATGTCCCATGGCACAAGTGGCTACATTCACTGAAAGGGTTCTAACCGCTACCCATCCAGTGGATCTTTAGGCTGCAGAGTGCTGTTCCAGGCATGCTGCAAGCCAAATACAGGTGCCACAGCTAATCGGTGGTGATATCTATCGCAAAGTCTCTGTGCCATTGTGTGGTGGCACCTGTTACAAACCCTTAGTAGACCTAGAGTTGGCCAAAACACAACAGTGTTCATGTCTTTTTTGAAGGACAGAAATTGTGCAAATGGTGCAAATTCATCCATATAAAGACCAGAATGCATGACCGGTATGACCAGGTGATTACCAGTATACCATGCATGCCGATAGGGTTTGCCTGGCCACAGTAATGCGCACAATTTGAAATATGGGTGAATATAAACATTTTGTTGCAGCCATGCAATGCCGGTGCTTTGGCCGATAAACATTCAGCTCTGCACCATTTCCTATGATAATAAGATGATATGCATAGTAATGCAATTAATTGTGTTGGAGATAGAGAAAATAAATACACAGCCACAATCCCTTCTATAACTCTGATACACTCTCTACGATAAAATGCAGAGGACGTACGGCATATGTGTCCAATTACTGATGCGTTTTAGAAATATTTAATAAACATGTCAAATCTATTTCGCTGTTCATGTTCTATTAAATGAATTGATCTTCTTTGTCTACTAAGTATTTTTCAGAACTACACGGTTAAACATTAAGTGCCTGTTATAATAATTTTTTTTAATAAAATATTGCTTGCCAGTATTGTTTTGCTCTGTGTTTTGATTCACTTTGGTTTAGTGTTGTGTTCTTGTCACTTTTTAGCACCTCATTTACAACTCTACGCAATAATAAACTACTGTAAAAACTCCGTCAAAGATATAGCCTACAAAAAATAATCTAAAAATTAGTGAATATGTTATAAGTCTTTTGTCTACAGCCACAGCCGGTTCCGTTGACTCTGAGAAGCCCTCTTGCGATGCTGCTGTTCCATCTCTGTATATCCTGTGCAGTTTCCCTGTCTTATTATGGTCTCCTGCATGAATGAATGTGCGTTTTAAGACGCAGATGCTTACACTGGCATACCCTTGACACACACTTTCATGCCGTAGGCAGTGGCGCAGAGAAAAGAGGGCTGGTACCAATTGTGGGGCTACAGCAAATTTCAAAATTGAAATGGGGGAGCCACACCCACTGGCAACAACTGCCATTCCAAACTAACTCACTGGCAGTGGGTGTGACTCCCCTATTTAAATTCTGAACTTTTCTGAAGCCCCTCTTCATGAGCGGTCATTGGCTGGCACTAATTTCACAAGCTTGGAAGTATTAGAGGGGTCTGGTGGAGGCCTGGGTCCATGCCCCCCCTTTTTACCTGTCAGACCTATCATCGGGAATTCCCTGGGAAATCCCTCTACCCCATACTTAACTACTTTTCTTCATGATCCTGCGGGAACCCTGGTTGCATGAATGCATGAAGGGGGTGTAGTTAAAGGGAATATGGGCAGGTTGCGGTGTGGGGGAATGATAGTGAGATCATGGTTTTGCTTCCCGTCCATACAGCATTGTAAAACAAGCATTGAGTAGTGTGTCTATGTGTGGGGCGGGGGCTAAAATGACGTGATCCCTTCAATCTGCACCTTGTGCTCTGTAAGGTGGATGCATGGGATCTGGAGGGATGCAGGTAGGAAGGTACACTCTATACCAGGCATGTCCAAACTGTGGCCCTCCAGCTGTTGTAAAACTACACATCCCAGCATGCCTTTCCATATTTTTAGCATCCCCTAATAGCAAAACGGTGGCAAGGCATGATGGGACTTGTAGTTTCAAAGCAGCTAGAGGGCCATCTTTGTACATGTCTGCTCTACCCCCTGACACTAGGTGTTCCGTTATACTGTTTCTGGCGAGTCCATAAAAAAAAATGTATTTTTGAAACTGTTCATTTCTCTTTTTAATTGAAGTTGCCTCTAGTACAACATGCCTTTACGTTCCTAAATAATGTATTGGAAGTATTAATACAGTCATTTAACTGTCAGGAAGTATTACCAATATTTTTATTGACTTCGCATAACGCTCCGTGGCTAAATATATCAACCTCTTAGATCAGTCATCGATTATTTCTATCTACTTAAGATTTTAATATAGTTTTCTCTTCAGACTTGGGTAATGATGTGAATTATCTTGATTAATTCCGTTTGCAGTTGTTGGTGGGGTGTTTTATTTTTCTGGCGTAAGCGATAAAACTAACGATTTGTATCTAGAGTCCTAAAATAATCAGATGCTTTTATTTATCTGGGAAGTGGTAACCGTGCTACTTGTAATCGCTGACCCAATAATAAAAGCAGAGAGAACACATGAATCATAAAAATGATATGTTATGACCCAAGTATGCATGATGATATTTACCAGCATGGCATAAAATGTATTCGATTTATTGGCATATATTCAAATGGTTTGACTGGGGCTGGACGGAGTTGAAGCATTCGCTACCGCACAGTCCGGTATTGATTGTGGAGAGGCTTAGTATTTTCAGAAAATACTATGTCTTTTAACACATTTACCTTATGGATCTTTCTAGTTGAATAATAGAATTTAGCAGTGGAACGTATCTGTTTGCAACTACTCTAGGTACGAGCTTCAGTAATCCAGTCACTGCTATTTCTATTCTATTTCTAGAACATTCTAGTTGGCTTACATAATAGAACTATTAATAACACCACAAAACACTATATGTGACAGTACAAAGAACCTATCAGAAGGGACGATTTAGAAGATAAGGATGAGATCATGGGGAAGATATTTTCTGCTGCACAACTGACTTCCTTTCAGTACAATCCTTCGTGGAGATCACAGCAAGCTTTGTATTTAGGTATGGGCAGCAACGCTTAAAGAGAGATACAGTGGACAGAGATAAACTGCCAAACAATCAGCTCATAAGGTGCCCATACACGGTGCGTTTATCACATCCGTTTTTTACTTTTAAAGTACAAAACGCATCTCATGTGCGATAATCGCGCCGTGTACCTGTGGGGATGCGATGCATGTCTCCGCAGGTACAATATTGTAAAGCACTAAAAGTATTTGCATGCAGTACTTTTTGTGCTTTATTGCATCGCATCAGTAGAGGAGTACATGCGATGCGATGTCCATTAGTAGCTATCAACTTAAAAAAAAAAAGATAAAAAAAAAATCGGATCGCATTGCATTGCACCCGCACATGTAGGGGGATCGCATCGCACCCCCCTACAAGTGCCAGAATCGTACGGCACATTTTAAAGCACAAAAAGTACAGCCCCATATCTCAACGTGTATGGGCACCTATAATTCTACTTTTTCAAACACAACCCGTTACATGGATCTGATTGGCTGCTATTTTATCTCTCTACACTCTTCCTATAGCCAAGCTTGGATGCATATGCCTCTTTGTCTGACTGCATATTTTTGCAGCCTAGGGAGTAGATAAACGCTGCCACACCAAATGCACACCGCCCGAATCTGCCCACTAGCATGCAAGCGGATGCATTCGCGCACACATCCGCTCATATAGTACGAGAGGGAGAAAAATAATTTGATGGTCGCTCACCATCGGATGACTTATTAGTGAACGGGAGAAAAATAATCATTCAAATCACCCCAAAGTACCAACCAACCAGCTCCTGTTCATTTTCTAACACTTCCTGTAACATGGCAGTTAGGAGCTATTTGGCTCCATTTATCTCTCTATCCGTCTTAGTAAATAGACCCCACAAGTGTTGGGATTTAGCCATGCACGCCCTAGTGCAATACAGAGAATAGGATTACTGTGGAGCAGATGGTGCTCGATAATATCATGGCTTACATGGAAATCGCTAATTTCCCTTGGCAATGTTGCTCATGTATGATGGTATAAGGCTTCGGAGGGATGTTTTTATAGTCTATGATGGTTGTAAAAATAGCCCCTTAGAGGTAAAGTGACTAAATCTTTTATAAAATTTAAAGAGGTGATGTTGCCCATAGCAACCAATAAAAATCTCTCTAACCTTTCTCTCTTGCATCGTAGACAAAGGACAGAATCTGATTGGTGTTATGTCATATTATTACTTGGAATACTATCTAGTCTAGCAATAGAGGTACAGGATTGGTTTTAGTCTGAGTTTCAGTTCTCATATCTGGATCTTATTGGCTATTGACTGTCACATTTTTTGGGTAACCAATAAGATCTGGATTTGCAAATCGAGTAAAACTGAACCCACACATCTTGTATTACCTATTGCAAATATTACTAGAAGTAGATTTGGTACTCTTTACCTAGAAGGGCGCCCGCGATTGAAATCGCGGGCGTCGGGGGTAAAAATCGCGGTCATCGCGGGTAAATCGCGGGTACATAAAAATCTGCTACCCGCGATGACCGCGATTTTCCCATAGGGAACAATGTTAAAAAGGCTGATTGAGCGCGATTTTCATGGAAAATGCCTCAATGCCCGCGATTTGGCCATAGCAATCAATGTTAAATGGGCCACAGAGCCCAAATAGGCACAATTAACCCTTAAAATGTCCCCCCAAATTTTTTACGCCACCCCACGATCCACGTCAACCCGAAGCGTGGCGAGCGTAGCGAGCCCGCGAGGGGCGGCGGTACGCGTCCTCCGACCTTTTCATGCCCTACTATCCACTAGGGCGTAGAGTGAGAATAGAATAGTGTGGCGAGCCACCGAGCCCGAAGCGTGGCGAGCGGACGCGGATACCTTCACAGGTAAACGCGTCCCCTCGCGGGCTTCACAGGTGTCCGCGTCGCCACCGACACCTGTGAAGCCCGCGAGGGGACGCGTATAACTGTGAAGGTATCCGCGTCCCCTCGCGGGGCTCGCTGCGCTCGCCACGCTTCGGGCTCGGTGGCTCGCTGCGCTCGCCACACTATTCTATTCTCACTCCACGCCCTAGTGGATAGTAGGGCATGAAAAGGTCGGAGGACGCGCACCGCTGCGCTCGCCACGCTTCGGGTTGGCGTGGATCGTGGGGTGGCGTTAAAAATTTGGGGGGACATTTAAGGGTTAATTGTGCTTATTTGGGCTCTGTGGCCCATTTAACATTGATTCCTATGGCCAAATCGGGTCCATTGAGCCATTTAACAGTAAAATCGTGTCCATCGGGCCTTTTAACATTGATTCCTATGGCAAATCAGGAGCATCGCGTCGCGGGCATCGCGGGTACATTTATGGACGGCCGCGACGCGACCGACGCGATTTCCATGTTTAACATGGGTTTCAATGGGAAATCGCGGGCATCGCGTCGGTCGCGTCGCGGCCACACATAAATGTACCCGCGATGCCCGCGACGGGCGCCCATCTAGGTAAAGAGTACCGTAGATTTTTTTTCTCCTTGAGAACGTTTTGTATTTATTTAAGAATTAGCTTTTTTTTTTATATAATAATTATTATTATTGTTATTGATTGTTACTGATTATTGTTAATGTCTGATGTAACGGTTACTCAGAAGTAAAATGTGATTACAATATTACGGTATGTTGCTCCCGGTGTTCACTCGGGTTGATACATTTATGCAGCCTGTGGGTCACACTCATGAGAGACCGGAGGCTAAGGTTGAGCCACAGTCCCGCATGAATTTGTATACAAGATGGCTTCCGCAGCAAAGTTATTAACTCTATCACACTTCATGTGCTGGAGGTGACCAGTGTAGCAAGAGCAGTGGATGGCTCTAGTAACACATTTACAGAATGTTAGACAGTAAGAACAAATGTAGAGCAAAATACTGTAGGAAATAATGTAGCACATGGCACTTCTGCAACGTCATCTGGACAAATGCAGAATTCCACAGCCCTATGTGGAATCAGGGGACACTGAACTCTAGTACTGTAAGAGGCAGGCCTGGAGGATATCTAAGGGGAGATCAAATGCAATGGGTATACTATAGCTTACAGCCAATGTCTACGGCAATATGCGCAAGGTTGACACTTCTACAATGTACCTTCCCTTTGATACGTGACAGTGTTTAGCCCACAAACTTACCACCCACCCTGCTCCTACCTCCAATCTCTGTCTGCACAGCTCCCTTTCCACATCTCCATATCCAACAAGTTTAAAACCGATCAGTGTCCCTGCAAATACTGCTTTCACTTTCTGATATGACATCTTTCAGCACACAAATGAGTCATTTGGTTCATCGAGTGGCCTCTAGTGGTCACTGGTGTGTGTGTGTGTGTGTGTGTGTGGGGGGGGGGGGGCTTGCCATTATTAAGCCCCACCCCCATTCATGTAAATGCCATAATTAGCAGCTCTTTGAGGAGGGGGTGGTACTAAATGACACAACATTTTAACCCCGGCCTCTCCCCAAAGACCTGTGAATGCTGATTGTTGACGGGCAGAGGGAGGGTTTACCGGGGCCCCACTAAATGTGGGAGACTTGCCCATCCTGTCGGGGAGCCGTGAGGGGGACCTGATTTTCAGGACCCTACCAGTAGAGTATGTACTGTATATAAATTTTCTAATATGTCTACTAACATTCCCTTAAATAAACATATGCCTCTGGCCGCTTTAATTCCTGAATACTTGCGCAATACTGATTGTCACCCAGAACTTCCACTCCCAATCTTGTCCCTAGCTGGAAATCACTGTTTTACAATGCCATATGGAACACTTACCGGCATACACCGATCCCCACTGAACACCAAATAATCTGGTGCCCTAGACTGCAAGACTGGCAGTTTCAACGCTTAAGCTCCTTGAATTTTCCCCATTTGATGATGAGTTCCAGCGTTTCTTAATTAGCCACCGCTTGCCTTGTCAACTGAGTTCTTACGTCTGATGCTGGAATAATAGTTATCTGGCGTTTTTCTTGTACTTTTTCCACCCTCTGTTGAATCCTCCTGGTGACTACAAATCTGTGGAAATAAAATGCATTGCAGGCAGATAAATACTATTTTAGGACTTTTGTCATTAAGAATGAAATGAGACAATTTACCCATCCTACGCTAAATTAATGGTCCAAAGCGCAATTTACTTAATTTCTATGCAGATTTAAAAATTCTGAAAGTGTGCCAAGCCAGAGTGACAACAGCACCCGTCTACAGCAGATAACCTCCGTCCCCTAAAACAAACGGTGCATTTCTCACTCCTGGCTTATTTCCGTCTGATTGTTATCTCCTCGGAGCGGTGTCCTCCTTCCTGCGAGGGTCTGTTAATATTTTTATATGTTAATTGTTAATGGCTTTCATGCATGGCGCATTTCACTGCGGAATAGAGCTTTATAAATAAATGTAATGTGTTACATAGACAATTTCACGGATTTAAAGCACAATTCATTAATGACAGATCGCTGTAATGACCCCTCAACAATATTTAGCATTCACAGATCATCTCAGAGGATAACCAGGGCTTCAAATACGCCGATGTGCACAGGAAGTGGAACACCGTTTCGGAACTTCTTTATTTGTTATACATTGTATTAGGTGTTTTAGATGCACTGTAGAAGTTTATGACTTAGTCTTTATTATGAGTTTTATGTTTCTTTTGAGGTTACCCATGGTCCTAGTTGCTATACGGAGATCCCTGAATTGGCAACATTACAAATGTTAGCGTCCTTGCTTTGGAGGTTTCCTCCCTAATGAAAATGGATATATTGAAGAGGTCAGGACATAAAGCAGGTTATTGATCCAGGGATAGAGCCAATTGTTGTTTGCTGGCGTCAGGAGGCACTGAAATCTAGCAGATGATGCACTCCTTGCTTTGTCTAGTTTGGTCTCTGTATACGTTGGGAATAACAGAGTTGACTATTTAATGTGTTCACTCAAAATTCTCTAATTTTAGATGTCTTAGGAGACAACAACATGAAATTGTTTGCCCTTTTATAATAGGAAGTGAAAATACAAGTCTCTGGGGCAAGTTTAATCTATTCAGGAAAATCTTAAAAGATGACATTTGATCCATTTAACAAAAAAAAAAAAATTGTGCAGTTGTAATTTTAACTAGATAG
This sequence comes from Crinia signifera, assembly GCF_055691185.1. Classification (NCBI taxonomy): domain Eukaryota; kingdom Metazoa; phylum Chordata; class Amphibia; order Anura; family Myobatrachidae; genus Crinia; species Crinia signifera. Next base: position 95,048,990 of record NC_139226.1, on the reverse strand, counting down.
AGTTTATTTCGATTAGCTTGGTATTTTTTCAGGAACATCAAAAACATATCGGTTTAAATGCAGGGGATACCATAGGATCTTTAGCTCTGCATTTGTAGGCACACATTCAATGTATACTTACATTGATGCTATTATTGCGTTATAATTTATGTATTCAGATGTGTCCAGCCTCATCCTCATACGTATCACAACATGTGGCTATTTGCAGCCATGAGCAGTTATTTGTGGGTGCTTGCACACCAGGCAGTCCTAAGGGACACAGGTGCTTGCACACCATGCAGTCCTAAGGGACACAGGTGCACATGGACACACTTGGTTGGTGAACTTATTGCAAATGTTGGACCCAGGATCTTCAAAACTGTGGAGTAAAACCTAAACATGTTGGAATTTGAAGGACAATGCCTTTGCTAGAAAGACATCTAGTAAAGGCATTGTGTCCTAGCATTGATGCAGCAGGTGCATCGCACCAGGGCCCCTGAAGGCTAAGGGTCCCACTGTTGCTACCCAGTGCTGTGTGGCATATTGGGAACTTGGGTTGTGGTGGAGGAGGAGGAGGGCCCAAATTATGATTTTGCACCTGGGCCACCCACTCAAAAGTTTCACCACTGGACACAATATAATTGCACCCACATCGCAGCAAAGAGGATTCTGGACACACCAATTATATTGGAAAGAACCTTTATGCAGGAAAATCCAATTGCTCATCTTAAGCGTCAAGCAATCAGATCAAGCTCCAATTTGACTTCTCATGTACAAATGGGCCTGGGTTATCCTCAAGGGACTTTATTTTTTCTTGAGCACATTACACATGCTAATGAAACGACAGAATCACCACATAACATTGGCTACAGTACATGTACAGTTTGCCAATCTGTACAAATCCAGCTGAGGTGTACAGACACATCTTATGGGACACAAGTAGTTAAATCAAGGGATGACACAACATGGTCATATAACAGACTTCTAAAAATAGGTATCTGAATTATTACAGGCCAAATAACTAGTTTTTTTTTTTTTTATTACATTCTAGATAGCTTAAGACATCAGTAGACACAAAGGGGGAAATTTTCTAAGATTCTATTTCACAAGAGATGTTGCTATGGGTAACCAATCAGAATCCATTTCCTTTTTTTCCACCTTCTAGAACAGGGATCCTCAAACTATTTTGCTCTGGGACCCCATCAGACAATAAAAATAATGACAGGACCCCAGCAAGTTACTGCAGAAGGTCATCCGATCACATGTGTAGTCAGCAGACAGCACATACATGGCAGCATTGTGGAGTCACAACATGATGGGAGGAGTTTAAAATAACAGACAATTCAACAGAGTCTCAGACTCCTTGAATCACTGACTGATATTAAAAAGTCATGAGCCTGATGGTCAGCAACATGGAGTCGCGACCCCATGCTGAGAAGGTCGGGACCCACTTTGGGGTCAGGACCCACAGTTTGAGAACCGCTGTTCTAGAAGATAATAATTAGTATCTGATTGGTTGCCCATAGCAACTTACCATGTGATATAGAACTCCCAACTTAGTACATTTGCCTCAAAGTATCACCAGCTGAGACCTAGCTGATGTGGCAGATACTTCTAGAGGTAGAAGGGGACTCAAAATATAGAGCTTGCTTGATTGGTGGGGGGGCTGGACAATCCATCAATCAGAGTGCAGATTTCTCTACCTGCCAACAAGCCTACAGCCAGGAAGTCAATTGCTGTCAGATTGCTGATTTGTGGGTGACTGGAGCTATCCACCAGTCAGAGTGCTGACAGCTATTCACTGCATTGAAGCATTTTGGGAGGCAATGTTGGTCTGCAGGAGTACTGTAAGTTTTGATTTAAAAGGAAAATGTATTCCCATGAATAGGTGCGTGGGGGGCCCCCAGTGAATTGCTTTGCAGTTAAGCTGAACCAACAATTTTCTAAAAGCCCACTCTTCCCCTGTTCACCCCCTCCCCAACCCTGCCCCTTACTCTTGACTGTCTTTTTAATTGCATTCACCTACTGTAAATTAGAGATGAAACTATTATATTATACAACCGATCGCAATCACAAATACAAAAGGCACCATTGTATAAACAGCAGAGTGACAGCTTTTAGACTTCTTTGCTTCCTATACAGGCCTGTGTCTGGATTGATCGCCTTAGGATCCTGCAGAAGTGTAAAACGACATGTTCTTATCAAATGATTATCCGTTAATCAGTGTAGCGCTACTATTTCTGATTAAATAAATGCGAGAGAGAGCTATAACATAATATTCTGTCTATTATTTATAATTCAAAAGCACTTCTGTAAATGTGAATCCGTGCTGGCGATGGAGGAAGGCAGGCTGCAGAATCAGAATTGATTTTATGTCCGATGTACGTACAGGTAACGCTGTCTAACTTGCTTCCCTTTTTGACCCAACGCTATGTTTTCAGACTATTCCGCCGCTCACTGCAGACGAGACGTATGCTAATCAAATCAGGGTGCTCCAAAGCAGCTCTTTTAACCTTTGTGAAACGTGTTCTGCCCCAATTAACGCTAGGAGGCTTGTATGGTGTTAGATATTGACAACATGACATGATCGGGTCATGCCAAACACATGCGATTATGTGTTTCTTGGGATTTTGTTGGCAGATTTCAGCCACATAATTTTTTTTTTTTAAGTATAGCATTTACAAAATATGAAGTTATTAAATGATGTTGCGTTAAACTAAATATCCATTTTTTCATTACATGTCAATAGAATTTGGTACAAAAGTGGAACACACAGAGTCGGTTATTCCACCCTCTGGTCCCTGGCGCTGGGAAAATATGTTTAATTACTGCAACCCACAGCAGCAGATGTTATCCTTGACAAAACAGGTTTATATTGTAATATTGTTTATATACAGTATGAAGATAAAATCCATTGTTATACTGGGGTTGGGTATGGAGTCACCTGATTGGTGAGTATTCTGACCCTCTTCTCCTACCCCCTTAACCCTAATCCTCTGTACTTAAAACCTAACCTTATCCCTTCCCTCTGCTGCCTAACCCTTTTCCTCCATACTTGCAGCCTAACCCTAACACTTCCCTTAGTGCTTAACCCTAACCCTCCTCCTCTGCAGCCTATCCCTAACTGAAACTCCAACTCTCTGTTATTAGTGCCTAACCCTATAATTTGCCCCGCTGCCAACCCAAAGTGCTCTCCCCCAAACCCTAACCCTAACCTCCACTATACAATTTTTGCAGCATACAATTAATGATTTATAATTCCGAAGTCCGTCATAAACTATCATGGTTACCAAAGTCATGTGACACATAATGTACTGAGCAGAGAGGCTTTGAAACGCCATTCTGTGCTTAGTTTTCAGTCTTCCTCAATCCGTCTCTCCTTCTCCTGGCTATCACCTAACATGCCATTCCAGGGGCTTTGTAAGTAAATTACTTTGTCTGGCAGCCACAAAAACAGAATATGACCTTAAATAGTAGAAACAGGGCTGGTGTAAGACTTCTCAGCACCCTAGGACAAAACTTCAACCTACTGTACTGCCCCCCAAACCCTATATTGTTACTAATACCCACTTTCCAGCCCATCAAGTGACAGTGTGCAGATAGCAACTTGCAACCTGCATTATGTACAACATGGATGTCATTCTCATAGACATCCCAAATTTTGTGATAGGCAGGCTTTGTTCCCCCCCCCCCCCCCCCCCCCCAGATCCTGGCAACCTAGGCAACTCCCTAAAGCTGTCTTTTGGTAGAGCCATCCCTCAATATAAACTATATAGTAGCCACATCCCAGAACTTTAATGTAAACAAGGGAGTTACAATATTACTTTTTAAACTCTGCTAATAAGTTCCCCACTTCAATAGTGACAGCAGAATTTCCTACCACGTCTTAAACATCATGCATAGAGGTCCAATGTTGGACCGTGGCCACAATCTGTTCTTGTGCCATCAGAAAGCCATTGAATGGATTGAGTGTTTAAAAACCATTGACCATTGATGTTTAACCCATCAATGTCCACCCATAATTAGGACTGGTGAACACCTTAATATACCTCCCCATAAGCAACGCATTACAAATTTATGATTGATAAATATACCCCACATTGCTCAAGGGACCATTCAGAATGACATAGCTACAGCCTATTTGTATACGCAACCATATCTGGCAGCAGAATTCCCTGCAAATTCCTCTCTTGTTCCATTAATTTGACAACCAAGGTTGGGGAATCGCAGTGCGAGAGCTGCCAAGTAACCTGGTACACTTACTGTTGTTTTGCATACAATGACAATTAATCATAATACCGGGTGCTAATATACAACCCGAACCACTGGCAACATTTTAATAGACAGCATTTGTTATGGAAATGTACAATTAGCAAGCAAATACCACCTGTTTGAACAGTTTGATGAGGAAATCCCATTGGTATGCTTAATTAATATTTTGACGAGAATATATAATAATGATTTCTGATAGCTAATGTATTCTTCATCCTGCGGAGAAGCAATCTAATACTGCTCTCCCTGTATACCCATTCCTCTTACCTCTTGATCTCCTAAAGCTTCAACTGGAGAAAATTGCTTATAAATTAGAAGGGTATAGAAACAACTGACTAAGTAATGAGTTTAAAGGCACCACACACAGTAGGACCGAAATTAGCTCAAGGAAATGATAAATTGGATAGTTTAATGGTAGATACGTGGAAATTATTCCTTAAATAATGCTGCTAGAAAAACAGGATTTCCAAGGCCTTCTGTAATATTTAATAATGTTTGTGAGATGCGTGGGACGTTTATCTAAACGAAATCTCTGGTTTAATTTACTAATAACCAGCGACCTCATTGGGACACTTGTTGAACAATCAGGTAGCGTGGAATATGGATAGTCTCAGCTACAGTATATGGGTTTTCCCAGTACAGCAGGTATATAGTATCTCTGACAGACTTGCATTTACAAAGCACAAATGCAAAAGAATTGTCGCACAATATAATTGTGGCTGTGTTGTGTGCCTTGTGTTTTGTATAAACATGCCTAGAACTCCACCAGCGCATTTTATTTATTACCACTTATTTATATAGCGCACACATACTCCGCAGCACTTGACTTTTTGAACATTTACATCTGTCCCTGTCCCGGTGGAGCTTACAATCTATGTATATTCCCTACCACATGTACATGCACACACAGACATTCTAGGGATCATTTTTTTGTTGCCAGTTGACCTACTAGTATATTTTCCGATTTGGGGAGGAAACCCACACATGCACGGGGAGAATAAAAAAACGCCACACAATTAGGGCCATGGTGGGAATTGAACCCATGACCTCATTGCTGGGAGGCAGTAATGCTAACCATTACACCGGCCGTGCATTCGGTTTTGTGTTGCACCGGTGCAATGTTAATGTCAGATAAGCCCAAGCAATGCATTTACATAATGTTACAAGAAATAAAAACATCTTTTTTTGATTTGCTAAAAATACTGTTTATTTTTATTATTTTTAATTACTACTACTTCTACTACTTCTTCTACTACTACTACTACTACTACTACAGTACTAATAATAATAATAATACTTTGGCTCTGTACTTGAGGCGGAATGGTATAACATCCCACCTGCTATTGTCCAGGAACTTGTTCTCCAAGAAGGGTGTCTGCAGTCCACCTGGTGGACTTACAAAGTACTGACGTCAATAAAATCTAGTTGATCTATTTGCTGCCAGTCTCCAATCACTTTTGTCTGCATAGTGCATATAACTGTATACCGCTCATATTGCCTTTTTTCAGCAGCGGAAGCCTTCATTAGAGAGTTTCATCTCTTCATGTTCGCAGAAATGTCACCTAAGTCTTCCTACAGGCATAACATAGCAGTGGGACAATTAACTCAGCCAGGAGTTCACACTGAGCGGTAGGGGAAAATGATTTGCGAATATGACCTTTACTGCGGAGATGAAACAAGAGCCGTGCACAGAACTAGTTAAATTTCCACTTGGTTAACATTCTTGCAATGTGCACTGTAACAATACTTTAATATAATTAAATTTTAAATTCCATGTAGAATCTAGTGGGTAGGCAGATGTACTGGTATGTTAAAGTTTATGTCGCTTGAAAATGGTTTTCAAGTACATCAGAGGGAGACCATCCAGCTGTAAAATGATCTGCTTTATGATGCTGCATCACAGGATTGCTCTCTTTCTCTTAATTAAAAATGTACCTTAAAGTATAACATGCTAAGACATTGTTCTCACTTTTTAAGTGCCTTAGACAATAAGGCAATGTGTGATCTTCATGGTAAAGAAATGATGTAGACCACGTTTGTAATGAAGATGAATTGGCTCACCTTATTTGCTTACAATCACCCATCTGCATAATATTTAAATCCACTAGGTTGCCAATAAAAATTGTAACATTTAAACCCTGGCTGATCATCCTCATCCAGTAGGTGGTACTGATGTAGAATGCTTGAAACTTCGTTATACGCACAGTACTAGAAATGATACACAGGAGAAAACTTGGGGTAGGGCAGTATAGGTAGTTGGTTAGGTAACCCATCCCTGTCACTGGTTCAAGTCATGAATCAAGAACTGAATTGACGGATGGTGCAATGGTTAGCATTACTGCCTCACAGCACTGAGGTCATGGGTTCAATTCCCACCATGGCCATAACTGTGCGGAGTTTGTATATTCTCCCTGTGCTTGCGTGGGTTTCCTCTGGGTACTCTGGTTTCCTCCCACATTCCAAAAATATACTGATAGGTTAATTGGCTCCCTACAAATTAACCCTAGAATGTGTGTGTGTGTGTGTGCACGTGGTGGGTAATATCCACAAGTAAGCTCCACTTGGGCAGGGAGGGATGTGATTGTTCAAATATTCTCTTTAAAGCGCTGTGGAATATGTGTGCGCTATATAAGAAACTGTTAACAATAAAATAAAAAAATTAATAAATCTTAAAATGGCTGTTTTCACTGCAGATTATTTATTGAGCATGAAATGTCTTGTATCGAGTGTAAAAGCTGCTTTGATCGATTTTTTGCTCTTTGTTCTTCAATCTGGTGATGTCATTTGAGGTGGTTTCGGTTGAAAGGTCAACAGTGTCTAGGTCAATTTATGAATAAGGTCGACATGCAATAGGTCAATGTAGACAAAAGGTTGACATGCTAATGGTCGACACATGAAAAGGTCGGCATACGGTTTTCAGGATTTTAAAATCTTAAACCGACAGTTCTTATTTATCAATCAATGGGGTTTATTCTAGTTCATTCTTTCTGACAAAATTCTTCTTAGATGGACAAAACCATGTGCACTGCAGGGGGGCAGATGTAACATGTGTAGAGAGAATTAGATTTGGGTGAGTTTTTTTGTTTCTGTGCAGGGAAAATACTGACTGCATGATTTTACACTGCAATATAGATCTCACTTTGAAGAAAAACCCCACCCAAATCTAATTCTCTCTGCACAAGTTACATCTGCCCCACCCGCAGTGCACATGGTTTTGTCCATCTAAGAAGGATTTTGTCAGAAAGAATGAACTAGAATAACCCCCAATGTCGGCATACAGGTAGAATATAATAGCGTGCTGAGCGTCGTGAGACACTGAGCCCATAGCATGGCAAGCAAAGCGAAGCCATGTTAGCATGGGGCTGGTTATTCACACCCCCAGAATAACCGGCCCCATGCTCTTTGAGCCAGTCCCAGTTTCAAAAATACAGGGGGGAATTGTTGGGGTCCACCCATGATTACAAGACCAGCACCGGGCTCACCAGTCCTGTTTCCAAAAATATGGGGGACAAAAACAGTAGTGGTCTCCGTATTTTAGAACCAGCACCGGACTTTGACAGACAGTGGTGTCATGCCACAGCCAAGGTACACTTTTTATACAAGGTCCCCCAGGCGAAACATTATCACCATCTAAAAAATAGCACTCTATTACATTTCGCCCCAGAAGTTTGGCTGAATTTTGTCATAGGAAATGAAAGTCAGTTCAGCTATAGTTCAGTTTGTAAACATAAAGCACAGTAACTAGGGAAAACTTGTATATTGGAAAGGCTACCATCACTGTCATTTATATTTTAGACTGTCAAAACTCAGATTGCAGAATTTTCTGATGATACTGCAAAATGACCTGCATTGTAGAAAGATATAAACGCGCGTTTGATTGACTGCGCTCAAAGACAACTCCCCCAGGTGTCCACGTATTAACAGAACTACAAAGAATACACAGCCCTTTCAAGGAAAGTTGATTTAGCAAGGTTTGACTAGAGAGACATTCCACTCTTTCTTTTTTCTGTTTTTAACTCGTTTATATTTCTTTGAAAAGTCTATTTAGTATGTATTGAAATCAATTGTTTTGAAAGAAAAGTAATATAAAGACTGCACTCATCTCCTGACTGTCATGACTGCGTAAGGCCAAGACTGATGGTAATAGTTGTTTTTCTGCTGAAATCTTTTACCCTAACTTTAGAAGTGTATTACTTATTACACATGTCGGCAACTATTGTGGTGGAGGTAAGTGAGGGAAATGACCAATGACATAAATAATGGTACCTACTGTACCTTGAATGGATGTTTTGTACCAAAATAAACTTTTCTGGGTTAAAAATGCCCATAGGACTATCTTCAAAATGAAGCTCTTACCTTGGCTAAAAAGACTTTGGAGATATCCATTTAATCACTATCACTGGGGGCTATCCAATTAGCTCAGTAAAGCCGGCATTTTCAGGGATTTGGCTTTGCGCGGCTCAAGCATGCAACTAAGAATCTCTGAGACGCCATGTTGAACAATAATACATGGGTCTGAGAATTTATTCTAAATCCCATGTGTTATCGCACGATAACGGGCCATTTACCGCACGTTAATTGGATTCTCATCATACTTATTTCATCACCAATATCACTATCGTTCTCATTATCATCATTCTCAACAACATAGTTATCATTCTCATCATCATACTTATATTAATAATCACATCATCATTATTGTCATCAACATCAAAATCTTCATTATGATCATCATCAAGCTCATTTCATCATCATTTTCATCATCTAAATGCTCATCATCACTCTCATTCTCATCATCCACATCACTATCATTCTTATCATCATCATGGTCATAATAATCATCAGCAACTGCATTATTATCATTCTCATCAACTTACTCATATTAATAATCACCGTTATCGTTATTGCCATCAGCGTCATTATTTTCATTATGATGTTCATCAAGCTCATCTCATCATCAATATCATTTACATTATAATAATCATCATTCTCATCATCATCTTACGTTTTTCATCATCACAATTATTTTTATCATCATAATTGTGATAATCAACTCATCATTACATTTCTCATCATAATCGTTGTTACTCATCTCCTTATCACCATTTTTTCTTCTACTTCTTCTTCTTCTTCATCATCATTATTCTCTCCATAATCTTCACCAAACTCATCTCCTGTCCATCAAAATTGTAATTCTTCTCGTCATTGCAATCGTCAAACTCATGTCATGATTATGCTCTTCTCATAATCATAATTGTCATTATAATCCTAACCATACACATATCAACATCATTCTCATCCTATGACCATTTTCTCATCATAATGATCCTCAAACACATATCATCAAAACCATCATCCTCATTGTAATCATTTTCCTACTCATGCATGTCATCATGACCATCATTCTCAGCATAATCAAAGTCCATCAATCAATATCAATCATCATCATCATTGTAATCATTGTACTCATCTCATTATGTCTGCTATCCTCACCAATCCCATCATAATCATTGCATTATTATTAATAATAGTCTAGGAATACAAACAAAAGTCATGTATCCTCAGGCTAGATTTTTACGACATTCAAAGATAAAGATAAATGTCCTATCCCACATGTTAAGTGCAATGAATGAGTGTGATACAATCATTTTTTTTCAATTCACTTCCATTTCGAATCTGAATGATTGATTTTACCAATATTATTGAATTCAGCTATTGTGGCTGTTTACAAAATTGTTAGTTTATTTTCATTATATCAAACAGCAGATTCATAAATGTGGATCTTTTTTCTTTAAATAATTAAATTCGAATAAAAAGACAACATTCATGGCCATAACTGAAAGTAAATGAAGTTTGTTTCCTTCTATATTTCCCTGTAAAATATTACAAAGCTTTGTATATTGTGGATCCTTTTCGGAATTGCCGACATTGTGAAATTGCAAATTTTGATTATAATCAGAGCAGCCTTTTGAAATCATACTTTATTTTCTGCTCATCTTTTGAAGTGGGCACGACCGGCACCAGTGGTTTTCACAGCAGCACAGTGCATGCCAGGAAATGTACATCTGTGTGGTGTGTGGAGAGATACTGTATAGAGGAACTCAGAAGGTACAGTATAAACATAGCAGGCACATAACAGTAGTACCTGAGGCTCCTGACAAACGAGGGTTGATAAATTGTATTGTCAAAGACACCTCTATATGAAATTCATAATCCAATTTATTAAGACATCAATTAAAACCTCCATTATTAACATGTAATTCCTCATTTTGCATTTAATCTTAATGCAATTTGAATTATGATTGATGATAACAAATCCATTAAGCCCTGCCTCTTTTTTTTAAAATGACTTTGACGAGGTTAAATATAAAAAAGAAAATATTCTCAAAATTGCACTTTAAATTTCCCAGTCATTTATAACCACCAACAGTTTTACAAATTTTACTCTATGCATTTTTTGACAGTCCTTTATTATGATTAAATCACATATGTGGTTTGATTCCAAACCCAATTGTTTATTGTTGATCCAAGCCAAAATCAAGCTCTGTTTCAGATCTTCCCACGGTTTCAAACTAAAATCTGATTTTGGGTTTTGGATTACAAAAATGACATGACTTCAGCTGTTTTTTTTTTTTCTAGAAATCTAAGATTTGGATTTTAAATTCTGAATCAAAACAAGTGAGAGTGGTTTTGCAAAACCAAAACACAAGGCTCGGCTCACAACTGTATTGCATTCCCATATCTATAAGATGACCTGCAGTATTTAAAACATACTCTGCAATGGGTGTTGATCACGGGGTAGCCAGTAAATAGGTTGACCATGATCGGTTGGCACGGACAATGTCGACATGGGAAAAGGTTACATAGTTACATAGTAGGTGAGGCTGAATAAAGACTTGCGTCCATCTAGTTCAACCTATGTTTATAATAGTTTATCCCTTGTTGTATAGTATGTTCCGATATTTTAAAGACAGATTATGTTACTTGTTCTTACCTGTGGATGTTTTTAACCAATAAATGTTTATCCAACCTTATTTTAAACATATTTAACACCACTTAAATACTGCCGACACCACTTCTTCAGGAAGAGAGTTCCAAAGTTTAACTGTTCTGACTGTAAAGAATTTTTTTCTTCTAGATGAACAAAATCTTTTTTCTTCTAATCTACTCATGCCCTCTCATCCTAGATTCCTGTCTAGCAGAAAAAAGGGTGTTTGACAGTTCCTTATATTGGTCCCTAATGTATTTATACATATTGAGCATGTCCCCCCTTAAACGTCTCTTCTCTAGTGTAAATAGTCCCAGATTGCTTAATCTTTCCTCGTAGCTTAAATTCTCCATTCCCCTAATAAGCTTTGTTGCTCTTCTTTGGATTTTTGTCCTTTTTATAGTGCGGGGCCCAGAATTGTAATCCGTATTTAAGGTGCGGTCTAACCAATGATTTCTACAGAGGCATAATTACTTTTGAATCCCTAGTTTCATTGCCCCTTTTAATACATGCTAGAGTTTTGTTGGTCTTTTTTGTTGCTATATTACATTGAGTACTACACCCTAGTTTGTTGTCTATTTGGACTCCTAGATCCTTTTCGAGTACTGAATTACTCAATTCATCCCCGCTTAGGTTATAACTAGCACACTGGTTATGTCTCCCAAGGTGCATGACCTTGCATTTGTCCACATTTAACCTCATATTCCACTTTTTTGCCCACTCATCTAGGTTAACGGACAAAATGTCAACACAAGCAATAGGTCGACATGGAATGGTCTACAAAGTCAACCCAATTAGTGTATTACATACCCTAGCAGCACCTTTGGACATGAAACCTCGCTCCACTATCGCTGCATCAGCAAACGTTACTGTTCCCGATCATAGTCCACGTGGAGTGTAAACCATTAAAAAGTCCAAAGAAAGGGTAAAAAATTGTGAAAAACGTATGTTGACTTTTTCATGCATTTACGATTGCCATATTGAACTATTGCTCGTTTCAACATTTCATCGATGTAAAGCTAGTGCATGGTGACATTTTGTCCATGTTGACCTTGGGTCTGCTGACCACTCATGGTCGACCTTTTGACTGTCCACCTAAGAACTGTCAAATTATCCATATATCATCCAGATACCCCCCCCCCCCGCAATTTTTTTTGACAATATTGCCACTTAGGGGCAATGTATCAATGTGTTCTATAGACAATGTTTTGCTTAACAACTGTCCCATGTTCTAGCATTTGGCTCTGCACAATAATTTCTTTACAATTTCTGGCTGAACATTTACATAAAAATCCTCTTTATTATTAGGATAATGTATGGAGACGTCCTTTGGATTATACAAATAATTCTGTTATCCTTTAATATGCAAAGACATTTCTCAGAGACTGGAAATAGCTGCATAGTATTTGGGAACATGACATTCACAGAAATTTAACAAAACAGAACTAGTGGGCTATTACTTTTATTTGGCGACATCAGAGTTCTGTTGTACTGTGTGAATAGGGCCCGAAGATGGTTGGAGCTGAGTAGAGTTTGCCGGGGGGAACCTATTGAGTAGGCGTTGAGTAAAATGCCGGTACTTGGTGTTATCTGAGCGTTCCTCACAGAATATATCCATCAGTTTCCGTAGCTTGTTCTGCTGAGAGGTTAAACACAGAGACACATTCACATTCATAAGCACCGTTTTCCTGTCTGGATACAAAGGTCACAGAAAGAAGGGCCTTGTATTCTACAATGAGGATAGTCATATTCCAGATTGCTGCAAATGTAATGTGCACAATACTGCATACTGTATTGGAGAATGATATACTAAAAGAGTGGTTTTGTGGGGCTTTACAATAATCCTTTGGCTGCATTAAAATAAATATCCACCATTATGAAGGTGCAACGCTATATACCATAGCCAGAGCATCGCTCCTCATTTCATTTTTGGGTGGGAATTAGTTTATCCCCTGCTCAACTTTACATCCACTGGTAGGAGTATAACAACCTGTAGGCAATCAGCTCATTGAATTGTTCACAGCAGAAGCATTTTATTATGGGGGTTATTCAGACCTGACTGATGTGCGAATTGGCATGGTGACCAATTATCGAATGACTGCACATGCTTCTGGGACACCTGGCACTTTGAGGGCGTGCCCAGGTGTTTTCAGGGAGGGCGTGCAATGCCAGCTCCAGCCTCAATCAACCTGATTCTATCACACAAACTGAGTAGGTTCTGGGTTCCGCACAGACTGGGAAAATCATCTGATGGTTAGTGAGTTGCATATAGATTTGCAGCTGTGTGATGAGCGTCGATAATTTCACAAGCCTCTGGTGGGGCGGCAGCTATCTGATGGCAGCTATCTGATGACGGGGCTCTGCAAACTCTTATGTGAGTGACGACATGGTGACAGGGGTATCATGTGAGAAGGGGAGTGGAGGCAGCAGGTAGCCACAGACTGAGAGTTATATAGTGGGTGGAGCAGGGTCCCCCAGCAGCACAGCATATATCAGAAGAGTGAAGTGTTGGAGAGGACCTAATGTGAGGAGGGGAATGAAGGCAGCAGAAAACCACAGACTGAAAGTTATATAGCGGAATGAGCAGGGTCCTTCATCAGCAGATTATAGTGATGTAAAACTACTGCTAAAAAGACAGATTGTGCTTTGAAACACCCAATAACAGGTTCTGCTGTGGTTACTGCACTTACTGTATGTACATTGCCAGCTATGCTCTGAGGTCTGTATTATGCCTCTGTATAAGGGACGTATTTATAGACAGATAGCAGTGAACCATTTGTGTATTCCCTGGGTAGAATATATAATTCCTCTACATGCGTTCCAGTCTTACTGGCTTCTCCCGGTGACCTACACATCCATCCGGCTCTGCAACGTGACAGGATCATGTACAAGTAAAGGTCAATACTATTATTCTCTCATTATTCTCTGTCAGATGATACAGATTTAGTGATGCAACAACTGGACATTTTCTGACTTTTGTTTTCCGTACAGAGCTATTGATTATATTGTAATGTGATAAAACCATAGACATATGGAGATCTATGTGTGTTTAAGCGAAAAGGCTTAGAGATGTGCAGGCTCTTATTTACTCTGATTTCAAAGCAGGATCTTATTGGCTATCAACTGTCAACAACTGTCATGTGATTTGGGATAGCCAATAAGATCCTGCTTTGAAATCAGAGTAAATCAGAACCTGCACATTTCTATTCAAAATCCATGTTCTGACCACCTGGGGTACCTGAGACAGCTCCGACGGGAACTGTACATACAGTACTCACATGATCCATAGCCAGATACAGAGATCATCCTCGGAAGAGAGAAATACAAATCACTGAGGTATTAGAGTCCGGTTTATCAATCACAATTCCAAACTGACACTTGTGTGAGCGATAAGATTGGGGGAAGGCTTGGTGAGACATGTGCTCCCTTGACACGCTTATGGAGACATGCAAACGTGCAAGTTATACTGTATGCATATATCCTCCTACGTTTTGTGAGACCTGGCTATGTAAATCTATTAATTTGTCTATTTAACTGTGTGTATGTCTGTATATATCATCTATATATTTATATATGTCTGTGTGTCTCCAAAACACTGCCATCTGTTGGCAGCGAGTGAAACGACATCTCTTTTTATCTCACACATGTATAAACACAGAGGCAATCACAAAGAAGCAGACTAGCTTTTGAAGCATATGCTTCGAGCGGGCTTAATAATGTTTGTGTGTGTATATATATATATTTTTATATATATATATATATATATATATATATATCCTGCAGCTCCCCGAGAGTTCTTACATGTGATAACTTGCATTTATCGCATGGTAAAAAAAAAACAAAAAAAAGGTTCCCTCAGCGTTTTGCACATGCCTAGTAGGGAAATCACTGGGAAAATGGCCGCTGCAGCCAATTTCCTGGAGACTTGGGCATGCGTTCTAGACTCTGGGACAGTGCTAACGACCCTAGGAGGTCATTCTGGTGCAGTTGCACACGCAATATCATGCACAAAGTACCGATGATCCTAATGCTACAGGAGAAGGCATCTACTTCTAATAGGATAAAGATTACCATACAGCGCTATCATACAGCAGTGATACCATAATCAACCACACCTGATTGACCCCCCTTCCCCCCTCTAGTGCCAGAGTCTATTGCTCTGCCTGCTAGAAGGAGAGAGCTTGGACAGCACTTGAAGGAAGGGGGCCGAGGGCACAGGCCTACCCCTCTATTGATGTGTCCCTGCTGTTTCTGTAATATTTTAGGAACCTTATTATTGAATCTCGGGATTCAAAGGTGCGAAACCATCATCATGATGAATTTGCAGAAAGGAAGCTCAGTTCTGTCCCCAGAAAAAGGCATTTTACTTTATTATATGAAGTGATTTGCATGTGATGCAATTAAGGATGTAACAAGACAACTTTAATCGTCCTTCCTAACATCTGAAAATGTTCTCTTTAAAGCGGCATGTGAGGAAGATCATCACATCATAATAATAAAAAGAATTACCAATAAAAATGTTGATTAAAACACTTCAGGATTTCATTGCAGCGCAATCATTTCTGAGGCTAAGCTAACTTGTCTTTACTATGCCTCTTGCTTGGCGTAGGACAGAATAACGCCGCTATTAAACCGCGTCTCACATAGCATATATATTGCCAGTCATCTCTATGTAGCATAAAAGCAACAAATGTGGCTGGTATTTCGGGAAAGCATTGTAAACAAGAAAAAAAGTGTTTTCCTTCTCACAACATAAATCTTCATAATATCCCAACACTTCAGCACATTAAAAGATATTTCAAAAATCTGCTTATAAAAACATATGGAAATAAGCTATGGTTCGGCAGACAGGTTGAAAACCATGTTAACTCTTTCGATGTATGAAGCAGTGATAAGGGAGGAGAAGTGAGCCAGAGGAAAAGTGGCCCATGGCAACCAATCAGCAGTGAAGTAATATGTATAATTGGCATAACATCAAATTATACAGAGCAGCTGTCTCTAATGGCTAACTACTCCCTTATCACTGCTTCATACATATGCCCCACTATGTACTGAGTCTTGGAGAGAGATACAGTGGACGGTGATAAAGTAACAGCCAATCAGCTCCAAACTGTCACAGGATGTGTTTGAAAATTACAGTTAGGGGTTGATCGGGTGCTACTTTATCTCTGTCCACGTTATCTCTCTCCTAGGCTAAGTACATAGACCCCAAGGTGTTTTTTTAATTTATTAGTAGTTGGCGACAAGGTTGATCTGCTACCGTTGGATTATCGCAGTGATACAAAGGTCACCTAGTGCCATAATGTACTAATTAATATTTGGCTTCTGAACAGTATTCATCTATGTCAGTGATACTAGCCCGGATTAGTAAGGGTTAACTTGCAGGCTAACTTGTGACTTGGCTAAGGTAAAACTACCATGGATTTTCAGTTACACTTAGTTGAAAAAAATAAATACATTTTATAAGAAAATAAAATTCTACAAATATTTAAATTTTGTTTTTAAATATTTGAAAATTATTGAATTTCTTTTATAAGATCATAATGGGCATCCTGAGATGGTCCTTTCGAAATATGCTTGGCATAGTTGTACAGCTATCTCCAGCGGTTAGTCCTTGCTATACTGCATAGAGCGAACCCATATAATATGTAGAAAAAAAACATTTTTGCCATAAAGTAGATAGGGGTTTTTCACCCAATAATTGATATACCCTATAACTTTTCAGTCTGATCCTTGTAGCTTAGCTATCCTACATATAAAAATGCTAATGCTGCTCCTAACCTCTATGCGGGTTTCAAGTGTTTTGAGTGTAGCGGACACTAGATGGAGTCTATTCTAGCAATTCAGGTGTTGCTCTATTTTGACGCACACGGACATTGTCTCTGACATCACTGTTATGTGTTTCCATCCTATTGACAGGCTGGTAACCAGTGGCTGATAAATGACTGGGAATTGCTATATTTAATTATCTTACCGCATCTATAAAAATCCAGCGGAACAGCGTAAGATTCGGTAACACAATATTAAAATATTAACTGGATGTTACCAATTACATTAATTTTGTGTAATTATTTGTTGGCAAGTTTTCCTGATAAGCATCCGGCAGATTTTTTTTTTTTCTTTCCTCATTTGAGATTGTATTTTGCATTTTATACATTCATATCTTCCATAATTTTCTAAATTACCCTTTTGTTTACTCTTAGACTTTATGCTACAAATTAAATTTATGCAAATATTATTTGTATGCACAACCCATAAATCCACTTTATAATTTCATGCTACAGCAATGGAACTGGTACTTTGATTTTAAAGGGAACCCAGAGGGAGTATGATTTTGAAGCTATAATATTTCTGGGTTTGGAATTCATTTGAAGCGGTGTTTCTAAGCACGCTGTATGTCTGCGAGAGTGTTACATGCACACAGCAAATGAAATCATTTATGTTAAGGTCCCTTGAAAACGAAGATCTAAAGATGATTTACAGATTTCTTGTTTGTTAGGGTTTATTTTTGTTTAGTTATTTTAATCCCTCACAGCCCGCCCCTTTGCCACCGCACATCATGCTGTGCTAACGTTTGCACAACAGGCTGTACATGTATGACCTTATTATTACGCATGCCTCGCTTTCTCTGATCTGCTCGCGAATTAAACAGTCAGTGACAGCTCCTGACTCTTATATGTTAATCAGGAACCGTCAGAAATGGCACACAGCTGTTAGATCCCAGATACACAGAGTTCTGAACAGAACATTGTTAGGGTTATTAATTGCTTGAAGAAGAAAGTTTGCACTAAACCAAAGCAAACAATTCGTTTTTATCTGCCTAGTGCAGGGTATTCTGCAAACGATGGCGGTAGTAGAGTTGTTGCAGAGGGATCCAGTGGCTTACAGTTTGCAGTACATCTGCTTTTATATTTGGGTAAGCGCAGCGACACCCAAAAAGTTTTGTTCAGGAAGCAGAGCTCAGGAGAAGTGGAATCGTGATGAAGGACAGGCAACCTTTAATAGTCAGTGACGCGTTTTGTGTTATAGTCAGAAACGCATTTCGCCCTGCATTAAATAGAAATATTTTTATTTATGCGACAGCCTTCCCTTAGATAGGGCATGTCAGACCAATTTCTGTGTATACCCTGCTATATTATATAGCTAATAGCTGCATGACCGTGACTACACATATCTTTCAGCAGACCTGGTGCTATCCGTACTCTACTCAGCCACCAAACTTGCCTTTGTATGGGACAGCTATAGGTAACAGGTTTATGCTCCCAATGTCTCAGCTGTTCAACGTCAGCAAGCATTAAAGCCAGCAGTCATTATGCTACTGACGGCACAGAGGGAGGAGGTAGGTGGTAACATTATCAATGCTGTTGTCACGTGGGAGTTATAGGTCACACTAGATATGGACGCCAGTGTAAGCTCATAATTACGGAAAATGATTAAATAAAATGTTAAAAGTCTGTATATGCCGAACTACTCATCTCTAGTACAATAATATTAAAACCGTTTGTTGTGGAACTTACCGGCAGAAGTCCTCTAACAGCTGATATTTACTGCATTTGAAATCTACCCATATCAATATCATTCTATGTTCCAACTTGCTACGTTTACTGAATTATTAGGTTATTCATATAAATCTGGGGAGAGGCAGAAGTGCAGCGTTCGCCTGTACCTGCTATAGACCAACCTTAAACTATTGCCTACCCTGCCCCATCCAGCAGAAGGCTCCCGTATCAGTCATAAATCTCCTGCTGTCCTGATTTGTACATCTAATCTCCCTGATTCTTCAGTTTGCCAGGGGTGCCACTTAACAGTTCCTTTGCAAGGACAGAGATTTCTGTAATCACTGTGATTTGCTGTAGCTGAATACAAGTCCCTGCTTAGAACTCTCATTATCCCTACTTGTGGGAACCCCCTTACAGGGGAGTGAGACATAAGCACATGAACAAACAGGGTGTTCTTATCTGTACTGGCGTGCACTTATCTATAGCATGCTGCTGTTTGTGAGCGAGGGTAAGAATTTTTGTTAGTAATCTTTCTTTCGATAAACACATTTGATTAATTAGAGTATGTAGTGTCCATAATGATTTGTCTAACGCTATAATGTTAAGGAAAACAGAACATCCAGTAAATATAGGTAGTGCCTACAAGTTGCAGACAGTCCAGTGTATAAAATAACATTTAATACACTTACTGTATGTGCTTAGGGATGAATTTACACAAGGTCAAATTGCATTTGAATTTATTGCATAGGCCAGTGGTTCCCAAACTGTGTGCCGCTGCACCCTGGGGTGCCTCAGAGCACATGCAGGGGTGCCCTGGGATGGTGGTCCAGGAACAATTAATTTTATTTATGGTCAATGTAATAGGGAAAATCAGTGCTTATGGCTTCCAATCATACAATATGAAAACAAACTGAAGTGAATACTGTCCCTCGCAACATAAATGGACCTAAGGATCACATATAAACACAATTTATTTAATTTAATATATATATTTTTTAAAGTACTCAATAAGAAAATTTTGGCCTAGGGGTGCCACGAAAAAAATTCTGATACTCCAGGGTGCCGTGATTCCAAAAAGTTTGGGAAACCCTGGCATAGGCATCAAATTTATCATGCATATCGTGATGAGAAGAAAAGAAACATAACAGTAAATATATAAACAAGAAACCCATATTGCAAACAGAAATGTTTTAGTATCAAAACATTGTAACTAAAGTTATACAGAAATATGATGCAATAACAAGCATCAAAGCATAGACACACCCATTAGTGGATCTAGCCACGCCCATATGTGGAGCTATCCACTCCTTTTGGGCGGATGTGACACGCCCCCTTGATGGTGCGGTGCTTACTACTGTGATCTATCTGGTTCTAGTTTTCAGCCATAGGCAAGTTTGCATTAAACCAAACTTCTAAGTAGTTGAGGGGAAATGTTGGGTAAACTTTCTGATAAACTCTTCAGTGATTACCCTTCCTTAAAAAGCCTTGTGCATCATTATTCTTCCTGTGTGTAGCTTAGCACAGAATGCTTCAAAGTGAGCATCATAAGTATTGCAAACGTTACCTAGCAACAAGACAAATAAGTATTTCATTTTCACGTTTGCATTAAAATGTTGTTTATAATTGTAGTAGATGTGTCAGATTGGGATCATTGATTTCCTGCGCCTATTTTAAAATGCTATCTTATTGAATCAATACAGCCCAGGATTCTCACCCCTATTTGGAAATGTGCTATGGCTCACACTTAGTGTTCCTGCAGAGCTATTATTCTTTCATGAGTCTGGATGTCAGAGACATTTAATGTGTGATTTTAAATAATGTCATTTTAGCACTCCCCCCCCCCCCCCTTTCTTTTTGCTAGGGAGCAGACACACTGTATATGAATTAGGATTCCTTTTCAAAATTCTCCCAGGGTGTTACGGCTTACAGTTGAGCGCAGGCTAAGAAGATATTTTTTTTTCTTGTGTGTGTGTTTTGTTAAAAAATCTGCAAGAACAGACAGCTGATCCTATGTCTGCATTCCAGAATACAGTGTCCGTATTTATCCTAAATCCACGCCTTAGCAATACCTTCTTTCTGCTAGCTATAGATCCTGTAGTTATTATAGTATATTCCTGGGCAGACAGTTGCACATCATAGAACAGTTTATTACGTGCCTGTATCACATACTGATGATGGCAGGAAATGAAAGAGGAGCAGACTCCGAGTTGGACTCTACTTTGATTCAGTCGCAATAGACCAATGTTTTTAGATCTGGGCATCCAGGGCTTAAAGTGGTCCTGTAGAGGTGGTGGAATTTATTTCTGTCTGCCACCTAATTACCCCTATCCCCATTAACATTAGGGGGGCGCAAGAACACAGTAGGTTGAAGTTTTTCCTAGTATGCTCAGAAGTCTTACACCGGCTCTGTTTCCTCCTCACCATTACAGGTGGTGCAACCCCATTCCCCCTACCCCCATGCAGGCTCACGAAATTGGGTGTCCCTTCCATCCCCCCAGAAGGACAAGCAAGTCTAGCGATTTTTGAGGCCCATCCTGCCCGGCCACCCACTTAACAAGTAAAGTGGCCCAGGTGAGCTGCTGATGGGGCGATTCTGGGTGAATCACGTCATCGTAGTCACGGTATTCTCAGTATTGTAAATTGGTGGCATCGCTACAGTGAAACAATCCCAGCCACCACACCCCTGCAATACCTCCTTTCTACAGTTCATCCTCCACCCAGCCACCTTTCCCTACATTAATCCCCCCACACAGCCCACTAGCTATACTAAGCTGGCTGCTCTCCTGGAGAGAGCAGACCAGTTTTTGGTAACTATGATACTGATTGAGAGGCGTGGCCAGAATTAGGGGGAGGTGCCTATCAGAAAAAGCGATGGCCTCATGGAAAATGCCTGCAAGTTTTTCTCACTTTTGTATCATGGCGGGGGCATGCCAAGCGACCAGAAAGCTGTACTGTCTTCTGCAATATTTTGAGGACAGAAAATCCGTTCTTGACATTTAAGCTGCAAAGAAAAAAAACATTAGAATTCAGGACAAATGCTGAGTTTGTACATGTGAACGCGTTCTGTAATACATGGCATCCAGAGGACCAATTTCACATTTTAAACTGAATTTTTTATGCTATGAAATTTGTTTACTAGTATATGAATTCTGCAAACAGGCTCGAAGCTGTTTTTTTTTTAATTGATATACATTTAAACTGAGATCTTGCATTGCCATGAATATCCATAAATGATATATAAAGCCAACTTACATGATGTCTTCATGCAAAAGTTGGTCAGCTATCCGTTATAATTTGGTATGTTCAGTCTCTTAGTAAATGACTGAAGCCCAGTGGTGTTGAATTATTGAGATATATTCATTACATGTTCTATACATTAAAAGCCTATTGTGGGTATAACATGCACTTGGCGCTAGTAATGAGGTGAAGGCTGGTTATACAGTACAGCTCATTCTATGAACACTACATGTCACTGTGAATATCTGCTAACATTCTGCTTCATTTATCAATCTTCACACCGGCATAATGACTTGCTTATTATCAGCCTTTGTCAAACGTTGCATAAAATCTCCCTCATTTACATTATATGATCTAATCTGTGCAATCTGTCCTGCTTCCTTGTCACTGGTGTTAATTAAAGGTGAAGGGTAATAAAAAATATTGCTATTTTATCATATGGCTTTTTCTATATTGCGCGGTCATTAAGTGATTGATGTATTCTTCCTTATCGGGGCTCCCTACTAGGCCCATAATTGGTTGTTTATGTAGTGACTCTTCTGAAAGACTGGCTGGTGTTATATCTGTTATTGCAGTATCTTTAGAACATCATTACTGGTTGGATTAAACCTGAATCTATTTTCTAATAAGGTTTAAAGGTACATTTATTAAAGTGTGAGTTTTTAGAAGTGACTGGTCATTTATCTAACACCTTGTAGAGGATTATTTATTAGCAGTTTTTTATACAGGTTCCGCTGCCCTTTACAATTGTGATGGTCATCGGTGCAGTCGTCATTGATGGTTGCCATCGATGGCGGTACTGCAACCAACTATCGATAGTAACAAACTATGTGATGGATGACCATTGATAGTTTTACCTATTGATGGTCATCCATTTTCTTTGACTGTGTGGCTGTTGGGCCAATCAGAATGTGGTGGAAGTGGGTGGCGGATTGATGCTCCGTGTCCCAGCATCTTGAAAAAAAAAGCAAAAACAAAACATCGGTTTTGCTGTGCCATCTGTAGAGGGACACCATCTGGTTCGATGGCAATAGTATTCGACATTGGCCATAAACCATTGATTATTTCAAATCATTGATTGTCGATGGCCATCCCTACTTTACAAATGGAAATAGGGATGAAACAAACTGGTTAAAATGTTAGGAGGGCACTGCTCTCAAGCTTACAATCTATAGAGAAACACTAGCTAGAATCTCCACTTTGAGGGGGGGGGGGGGGGGGGTGTAGCCAGCCTTGGACAGACATAACAGCAGTTGCCCCAAGAAACCAATAAGCTTCTAACGTATATGCTCAATTTATGCAACATTAGGCAATTCCGCCAGTAACGGAATAACCATTTTACAATGATACATGCAATGCATCATACAACTGCCTCCACTAATGTGTAGAAATCATAATAAGCCATCAACAAACCCCATATAGAATACTATCCACATAACTTAAGTGCTATCTTGTGCAAGTTACTGTATCCTTGATAATTCCGCCTACAGTAATTTCAGTCAGTAATGTCATTCACGAGACATGTTATTTTGTGTATGTACACACATATTTAATAAATTGATCTTCCAGAATGAACCCTGGGGATACAGCTATATACATTTGGTTAAATTAGAACAACTTGGGCACATTTTTTTAATACAGTTATGGAATCCCTATGCCGTGGTAACTGAATTGCCAAGTGGCTGATGAGCACTAATTACAATACGTTTGCTACCTACTACTGCAACTACTGCTACTTATATTTCCTAGTATGTTTTGCTAAATGTTTAAGGCAGTGGTTCCCAAAGTGTCCATCTAGTTACCCTGGGGTGCCTCAATAACAAAATACATAATTTACAGTCAATGTAATGCCAAAATCAAAGTTTAAGAATCTTTTGGACTAGGGGAGCCTTAAAAAATGCTGATACCCTAGGGCAAACTATGGCCCTCCAGCTGTTGTGAAACTACAAGTCCCATCATGCCTTGCCACCAGTTTGCTATTAGGGAATGCTAAAACTATGGCAAGGCATGCTGGGATGTGTAGTTTCAAAACAGCTGGAGGGCCATAGTTTGGACATGCCTGCCCTAGGGCACAGGTTCTCAAACTCGGTCCTCAGAACCCTACACAGTGCATGTTTTCCAGGTCTCCTCACAGAATCAAGTAAAATAATTATATCCATCTGTGGATATTTTAAATGTGTCAATGAGTAATGAATGCACCTGCGCACCTGCCAAGTGGCCTGAAAAACGTGAACTCAGGACCGAGTTTGAGAACCACTGCTCTAGAGCACCATGGTTCAAGAAAGTATGGGAACCACTGATTTAAGGGCAAAATGACACAATTTGGAATGTATCAACATGGATAAATACTGAATTGTGATTAAAGTTGATATAAACACAAACATAGATTGAGATAACTAGAAAAAGGTAACTAGGTAACCTAAAAATTAAATCAAGAATAATCAAGTAGCCTGTACTGAGTCTATGAAACCCACCAAACTATTACTCAAAGTTACTGACAATAAAACAGGGTTATTGGAGAAATTGTTCATCACATGGTTGATTGCAGCCTGGGTAATTATTGGCTGAGACCAGCTGTATAAATGGTGGAACTTCCTGTTTAGATCTACTTCCTCCTTTTTCCATTCTAACTTGCATTGTGCTACATGTACAGACTCAGTCATGCAGAGAGATACTAATGTTGCATACCAATTATCCAGCCCAGTCTCCTGGTGCATCCTAGTTGCATCACATTATGATTATGGTGTACTGTATTTTAAGTTGCACAGGTTTTGGACAATGGTCGTTGTTCCATTTTCCCACAGATTTGTTCAGCTCTGGACTCCGGAGAGGTAGGCACATTGTCGGAAACAGGTGCAGGTTGGGTGCCCCTGCACTGAGGGCAAGCGTACACTGCACGCCTTTCACCCATTACAGATACGCAACTAATAGATTGTAGGCTCATATGTTCAGTGGCCTTTCTCCCCTTTGCCTGCATTAATATGCTAGCTACCACCCCCATATAGTCTAATCCTCATTCTCCTCCCCACAGGCTAACCCTAACCAGGCTCGGACTGGCCCGGCGGGGAAGTGGGGGATTCACTGGTAGTGATTTATGACCCTGCCCACTATTTAGGTGGGTAGGGCCTGACGCAAGCCTTAAATGCCACCAGTCAGTCAGTAGCAGATGACTGACCTGGCGGCTGCAAGATGATCTGGTTATCGCCACTGGGCAGTCATCAGCTATTGAATGACTGCAGACTGGGAGCGAGAAGAGAAGCCATGCAGGCAAGTGCCGGTCCCTTCGGTGGGCTTTTCCCTTCCCAGTCCAACACTGACCCTAACCCTTGCCACCCCCCCCCCCCTTCCCCTACATTTCTAACCTACTACTGCAAATTATGTCCAGGATGTTGGCTGGTGGGATTCTGTTGTCTGTATTCTGACAGGTGTCAGAACTACATCTAGTCTGTACGTAGGTATCTTGTTCCTACAGAAATCATCATCTTCTAAATGAACAATAGTAATAACAACCATGTATCCTATTGTTATTGGACAGAAAGTATCAAATCCATAGGCAAAGATTAAAGACCCCTGGCAGTCAGACCCAACTCTAACATGAACTAGTTTTCAATGGGATTGAGCGCTACAAACTGACTGCTGCCTGGTAGATCCTAGTATTATAGTTTTACGACACTATATACTGTATGTGTATTAGGTTTCCACTATGCCGGCTTTAACCTGACTTGATATCCTATAAGCTGCATGATGGAAGTGTTGATTTACAAGCTCATTTACAGAAAAATAACCTCTTTCTCCCATGGTTCGGACACCTGGAAGGGGCCTGGGAAGCCTCCATTTCAGCAGCTCGGCATGTGTCCTGTATTAGCGCAGAAGAGTGACCTTCCTAAATCGACTCTATATTTCCAGCCAATGCGTTTCTTGGAATCAAATGCTAGCAATTGACTTAAATGTTAATCCCCTATGAGAGCCATATGTGCAGGGTGGTAAGCATATTGTGGGATTGGAAAGATCAGTCAGAAAATTGAAGCACACGAAATAGGTTATTATTGTCGGAAAACTTTGGAAACTCTACATCTGTTACGATTAAGAGTTCACTGCTCTGTTCGCTGACAGAAAGTAGAAATGACTTTTTCTTCTCTTCGTTTTACATTATACCAGATGTCATCTTATGGGATTTTCTTTATTATCACTTTTTTTTGCCTCTTTACCATCTCTCTCTCTTTCTCTCTCTCCTCTCTCGGAGATGATGCGTTTGTTTGAGACATTTCTTATCGTCAGGAGCATGAATGTGAATGTAAATTTCTGAGTGGCATCACTGCAATGCATATGCTAAACAGTATGCAGTCAGTGGATAGACAATGACTAGGTTGACAGCTACAAGGTCGACACAAGAGTATGGTCGAAATAGGCAAGGTCGACATGAGTTTTTCATGATTTTTTTCAAAAAGATGATTTTTTCCTACTTTTCTATACGATTGGGCATAGAGTGGCAATATAATAGTGTGCCCGAAGCATTTATTTATTAACAGCTTCTTATATAGCGCAGCATATTTTGTTGCGCTTTACAAAGGAGACTGTGATACAACAAACTGGGTATTTACAGTCATAGTGTGAGGGCATCTGGTGTCCATGTTGACGTATGATTACATAGACACCAAAAAATCATGAAAAACTAATGTCGACCATAAGCTCGTGTTGACCTTTTGGCAGTGACGACCCTTTTTTGGTGTTGACCTATTCACTTTGACCTTTCGTGGTCGACCTAGTGACTCTCGACCTAGATATTGTCTATCATCTATACTGTAACCTGCTAAACTGTAGCCCATACCAGATTTAGGGCAACATTAGCCAGACTAGGATGGGTCATGTCAGCATGTGCCAGTTTAACATATATCTATGAAGGATGCAGGGTGTACACGGGCCTCACGATAGGTGGGGTCCACACCGCAGACCTTGTACCCATTTATTGTTCTACTTACCTCTCCACCTTCTCAGGAGTCCCGTGTTGGCTGGTGGCTTGGTTCTCCAGAGCAGCATGAAGCACAGGGAAAATCTCACGGCTGCCATTTTTCCGATGATGTGCAACATGCTCAGCAGAGAAGTCCCTGAGAAGAAGTTGCCATTTTCCCGGAGGTTGCGCTGCACAGTCTGCACTCTGGCCCTCTCCTCTCTTAAACCACCCCAGCATGTACTGTAATATACGTTAGATACTATAGGAAATATAAAAAGTTAATCAATACATAACATATAGATGATGTGATGCTGCTTACTTGGACTTCATTTAGGTTACAATTCTTAGAACTTTTTTTGCTTAATTAACAGTTTTTTTGTCGTTTTTGGTTTTCTTTTACTGTATAAATAATATGTATTACAAATGCTCAGCAGATCCACTGACAATCGCACATCAGCACTGCCCCTTTAATTAATCCACAGCACCGTTTTAGGGCTGGACATCGATGGTCGATGTTTATGGACCATTGATGGTTTACTTGCAATGGTAATGTTTTTATAAAACATATGCTGAGAGGGTAAACATCTATGGCTGCAGCTTACAGGCCCCTGCCGCCAGTCCTGTCCCATCTTCAGGCCCTGCCCCCAGTCCCGGCCCAAATCCGGCCCCCGCCCATCGGACTGCAGGGTTACTGCGCATGCACAAGTAACGGGGTTTTTATGCATGCACCAATTATTTTACTATTTTTTTTCCCATCGAATACTTTGATGCGATGGTAAGTTACCATCACATTGAAGTTTTGATGGTGGAAGCCCGGCTATCATTTAAGGGTGGTCTTCCAATGTCCATCCCTACCCCGTTTCGCCTCCCTCTGTGCTACCTGGATGCCCTTGCCTGTACGGGTCATCCAGAAAGTCTGCATCTTTTGTGTGAGTGTGTGTGTGTGTGTGTGTATATGCACATTAAACAATTTTGGTGATTTCCAGTGGATAAAAGACCCCCAATAGGGATGTTAATTAAGGAAATCCACCTGCTTGAACAATGCCAGGATTGACGTGAGATTTAATCAGCCACTATGTAAACCGTATTTGACGACTGTTAATCTACATATTCTGTCATTAGGGAGATGTGTCTCAAATCTAAGGTCATTCCAGAAAGTAGCTTTTAGCTGTTTTCTCTTTGACTAGTGCGGTTATTATGTAACAGGATTCTCCTTGTTCCCGTTGTTATCTGGCGCTGTGATGGATGCGTAATGATTGTCTTGAACTTGTGGGTCTCTATTTGGAAAGTATAAACACAAGTCTTTTTAATGGAGATGTTTTATATTCATGAAATAGCTGTTATCCCGGCTTTCTGCAGATTGAAAAGAAATGTGGCCATTAAAATACCAAATAAACATCTCATACATGTTGTGATTGGGTCTCACTGTCTGCACGGAGTAATTAAAATTGTATGGGATGGAAGGCAAATGTATCTTTATTTATTTGTTTATTTATTTATTGTTTTGCTTCTGTCAGACACAGATCTCCCCAGTCGGGATCCCACTATTATTTTTATAATTAGTTTTTTATTTGTTTTATAATTAGCATGTGCGGTTCTAATACCATAAATTGACCATTATTTTATATTAGAGAAAAATAAGCAAAGTGTGTTGTCCTGTTGGGGTACATGTCTACTATTAAGGTAGTAAAGGTCTGTATTAATTGTTTGTCATGCAAAAATAATTTTAATGAAAGGGAAAGGGGGTATGGGTAAAAACCGGATACGGACAGGACCCCAAAATGCCTGTCCGTGGGTGGGGTGGGGGGGCTGCCTGTGACAGATGTTCACCACGGAGGGGAGGAGGTAGAGAATAAACCCTGTATGGTCCGGGCATGTAGCAAAAACCGGAAGTGTCCGGACCACACAGGGAATCTCTAATCTCCCCTTCCCCATGTCCCTCGTGACAGCAATCACAGGCATCCCTCCGGACAAGCCACCCCCCCCCCCCCCCCCAGTGGCGTAACTATAAATTTTGCTCCCCCCAGCCAAAAAGTTTGTGCCCCCCCCCCCCTTCCAGGCTCCTCTCCAGCATGTTTCCCCAGCGTGTGATGACGTCACACACATAACGGAGAAGCTGAAGCAGGAGAGAGGAAGAGAGACCAGCAGACACTGCTGCTTCCCTTGGCTCCGACACATCCCAGGCCACTTCAGCACGCCCATCCACCCGCCCAACCTGTACACAGTAGCCAATAGCTGGCTCTGTGTACAGGCAATTGAATCAGTGGGGGAATTTGACATCTCTGCCATGGCCCCACCCATGCTGTGGCTGACCCGCCTCCAGGGCTCAGTCACGGGGCAGCGGCAGGCAGCAGCATGTCAGTGTGTCAAGCGGGTGCTGGCGCCCACACAGACCCTGCTGCTGCTTGCTCCCCCAAGTGGCTGCTGTGGCTGCCTTACAGTAATTACGCCACTGCCCCCCCCCCCCCCCCCCCCCCCCCCCGACGGGACACTCTCTGGACTAGACACTGCAAGCCCCGGAATGTAGAGTATGTCGATGTCCGTTCCGGGGTTCTGGGGTTATTTCCGGGTCTGGTTTCTACTTAGTCCCAGGAAAAGGTGCCTGTATGATTAGTGTCATGGAGCAGCATTGTTATTAATGGTGACAGACCCCAGGAGAGCTCCACATACATATATACGTAGGTGCATTTCTTCCAATTTATTAAACCATTCAAATGTCCCTCCCATGTGATGAATCCATCTATCTCAAAGTTTAAAGTAGGTTAAATTGAATTAAAATTAAACAGGAACTTTCAAGTTTAGTGAAGCACTGCACCAGCAAAATTTTCTAAACACATTGTGAGGCAGGACCCGTCATGCAGGGTGTGCTTGCCCCGTGTTGGAGGGGGTGGGGCTAAAATGATAGTTCTAATGGAATCTTGTCCTATTGGCTCTGCACGGCTTAGTGATAGCATGCATTCCCTCTTTCTTCTGTCAGGGGTGTGTGTGTGTGTGTGGGGTACTCAAAACACCCGGTCACCAGTGGTGTAACTACTGGAAGGCAGCCCCAGCTGCCACTTGGGGGAGTAAGCCACAGTGGGATCTGTGTTGGAGCTGGCACCCGCTCGTCGCACTGATATGCTGCTGCCTGTTGCTGCCCACTGGCGGAGCACCGGAGGCTTGTCAGCCACAGCGCGGGTGTGGCCAGGGCAGAGATGACAAATCCCTCCACTGATTCAATTGATTGTACAGAGAACCGGCTATTGGCTACTGTGTACAGGATGGGCGGGCGGATGTACGTGCTAGGGCGGCCTGGGATGCGTCGGAACCAAGGGAAGCATCAACGTCTGCTGGTCTCTCTTCCTCTCTCCTGCTTCAGCTTCTCAGTAATGCGTGTGACGTCATCATGTCACATACTGGGGAAACACGCTGGAGAGGAGTCGGGGGGGGGGGGGAGGGAAATTTAAAGTTACGCCACTGCCGGTCACCATGCATGTGCTACTGAAATAGATACAGGTTCTCTCTATACAGCTATAGATAGATGATATGAGATAGATATGAGATATATAATAGATAGATACTGTATGAGATATGTTAGATATATATTAAGGGGCATGCAGATGCGGCGACCCGGCACTTTTTGCTGAGCAACATGCTTTAGCATGAACACTCAGCACATATCGTGCTGCAATCGCTCAGCACCCAGCGATGCTGAGTGCTAAGCCATAGTGGGCAAGGCCCTGCGATCTAGCAGGAAAGTCAGTGCTAGCAATGGCTTAGCCTGTGGGCGATAGCGACGCACAGGAACACGCATCCCCATCGCTGCAGGGCACACATACAGAGCTATCCATGCTCTATTTCTAATACCCCATTCACACCAGCATAATTTGCCGGTGTGAAAGGTTCCCGGCCAAAATCCCAGCTAAAATTGCAGAGATTTCAACCCTGCTATGGAGCAGAGTTGTTCCCGGGTTTAACCCGGGGACCTGGTCGGTGTGAATGGAGTAGGGGATACTTACCCAGGTTGCCGGTCCTCTGTGTGCTGTCCGGCCAGGGATCCACACAGGAGGCGGGCGCAAATGACGTTACAGGCGGCAGATGAAGATGACGCAGCTCTCCAGCGGCAGTGAGGGCACCGGAGAGCGCCGGCTGTCCCGTCATTTGTGCCCGCCGCCCGTTTGGATCCACAGCATGCAGAGAGGACCAGTAACCGGGGTGAGCATTCTACACACCTCCTGCTCGCCTCCACCACCATCCCGCCGACTGCCCGCCTCCTCCCCACCTCCTGCCGGCCTCCTCCCCGCCCCCTTCACACACCAGAAAATGCAGGGACTTTTCTGGTGTGAAAGGGGCCAACCCGGGAATGGCCTGTCATGATTCCTGGGTCATTTTCCCGGGTGGGTCCCTGCACTTTCTGTTGTGAAAGGGGTATAAGTGATCTGGTCAGATCACTTGGAAAAGGTGCTGAAATCGCCCTGTACATGTGGCGCGATAGATCAATAGATAGGTATTTTAGATACAGTAGGTATATTGGTACATATGAGATAGATAGAAGATATGTATTAGATACAGTAGATATATAGGAGATATATACTTATTAGATAGATAGATAGATAGATAGATAGATAGAAGGAGGGTGGCCATGGCTGCAGGTAAAGGTGATAGCAGTAGAACATTGGATAGCGATTGTACCATTTGCTCTCAGTTCCACCATAATTAGCTCCTGGATGCAGAGAGGAACCTGCACAGTACATTGCACTGGGAATTACATGTGCCGGTATATTTGGTCTGATGCTATAGAAAACGCTGCTCCTGATATTATAGAATCAGCTTGACACAGCTCCATTTCTTCTGTAATATCATCCGCACAGTGTGATAGTGTAACAATCCTTACATTGACGTGGGCACACAAATCCCTCACCACGACGGGATATTACCCTGGAACTCTTTCCTTCAGAAAGTTACCAACAGAAAGTCGCCATCTGTTCAGTGCCAAGCTACAGAGAAACAAGCGAGATACTGCGAGGGCTTCATCTAATGGCAACTCCTCTGTGAGGGCCGGCACCAACAACCCGCTGTTCAGTGCAACCCTGCACTCTGTATTGTTACATTTATTATTTTCAGGGTGTTTAAAATGAAAAAATGTGCGCAAGCAATCATATTCTATCTATTATCTTTTAGAATGTGATAAATAAGAAGTAGAATCCGATTGGTTGCTATGGGCTACATCCCATCATCAATAGAACTCCCTTCTTGGTAAATTCAGCCCTTTGTCTCTCTGTCATAAGTTACACTAAACCGCCACCAAGCCGATCCTCAATTGTCAATACATAAGACAATGGCCCATAGCCAATAACCAATCATCCGATCCAATAAGTAAATGCATCCAACCCCTCCCAACAACCTGACTTATTTCAGATATATGTTGAATATGAATATAAGAAGTATAATATTGTGAGCGCTGCTGCCCAGAAAGGAAAAAATCACATAGATCCCTTCCTCCCTCCCCCCACCTTCCCTTCTTAGTCTGAGTTAATTTTGTCTTAGGGTTTTAAAATAGTTAAATAACAGATTGTAATATGTATACTATTGTTGTAACTGCTTCCATCAAGAATTCTTGAAATTTCTCTCTGGACGATCATTACACATATGTTCAGACCCTAACTGATTGAAAATGTGATCTCTGTACAAATTTTGTGAAATTTTGGGACATGGCTTAGCAGCTGTGGGGGCATGGGCAGCGCTCTCTGAGCTTCTGTCTATGCCCCTAGCCTCCTGTCTCGGAAAATAGATGCTGTGGGCATGCGTGTATTCACCGTTGCAGCACAGGGCAAAGGGGACTCCCAACTCCCCCCCCCCTTTCCCACACACACACACACACACACCGCGAGACACTGCCGGTCCCAGGGGGGAAGTGGGTCAATCCCCCAAAAAACGGATGGGCCTGTGAAAATCGGGACAGTTTGGAGGTATGGAGAGACAGAGAAAGAGAGACAGAGCTAGAGGGAGGTGGGGTTATTTACTAAGCTTCAAGTTCTAAAACCCAGAGCTTTCGATCGTGTTTATGCCAGAAAATTGTTTTACTAGCAAAACACAGCAAGTTAAAGCATTTCCCTTCTAATTTCATGGCATACAGTAAACACAATCAGAAGTCCTGGATTTTAGAACCCTAAAGAGGGGGCAACACCAAAAGGTCACATGATTTGAAATCATCGATGGTTTATGGCCGATGTCAAATAGTTTTTGCCATCGATGGGGAAGAACCAGATGGTTTCCCTCCATCGATGGACTAGCAAAACAATGTTTTGCTTTTTTATTTCAAAGTGCCGTTACACAGAGCATAGCTCCACCCCCCGACACCTGCGATGCCCCGCCCCCTGTGTTTTGATTGGCCCACATGCCAATCAATCAAATACAATGGATGACCATCGATATGTAAAAATATCGATGGTCATTCATTGTATAGTTAAGCATTATCGATGGCCAGTTGCAGAGTTGCAATCGATGGTAACCATCGATGGCAATGTCAACGATGGCCATCCCTACTTGAACCCCAAATTAGTCTACCACATCCAGGTGCCTCGCTCACTTTATCATCCATGTGATCTCCGATTGGGAACTTTAAAGTAAAAAAGGTGAAAAAAATTCTCCAAAACCTCATGTCGACATTTTGCTTGTGTCGACATTTTGACCATGTTGCCCATATGGTGTTGACGTACAGAGATATTATCAGCCATCCGGATACCAAAATACACTATAGAAACAGTTAGGGACACATTTGATTTCTCCAGTATTTGCAAAGTGTTAAAAAAATACGGTAGGAGAAATTTGGATTTTGCCGGAAATGTTGGGTCACCCACAATGCGGCATGCTATTCAGCCAACACCTTAGTTGCCTGCTTTGTGCTTGCCATGGCTTACGCTTTAAGTAGCCACACAATTCTTCATAGCTTCCTAGTCAATTGTTGCAGAGTTTTAAGTTTGGATGTTCCGGGAACAAATTTCATGACATCAATTAATTTCTAAGGAGGCATCGCCACCAGCAGTGAGCAATGCATCATGGTGTCAGTATACGCTGACGCTGCTCCTTCACATTCCACCAACGACGTGTCCGTTGCTGTGAGGCAGACGCGGCTAATCCTTATTCCCCTTGTCCCACAGAAGTTAATGAGCACCACAAGTTGCGGGTGGGTTTGTGGCTTCGGAGAAATGCCGGCAAAGAAAGGTCACGCAAAGTGATTTTCCTCATTGTTGTTTTCAAAAGAAATCTCTAAAAGCATCAATATTTTTACTGATGCTCAATACAGTCCAGACGGCTCATCAATATTGTTCTCCGACAGCCATTTTTATTCATATATTTAAAGGCCAATTTTGATCAAATAAACACATAAAAGGAAACAACATGATCATCTATAACAATAGCAATAAAACAAACAATTAGGAATAACATTTTATTTTCTTTTTAATAGAGTGAAATTCAGTCAGTGCCATCGACAGTTATAAACTGTATTAAATTACACCCGTAATGTGAAGCTCTTAATGGTCATGCTTGGCTTGTTAAATGATGCGTCGTGTAAAAGCTTAGTAACGAGACTTACTGGCTATCCCCGAGTCCTCATCTGATCTATAAGGAAAGACCAGTAAAAGCTGTAATATTTCCCCTGTCCCAATATACTGTAGCGCAGGAATCTGTTACTTTGGCAGCAGAACACAGCGGCGGACTTATAAAGCGCGGGCAATGGTGGAAAAGGCAGAGTAAACTGGTGGCAGTCGCTGTGTAATGCAGTGTCTAGGCTTGTTAGGATGTTAGATCTTTTTGTAATTATTTTCAAGTCAGTGATGTCTAAGTTTTTAAATAAAATATGAGGGCTATGATATGATGGAGGAGCAGTGGCATATTTAGAGTGGGTGCAGGAAGCTGAGTGCACATGGGCCCCTGATTCCCAGGGGGCACTCACTGCATCCATTTTTTTTAATACTTACCATCTCGAGTCGCGCAACATCGGCCTCAATGCTGCTGCAATCCCCTTAAAATGGCCGCCGGGCCATTTTTCCATAGATTTGAGCATGCACAGTACGCTCTGAGTGCAGTGCTGCTCCCGGCAAACAGGAAGGGTCCCGGCAGAAGTAGGCTGCACACGGGCCCTCTCCTCTCTTAAAACGCCTCTGTGGAGGAGATCTATCAATGCTTAGAAAGAAATACTGTTATTGTCATTTTGAAACAGCCTGTTAGACTATGGAAGTTAGACCCTGTTTGTTTGATACTTTATCCCTCGCCATTTTATATTCTATGGTATACTTATCTAACCCCTGTGGGGTTTCCCTCCTTTGGGATGCCGGCTTTGGTATCTGGACTGGAGGAGGTTCTCCTTTAGGATGGAAGGGGGCTCTGGGAAGTAACCGCATCAGTTTTCACAACCAAACTCAGGATTCATTCAGAGAGTGATAAATATACAGTAAGGCATGGATTGGTATGATAGGTTGACAGTTATAATGTTGACATTAATTGCGTCTACATGAGAATGCGGCACGTAAAGGTGACGTTCCCAATCTCAACATTCATCATGTTGGCTGTTTAAAATCATCATGTTGAATGTCATCATATCACCCCTGCTGTTGTAGACATTGCAACAGCTCCAGTAGCGTCTTACGGGTCCCGGCAGTCATGTGACATCCAGGTCACATGTCTGATCCTCTTGTGTTCTGGTATGGCTAACCATAATCCCTACCCTTAATCCTCCCAAGTGCCTAACGCTAACCTTAACTTGTAGCCTAGCACTCCCATAGTCGGCATTCTGACATTGCCAATGTTTCACATGTCATCACTGCAATGTCAACATTGTTAATTTCAACATTTTGACTACATCCCTTCATACAGAAGCAAATGTATGTCTATTTGTAAAGATTGGAAACATATATGTAAACCCTGTATCCTTTTCAATGTTCCATTGTCAGTAAGGATGGTGCATGGTTTTCATTCTTACTTTCCTGACAAGGGGGAATGGCATCGGAGATTATTTGCATGTGTGTGTAATATATATATATATATATATGAGACAGGGCCATGTTAACGTATGGGGCTCAATGGGTAGCTGCCCAAGGGCCCCCAATTGTAGGGTCCTGCAAGCTGGGGCAGATTGGATTATGGGCTTCTGCAACTTGCACATCTTGGGAGGCCATAGAGAATGCTGCCCATCCCCATGATTATGAATCACACACAAACAGAGGGACCATGCATGCTTATAGCCTGCAGCCATGCTTATTGGTGGATAGTTGGAGTTATCCACCAACCAGAGTCCAGCATTTTTTCCTGCTTCCCAACTGCAGCCAAACAGTGAATGGCTGTCAGAAGGCTGATTGGTGAATGGATAGAGCTATCCACCAATCAGAGTGCTGTCAGCCATTCCCTGTATGGAAGCAAGTAGAGACATGGCACAGAACCACAGAAGGGCCTAAAATGCTAAGACAGCCCCAATATGAGTGACATTTTACAAGATTTATATATTCTGCTTGTAGAATGGTAATATGTGGTTACTATTTGTGTTTCTCTTCCCCTTCAAGCTGTTATACACTTTATTACACAATTCTGTTGAACTATGGTTACATCATGCAAATACAGAGTTAACATAATATTTGAATAATTAGATCTTATACATGCATTACGGTATAAGCTCAGCAGCGGAGACTGAGCAGCCGCTGCATGCGCAGTATATAAATGACCCTCTTAACTCTGATTTAATTTCGCCGCAAGAAAGGATCTTGTATGAACAGCCGGCCACATTCTCATGATGGTGTAATTCTATTAAGATATTAAGGCGTGCCTTCCAAAGACAACATGCCAAATTGGATATGCATTATATTAAATTCTAATCAGAATACAAAGGTTGAACTCGGAGGTCATCTAGCGCGCGCTTGACACGCCGGTTCCCGGCTTGTACAAACACTATGAGGACAAAAGCATTTTGAAAGGTTGTGATTAACTTTGTGAATGCTGCATTGTTCCAATGGTAGAACATCATCCGGTAATAAAATGCAATCATTTGGCATTTATTTCTGTAAATCTGCAGTGTGCCGGGGATTTTATATCCGCTGTGCTAGGAATGCATAGCTGGAGATGAGCTTTAATTCTGCTCATGAGACAGAGCGAACTTGAAAACCTTCCACGTTTTGTGACAAGGCATAGTCGCCATGGTAATGCCTTTAACTGTATCAGCACATCAATCAGATTGGCTTTCTGATCACATGGCTTAAAGAGCAATGATGTACTTAACCCATAGCAACCAATCAGATGGCAGCATCTGTAGATTTCTGCACATCTATAGGGACACACACGTGGGCTATGAATCAAGGAGGTTGTGGAGAAACCAATATGTTCTCTTTCTGGTGAGAATAGCTTGGCACATATGCAAGTTACTGCTGCAAGAGGAGAGGAGGGTGTAGGGCACAAAGCACCTGGTACAAAGGTCCTAACCTTAGGTAGACAACAGAAAACATGGCAAGCAAGGCAGATCCCCAAATTTATGTGGCCATGCCCCTATAATGTTAGAGCAGCAAAGCATCTCCATCGATGGCTAATAAGCATGACGGGGGAATTCCCCCATATAGTAGCCTGCCAGAGAATTACATGGTGGTCCTGATAGTAGGCACGACCTATCCTGACATGTACATAATGCAGACTATGGCCCTTATTCTAATTGCCACGCTCCCCTGTTTGGTGAACATCGAAAGATATTTTCGGTGTGCATGGGGTGGAGCGGTAGTTCGGGCGGTGGGCGGCATTTAAATGACACACAAAGCTGTGAATTTTCGTGTCATTCAGAATAACCTCCTCTGTGTGTGTGTAGTATAGTATAGTAGGTGCCAATGCTGTGAGGCCCGTAGGCTTATGTTGGCCATGTCTGGGACCAAACTCAACTGCACCCAGCTCATGATATTTCGACTTTGTTTACAGAATTACCCACTAAGCACTGTGTGGCATAAAATGTACTGGCAGCAGTACTATGTGGTATTGTGTTAACATTTGGAACTATAATATAGAATAATATAAACCGGGCGCCCTCTATGGGATAGTGTAATTTACAGCATTACTATGGGGCATAACATGGACTAGGGCATTACTATTGTTCATACAATGATCTAGGGCACTACAATGGGGCATGAAATTAAAACCTGTCATGGGGATAGGTGTCTGTCTATAAGAAGATAGGGCCCCTTAAAATGCTACTATGGGGCCCCCAAAGTTCTGGCTATGTCCCTGAATAGCTGATGGTAGGCATGACCTACCTATGACGTGTGCTGACTGACTGTAATCCGAGTGAAGGACTCTTTGGTGGGTAGGAAGTAAAGCCGGCAATGTGAGAGGATTTTGTATTCAGATAAGTCTGGTCACCTAAAAGTTGTCTGCCACAAGCTACAAAGTATCAGCTGAAGACACAAAATAATCAAGACAATTAGACGTTTATACGCTAAAAGTGCTATAAATGAGAAATATTTTTGTGCATTGAGGCCATATTAGGGGAGACATCAAAGCCTGTTTGTTATATTGAATCCATAGTCACAACATATGGCCATAGGCTGCACAGGAACCTCTTCTTCCCCTGGAACAAAGTAAGACAGATAAAGGGCAATTTAAGTAAAAGTGATGGACACAAAGCGAGATACTGGGAATCTTTGGCCAACGGAATTTCCCCTTGCTCCCGATGAAGGTGCAGATGACAGTGTGTTTGTTGGAGTCATGTAATTCTGAGTATGGAACTGGCCCATTAGAGTAAGCACAGTCTTATTTTGGTGTATTGGACAAAATGGGCAAAATGTACTAAGATGTGTACTCTATTTCGCATTGGATTTTGCTATGGGCGACGAATCAGAATCGACTTCTTATTTATCTGATTGGTTGCCCATAGCAACATCCCATGTGAAATAGAACTCCCATCTTAGTAAAATTCCTGTGGGCCTGATTCATATATGTAGCTGTGCTAATATATGTAAAAGCAGCAGGGAGTACGTAGTAGAAAGATGCCCACTGCCAGCTTTTGTAATCCATTACTGCTTCCGAAGGGGGTTCATCTGCAGTAACATCGCCCATCTGAGTTACTCTCAGGTTACTCAGGATGACCGGGAAATTCATACTACCAAAGCCAGTGATTTTGCATCCGACAGCTTGGCCATGCAAAAAACAAAAACAAAAAAGCAAGCTGTGGTTTTCTGCATTACTGTCAGATGCTGCCCCCATACACCAGCAGCATTTTGGGCACTGCAAGCCAGTGGCATGTGTAGGATTCCTAGAAGGGGATTTCTAAATACAATCTCTAGTCTTCACAATGCAGATCATTGGAGCAAGAGCGTAAGTCTGAAGGAGCGGTAGAAGAACCTAGTAACTGTACCGGATATTAATGTACACGTTGGTCTTTTTATACACTGGATACTGTATGGAATACTGTATAATATCTAACACTATAGCTGGTCTATAGGATAGGTTGTATCAAACATTGAAATAATATAAATAAGTGGTCAGGAAAAAGTTAAACATACCATAATAGAACCATAACTGCACTTTCTAAGTTAACATTCTCCCACTTAATGGTAAGACTCCGGTCTCTTCTTCCTGGCAGCTGCTCTCTCTAGTCCAGTGCACTGATTGAGGACTCAGATCCACACACACACACTCACACACACACACACACACACACACACACACACACACACACACACACAGCAAGTGCAGCAAATCTGTCCCTTAAATGGTATTATATATCATTATAGAAACATAGAAACATAGAATTTGACGGCAGATAAGAACCACTTGGCCCATCTAGTCTGCCCCTTTTTTTAAACATGTTACCTCAAACCATATTTGATCCTTATTTTTTTGTAAGGATATCAATATGCTTATCCCAAGCATGTTTAAATTGTACTACTGTATTTGCGTCTACCACCTCTGATGGTTGTCATAACTTGAGCCACTTGCCAAGAGTATTGGGATTTCTGGGCAACTGGAATCCCCCCCTCCCCTGCATTTGTTTATGCAAGCGACATTGCAACCAGGATCTGCACAGTTCAGCTCTTGCACATTAGCAGTTCCTAAAACATGGTAGATGTACGTAATCAGCAATTTTACAGACATCTCTACATTATAGTAGGTTCTGTGATAATAAGCAGCTGACATCGGGATTCAAATACCATCCAGAACAACTACAGTAACTACAGTATCTCATGCCTCGCAATTACTCAATATAAATTCTCTTGTTCTAAGCACATTTTTGACTGCTGCTCAACTCAACCACCAGGATATTTCCCAAAACCGAAATACCCACCAAATGAAATAACCACGTATTAGCAATTTTACTGCTTGTCAGTGGGGGAAAATGAGACTGATTTAATCTGCACAATAAACTTCTCCCATTTAAGGGTTATTCTAAATTTATGTACATAATTAGTATGCAGAATCATCAACAATCAAATGAGAACTCATTTATAAATCAACATTTCTAATTAGATTGCTTAATGTATGTTTGACTTTGTTAGAGGAAAATAGAACATTAACGATAGGTTACACAGAATTTCCCTTTTATCCAGAAAACAAAGAGGCTATATTATGGCAGTGATAGGATTGGCGGGTGCCAGATCTTCTCCGCGGTTCATGATCATCGGAAATGCTTTAACAAATATTGTATTCTATAAATATTAAGTGCTGCAATTTAAGGTGATAAAAAAAGGCACAACAAATAAATGTACAATTTAAATACTCAGCTATTGGGAACCAGCTTTATCAATGAAGGGGTGTAGGGAGATATAGAACATTTAGAAAAAGAGATTATACGGTCACCCAGAATGGCAAAGATATGGTCGACCGTCAAAAGGTTGACATGAGTTTTTCATGGGTGACCATGTTGACATTTGGGGCAAAAAAAGGGTGAAAAACTCATGTCGACCTTTCCACTGTTGACCTTTCCATTGTCGACCTAATGCTTGTGTTGATCTTCTAACCCTGTCAACCTTAGCCATGTAGACCTATTTCAGGTGTTGACCTAAGCCCTGTCTTCCTTCATTGAGTCAACCAGATGACCATATGCAGGAAGTAACACTAATGTCTCCTATCCCACAATACCATTTCCACCCATGGCCTTCTTTTCTTATACCCCTTTCTCATCACAAAGCCGGGTTGGACATGGAGTCGCGATACCAGGTCAACCCAACACTTTCACACTAAACCCGGGTCGCCCATTATACAGAGAGTGACCCAGGTTTAACCCTTCTTATAACCCAGGTAGAATTGCCAGGTTGGTCAACCTGGACTCTAAGCTTTGGTACTTTCACACGGCACATCTATCCGGGTCTAAAAGTCACCAACCCGGCAATAATCCAAGTCTGAGGTGCAATGTGAAAGGGGTATATTTGACTTTATATATACATGATAATAACAGTAATATTGGGGTTAAATGTTTGTGGGTTTTTTCCCAAACCAACTTGTAAATGTAAAGTTTGGATTTTATTATTTTAAGTAGCCAGGAATTTTTTTGTTGTTTTCCTTTTCTTCCTTTTTTTTACATTTTAGCACCTATTTTAGGTTTCAATTCAAATGCCCAAATATTTGATAAGATTCAGTAATTGGTTTTGACTATTAAAGGTGAAGTGAATTATTACTGAATTGGCAGGTTTTGACCTGCTACAATGTATATCTGCTTTTAAAGAAATCATTCCTTTTTTAGTAGATTTGTTAGTAACAATTGTAACACAATACAATATACTGTAAATTACCATGGCACAAATACTAATGGTTCACATACACTTATGAGATATTGTATACAATCAGGGGTTAAAGTGAGGGGGAACGGGGTGGAACGGAGTTCCACCACCTCTTAAATGGTGAGGTGGAACATTTTAACCTCCACATTGTCCCTGCACAATAATTTGCACAGAAAAGCATTCTAGTGTGCATGTGATCGCTCATGCAATGCGCTGGCCTGGCGGCGGGCAGCAGGAGGACATCGGTGCTACACCGCCGCCCCCGCCCTCTTTCTGTACCCAATGTGGCATCGCAGATTTTATGCACAAGCATATTCCTTTAAGTATTATAACTGACAAGTTAATATGAAAAATAAAAAATAAACTTTTTTAGGTTAAACATTCTTTAAATAATTTGAAGATTTTTTTTATGTTGCTAATTTTCTAAAACATTCTGTCTTTATCATGCTCGGAATTTTCCTCTTGTTTTGCCCTTTTGTCTCGCTCCGATTCGGCTTCTCTGCTGCGACATGAGAATTACAATGCCTGGTAATAAAAATAAGAAATGTTATATTGTTTTGTGACTCAGCAAATATAGGTGATCCGAGCTTAGTGAATAGCTAATTTCGCAGTAAAAAGGGTAATTTGCATACACATTAACAAGTCCATCAATTAAAATATTGCTGAGACATTCCAGCAATAAAAACCCTATTATCATAGCTTCATCACTTGACAAAACTCGTTACTGGATACAGCAATATTTGTAACAATCAATCGGATTGGCTATTGATCATTAATCCTGTCATTAAGATTTAGTGATGCTCTGGTCACAGAACATGGCTTAGAAGACATGTCACTTCAAGCTGATGGAGATGTTTTACAAATCAGGATACAGGATCCCTTGATAAACAGTTTTAAAGATTTTTCCTGCAGTTCTGATAGCATGAAAACAAATATAGAATGGACATTTGGGGAGGCAGGACCATACTGTTTAGGGGCAGAGAGAATTCAGGGGTCTATTTACTAAGTCTTGAAGAGAGAGAAAGTGGACAGAGATAAAGTACCAGCTAAAAAGTGACAGGAGCTGTTTGGCTGGTACTTTATCTCTGTCGACTATCTATGTTGACTATCTCTTTCCCCAAGGCTTAGTAAATAGAGGAGGACATGTACTGTATACAGCAGTGAAAAGGGTGAAGACATGAGCCAGTGTAGGAGTTGCCCATGGCAACCAATCATCTGCTACCGGTAATTTTATCATGTTTCCTCAAAACTGATTGGTTGCCATTGGACACTTCTCCACTGGCTCACTTCTCTTTGCCAGGTCCAAAATGCTAATAAAATGATAAAGAATCACCATCATCATCATCATCAGCAATATCACTATACGCTAGACTTTGACAGCACAGAATATTTAAGGAGATATATGTGCACTTGTTGGTGTTAGCAGGATTTGTTGCGATTGAGCTAATGAAGACCAGCCTGAAGCAACAGTAGAAGGGGCAGGGGCCTTCCAGCAGAACAATATAATGGTTGTGGTTCCATGCATGGTGCAAAATTAGGAAATACATGTTGTCTTTATTTGACATTGTGAATAAAGTTTGGATGTGAGCACTGATGGTGACATAAATGTCCTCAGTATCTGCCCGCGTCTACTGTGATGTCTGTCACTGAACTAACAGAACAAAGATGATCATTGTCAGCAGAATATTTTAGCTAGAACATGGCCACGTGCCAGAGCTCTCCCCTCAGTCACGTCTGGAAGTCATGTTGCGTTTTGCTAGAAAGCAAAAGAGAAATCACTCGCCCGGTTTCCCTCCTTCCTTCCCATGTCGAAGTCCATCAGTCTTCTAACACCCCAGGACATTAAATCAGATCCACACAGCTTTGTATATCCACAAGGTTGTACTCGCTGTTGATGATAATGGGAAGTTGAATTGAAGCTTTGCACTTTCCCCAGAGAGAGCTTTGCCTGAATGCAAATATGAAAGTTCATCAATACTTTACTGTGATGTATCTACCAGACAATCGCTGAATTCTAAAACAGGATTCTTCGTAAAAGGGACCTGGGAGATGTTTACATGCAGCTGAGGAGCTGGGCTGTGTATGAAACAACCAGGTAACATTGTGCAGATGAACTGGATTACAGGATTTTGAAGCTCCCAGTCTCTTCAACATGGCTGCCACATCTGATACATGATTCTTAGGAAGTACACCTGTATACAAGGCATAGTTGATGAGTTTATGGCTGCCCTCTCCGGGAAAGGCAACCAGGCAAGCACAAGAAGAGGGTGGGTCTACAATGATGCAATTCATGCAAAATTGTGTCATTGCCCCACCCCCTGGCAGTAGGACAGTGGTGACAGCAGGGGTCTTCTGGTGGCTGCAGGGGTCTACTGGTGGCTGACTGGTGTGAGAAGGCTACAGAAGGCTGACTGGTGTGAGAAGGTCTTCCTTTCCAGGGGGGGGGGGGGGGGGGGGTACCGCCAAACTATCAGGAGCCTCCCGGCTGTTTTGGAAGTGTAGGTATGATATGATACAAGGTTTTAGCTACCATAGGTACAGGCAGAACAGGCCCTAGGCATAGGCAAAATGTCTAGGGCAGTTACGAAGCTAAGGGGGTATGCAGTGCAAGCCTAGAGCCGACTCACCT
The DNA here is from genome assembly GCF_055691185.1 of Crinia signifera. Taxonomy (NCBI): domain Eukaryota; kingdom Metazoa; phylum Chordata; class Amphibia; order Anura; family Myobatrachidae; genus Crinia; species Crinia signifera. The sequence goes on along the minus strand of NC_139226.1, from coordinate 95,004,712 downwards.
TGATACCCGGCAGTGGCGGGTCTGGAATGGGAATGGGTACATTGTGTATAAGGGTAAGGGGTAATACTGTATGGCATAACATGAATAAGGGATACTACATGTCATGTACTGTAATGTGAATAAGGTTGCACTACTGTATGACATAATTTGATTTGGTACTATTGTGTGACCATGCCTCCAGTAAGACCAAACACCTTTCTGGAGCATGCCCCTTTGGCTAATGCTGTTCCTACTTTGCTGGCACATGTCTTAGTTGCAGCTTTTTGAATGAAGACTGTTATGTATTAGGTGTGATTGGTGTTTCTGCCTTCTGCTGTGACCTGTGCTGCTGGGTAATTAATGCTGTCCTGGGAGTGGGATGCTGGGTCAGACGCTGAATTGGTGCCAGTGCTAAGGGGGCACCATCCAAAATCTTATGGCATCAAATTGGTTAGGGCAGGCTCTGGGTGCAGGAAGTGTAGCTATGAGCTAAGAGGGGCCCACCTTCCCTGTCACAGCTGCTATGGGGCCAGAGCTGAGAGTAGCCTCCCTTCCCTGTCAAAGTTAGATATGTTTGAATGTCACCATTGGATGGTATATAGGAGTCCTTACAAACTTTTGGCTTGAGACCTACAGTATATCAATATGTGAATTGGGAGTACTAAGATGCATAAGGTGTACGGTCAGCCGTACTACAGTATATGACATACAGTAATGTGAACTAGAGTTGCTAATTTATTTAGTCATATTTCCTAATTAATTCACTAAAATTGGCTGTTGCTAATTAAATAAAATAAAAAATGTAATAGTGATATAAACTGTAATGTATATTTGGCTATACGGCTTACACTTTTATTATTGTTTGTTAAATACATTGTTGAATCTTAAAGCAGGACTAATCATGTTTGCCATATTGGTTACTTAACATGCTAAAGTTATAAATAATTGCTAAGCTCTTACAGTAACAAAACATTTTACACAGTCTAATTCCATAATTAATGACTTGCACCACTTTGAAGATTCTGATGTTATAATCCATTCGTAAATGTCCGTTTCATTAGACTTAAGTACGATGTCATGATTCGTGCATTGACAGTTGCTGTAGGGAATGTTAGGGAATTCCGTCTAACAGATGGGGGGGATGTGCAGACCCCCTGCTATCTTATGGACTCGGTGCACTAATGTAATTTTTCAGCCTTAAATGCTATGTTAATATGTTATGGCCAAAGGGATGTATCACATCAACCCTTTTCCCTATATGTTTTTGCAATGTAGCCCATTAGGCAATCTAGATTTCTGCCTAGGGGCAACAACTGGTACTGCAGGTCCCGGATTACTATAACCTGGGCTCATTTATTTATTTATTTTACAAAAGGAGGGGAGAGGATTCACAAACTAGTATTTTGCAATCTCAACATTGGGTCTTCGTGAGGCTCTGAATCCAGTAATTGTAACCATTTGGTGAGGAATATTTAGACTTAATTTAATCATTTTCTTGCTTAAAATAAGCGCCCTCTTAATTTTCTCAGAATTTTAACGGTTCATTAATGTTCTGGTCAAACAAAAACAGTTTGCTAAGAAATCCTAAAAGATCAAAAAGGACCGCATTGATGGTGTAATGTAAACATGGGCAAACTATGGCCCTCCAGTTGTTGTGAAACTACAAGTCCCATCATGCCTTGCCACAGTTTTGCTGTTAGAGAATGCTAAAACAATGGCAAGGCATGCTGGGATATGTAGTTTCACAACAGCTGGAGGGCCACAGTTTGGCCATGCCTGGTGTAATAACACTAAGGCCTCCATACACTAGTACGATATGGCCCTTTTCCACATGATTCCGATCAATTGAACGTGCGTGAAAGTGTCATATGGAATGACATCTACAGTACTTCTGATTCCGATCTGATTCGCTGTTCCATGCACTTCAGATCCAGAGATCTTCTTGGCTGCTACAAGGATACAATCTATTGTGGGGAAGCAAATGGGATCTCATACAAGGCGATTTGCCAAGGTATCGCATACCATGGCCTTAACTGTGTGGAGTTTGTAGTCTCCCCATGCTTGCGTGGGTTTCCTTTAGGTACTCCGGTTTCCTCCCACACTCCACAAATATACTTTTAGGTTAAATGACTCCCAACAAAATTATCCTTAGAATGTCTGTGTCTGCATATATATGTGGTAGTGTACATAGATTGTAAGCTCCACTGGGGCAGGGACTGATGTACAGATGGAGCGCCTCTCAGCCAGTGTCAGAATACCCTCACTGGCGATCGCCGACGGAGAGGCGCTCCATCTGATTGGGACGCGCAAGCATCTCATGGGGGGGGGGGGGCACCAAGAAAACCCTGCCCATCTCTGCTTCAGGGAGATGGGCAGGGCCGGGGGGGGGGGGGGGGGGTTGTGCGAGGTGGCAGTGGGGACAGACAGACAGTGACATGGACTAACAGGAAGCTCCATTGGAAGGGAACGCGGGTGCATCCCCTTCTAGCGGCTGGTGATGCACCCACCAGACCCCCTCTAAATGAGAGCAGCTCCATCTGTAAATAGTGCTGTGGAATATGTGTGCTATAGAAATAACTGGTGATAATAGTAAAATAATAATATTAAAGATTTTATTGTCACTAGCCGAAAAGTCGTTCTTTTAATTCTCAATTATTATTTATTTTTTACATTTTTCAGTTTTAGTTTACATTTGTTATTTGGGTTAGCAATCATTGGGTTTTATCCCTCATTTATATGGCACCGTAAGGGATCCTGGTGTGGTGTAGGGTTCCGACAGTCGGGATCCTGGCAGTCATTTGCCCGACCTCAGGATCCCGACTGGCTGGACTCAGACAGCATAGCGAGCGCAACAAAGCCCCTTGCGGGCTCACTGTGCTCGGCACGCTGCGGGCACGGTGGCTCACTATGCTCTCCACCTATTGGACCCCCATGAGGGATAATAGCCGGTGGCCGTCGGGAAACCGTCTGTGGGTGTTTTAACAGTCGGGATCCCGACGTCGGGTAAATGACTGTCGGGACCCTGTACGGCACCCAAGGGATCCACAACGCCCAATTACAGAGTACATAAACAAAAAAGGCAAAACAGGAAACAATGATTTACAATGCACATCGTTTATCATTCGTAGCATACACGTATCGCTCAGAAGGGCCAAAATGAGTGATATCGTTTCAAATATTGCATATGCAGGAAGAGGGCCCTGCCCGTGAGAGCTTACATTCTAATATACACTTATCCTATAAGTACTTGCGTCTTTTTTTCTTTTTTAATACAAAGAATTCCCATTGGCTACATAAGAAACACAGAATAAAGCTGTGTATTATTTTGGACGCACTATTTATTCTTTGTTGCTTTAATGGTCAATTAAATTTTAGATGCTTTAGCAATTGATGCTCAAAGGCCATTGTTTCAAGATCGGAGTCAATATTCTTTATACTTCAGAGAAGTCCAGGCATGGTATGATTCTCATATTAATTCAATTACTCCCTCTCCTGAGAGTAACGATGAAGTTCTTTTAACCTTGCCACATAAAAGTGCCTGAGAACTCTCTTTTTTCTTTTTCCCCCTCGCCTATGTTCGAGCAAGTACTGTAACTCATCTAAATGTGGCAATCATGCGTTTGATGTCCTTCCTAATATATAGGGAGAACTTGTACAAAGAACAGATGGACAAAGAATATGACTTGATTAAGTCAAATACATTTAGGTACTTTGTTGAGATCGGATTTCCGTGCAGGGATTCTGTCACTTGAGTTAAACGCCGTAATGTGACATGTACATATTGTGTTTGTGCGAGGTTTAATGAGTGGCAGACGAACGATCAAAGAACAAATCTGAACGTTTGCTAAAATATCTGCACTCCTTTTATACTGGATATTCCCCTGCAAATGTTTCATCTCCTATTGTAGTTCCGTACCCTCGCTGGCAGTCAGTAAGTGTGCGAGCTGCGCTTTGGAGTATGCAGAGTGTGGATTACTCTGTACATGCAACAGATGCAGGATTAGTAGTTAGGGTTCTTGGCTTTTGCATATTTTGCAAACCATATTTTGAATGAAATTTAACTTGCTCAATATGGAAAGCCTTTGTGGATAAAGATATTTGGAATTTTTAAAGCTGGTTGTCGAAAAAAAAAAAAAAAAAACATATTCCTAATGGCTTACATTGGGAAAGTGATGGAAACAGGAGGTTTTAGGTCTTCTCTTGTTATAAGTGATAATGAGGCTCAGAAAGTCAAAAAATATTATCTGGCAGGGAAAATGGGCAACTGTGGTGCACACAGCATAGCTCCGATGCCAGGGCTGCTTCCCAGATGCTAAACGGGGTTATCATAGGAAATGTAACTGTCATAGCATTGTACATGGGCCATTCTTCCTGGAAACACAGGTAGCAGTCATAGCATTGTACATGGGCCGTTCTTCCTGGCAACACAGGTAGCAGTCATAGCATTGTACATGGGCCCTTCTTCCTGGCAACACAGGTAGCAGTCATAGCATTGTACATGGGCCCTTCTTCCTGGCAACACAGGTAGCAGTCATAGCATTGTACATGGGCCCTTCTTCCTGGAAATACAGGTAGTAATCATAGCATTGTACATGGGCCATTCTTCCTGGCAACACGGGTAGCAGTCATAGCATTGTACACATGGGCCGTTCTTCCTGGCAACATAGGTAGCAGTCATAGCATTGTACATGGGCCATTGTTCCTGGAAACACAGGTAGCAGTCATAGCATTGTACATGGGCCATTGTTCCTGGAAACACAGGTAGCAGTCATAGCATTGTACATGGGCCATTCTTCCTGGCAACACGGGTAGCAGTCATAGCATTGTACATGGGCCGTTCTTCCTGGAAACACATGTAGTAATCATAGCATTGTACACATGGGCCGTTCTTCCTGGCAACATAGGTAGCAGTCATAGCATTGTACATGGGCCATTGTTCCTGGAAACACAGGTAGCAGTCATAGCATTGTACATGGGCCATTCTTCCTGGCAACACGGGTAGCAGTCATAGCATTGTACATGGGCCGTTCTTCCTGGAAACACATGTAGTAATCATAGCATTGTACACATGGGCCGTTCTTCCTGGCAACATAGGTAGCAGTCATAGCATTGTACATGGGCCATTGTTCCTGGAAACACAGGTAGCAGTCATAGCATTGTACATGGGCCGTTCTTCCTGGCAACACAGGTAGCAGTCATAGCATTGTACATGGGCCATTGTTCCTGGAAACACAGGTAGCAGTCATAGCATTGTACATGGGCCGTTCTTCCTGGCAACATAGGTAGCAGTCATAGCATTGTACATGGGCCATTGTTCCTGGAAACACAGGTAGCAGTCATAGCATTGTACATGGGCCATTCTTCCTGGCAACACGGGTAGCAGTCATAGCATTGTACATGGGCCGTTCTTCCTGGCAACACAGGTAGCAATCATAGCATTGTACATGGGCCGTTCTTCCTGGAAACAATGTAGCAGTCATAGCATTGTACATGGGCCATTCTTCCTGGAAACACAGGTAGCAGTCATAGCATTGTACATGGGCCATTCTTCCTGGCAACACGGGTAGCAGTCATAGCATTGTATATGGGTCGTTCTTCCTGGCAACACAGGTAGCAATCATAGCATTGTACATGGGCCATTCTTCCTAGAAACATGTAGCAGTCATAGCATTGTGCATAGGCCATTCTCCCTGGAAACAGTGATAGCATTGTGCATGGGACGTTCTTCCTAGAAACATGTAGCAGTCATGGCATTGTGCATGGTCCTGCCCATAAGAGCAAGTAATAAGACCTCTCCTCCTAGGGAAGTCATATAGGACTTTCATTGCTTTATATGGACCTAGATAATATTTTGTGGGTCCTGCGGCACACTGTCCATATCTGTAGGATGAGAACCTGCAGTTGTAAGACATATGTCTTCTTTGTGTGATTCCGTGTTCCCTGGGGAAGGAACATAGATGAAAGAGTTGCTCCCAGGCCCTTCCCGGACTACAGGCGAAATGAATCCTGTCCGTGTGGGGGTTGGACGGGTGCCAGTCTGGGAGGTCAGGCTTTGGGGGGGCAGGTGGTCTGGCCAATCCCAGGTGCTTGCGCACCCCCACATCCTACTCACAGCTCCGAGCCAATCCCAGCCCTGCCAGCATCATCAACTCACCCGGCCTCTTGCCTGGAAATGTCCCTGCATGATCCCTGGACTGTATTCCCGGGTAAGCCCCTGCATTTTCTGGCATGAAAGGGGTATTAGTTTTCAATGCCTTTTATTGTAACAGAGATAGAAAGCAAGGTGAGTAACCTTGTGCCCTCTCTATGCCCTCTCTATGCTGAGGGTTCTGTAATAAGGTGAGTGTCACACTGAACTTTGTTCGCCCCAGAACTGAACTCGCTGCTTGCATACAGTACTCCCTACACCTGCCCAAAGCAAGTTCCCACTCATTAAATCGAAGGGAACAGAAGTAACCTGCACCACACTACAAACTTGCCGTTAAATGTCATTCTCTCAGGAAACCTGCTTCAATAAAAGGGTCTCTTGAAAACAAATAAAGTATGCACTCCTTCTTCTTAAGTCATAGAACAACCATAAATAATTCTACATCTTTCTTAGTATTTTTTCCTTCCTCCTTTACTCTACCTACAAATCGTAACTTATTCTTAATTATTTAAATCAGGATTGGCCAAAATCAAATCCACAATGAGGTGGAACGCACAAGAAATGCTAAAAGATATCCGCTGAATAATTTCCCTGTCTAATGAACAAGCGCCAGGCCTACGTCTCACTGCCAGGCATAAAAAAAGAGTTAAATCAACATATCATATGTGCTCCGAAACATCACTGTGAGAGGTTTACACTCGGCCTCCTTGTTGTTCTACAACCTTTCACAATTTATTTAACCCGCATGTACTGTAATTTTGTTTCTTTGGCTGTGTTTCTAAATTATGAAAGAATAAATTCCCGTGGGCTAGGACAGATCTAACCTGTTTTCTAATGAATCGCTCATATACTCTAGTCTTAGTAACTGCATGTTTCCTTCCATATGACTGTAACAATATTGGTTAAGAGTACTCAAGGCAACATTTCCTTTATAAGCTTGGACTTCCGCTATCTACCATCACCCATTGGAACTGTGGCGGACCCATACGCAAATCCCCTATAGCGATAGGCTGCATTCTCATTACTTTCTCATTCACTCTTCCAAGAAATTTACACCTTTGCTGCATGTGCGCTTTAAATCGAATGGTCAATATTAGGTTTTAATTGACAGCCGAGCAAAGGATCAACATAATATACAGCACTGTACATGTGACTCCAAGATACCATCAACATCCAGGTAGCCTTCGCTGTTGGGCACCGTATATTAATGGCATTTCTCCAAAACCAATGCTTCTAGCACTCTCTGCTCTGCATCTCAGTGCTTAGATACAGACCAGAGTGTGATAGAAACACCAGAGCAGATGGTGACACCCTAGGCAGGAAAGAGGAACTGCACTGGTTGTGACAGATGCAGGGTGCTAGAATAGACAGTACAAGTTGTTGCCTATACAGTATATCAGTGGTGGCAACCTATACTCCATGCAGATGTATTGATAAAACAATACATCTATGCAGCCCTACCTGCAATAACACTCGCTTGCCTACCCGACCCTCTCCATGAGGGAGAAAATGCCCTGTTCCTGGCCTTCCCTGGTAATGTAGGATTGCCATCACCTGTGGTGAGCTAGGTAATTGATAAGAAAGGTATTTCACCACAGGTGATGGCAATCATACTTACATTACCATTGAGGTCCAGGAATAGAGTATGTTCTCCCTCATGGAGAGGGTCAGGTAGGCAAGTATGCAATGACATCACCAATTTGATGAAATTTTACAATCGAGAACAACAAACATCTGACAGTTCCATAAGCCAGGAAGGACCTGGGGGCCTCCGGTGACCCTTGGAGGGCCACATGTGGCCCTAAAGCTGCCTGTTGCTCATTACTGCTCTATAATATGGCCCGAGAGTTGGCAGGAATGTGTTTTAGCTGATAGCTGCAGTCAGCGAGGAGTTAAATGCCTGTCAGCGGGTGTGTCTGCCTATCTAGCACTATGGCCAGTTTTATTTTCACACTTGCTGACAATGATATTGATACATACTAACGCCCACAGTCATGTAGAGGCAATTACCAGCTCATTTACTAACCTAGAGATCACCTGCTCCTGCTATCCTACTGATACAGCTAGTGGTTGACAAGTGAAGGAGAGCAGTGACATCATCACCATATCTACTCAATATGACATCATCATAAACACAAGTGAAACAGACAAGATACAGTAGCAGAGGATCAGCGTTCAGTTGCTATTAAGTGGATTTATACTACAGTTGGCCACAAGAGGGAGCCATAACCAACAAAAACTTTGAAAGACAATTGCCACTTTTTTTCTCGTATTTTAAAGCCATTTCAATATATAGATTGCACTCTCCATGGAAACAAGTGATTATTTCTGTGGTCTTTGGATCCAATTAAGAGAAGAGGCGCAGCAGGGTGTAAGCTTTGGTGTGCTATCACTAAGGCCAGTGTGAATATCCACAATGGAAATAACTGCTCAGCATTCTGTTTAAATGATTTTCTATTTATAGCCCTCTGGTTTGATTGTTCCGCTGTTGTGTTATGTTAAGGTATTGAGATGCGTTTCCTTATGCAACTGTATATTCACAGCTACATTTGTGGAAGGATCAGCAAACGGTTTTGAACAAACAAGACAATTTTGCTCCTATGATTGGAGATGAGAAACATTTCCGGAACTCCCGTTTTATTCACCTTTTTCGGCAATTGGGTGCAAATGTGACATTCTGTTCTCAAGCCTAGCCATCCCATGAATGACTTGCCAGATGCCATCCCAACTTTTTTTATTGTCTGTAAATTCAGGGAAATGCAAATCTAAAACTACAATGTATACAGTATTACAGTATATTAATGGTTATTTATATAGAGCACACATATTAGGCTGTGCTGTATACAAACTATTTCAGTCACTCACATCAGTCACTGAATAATGGAGACTATCTATCAGCATATATAAGCATGCAGAGTGAGAAAGTGGAGAGAGATAAAGTATCAACCTATCTGTTTTTGTAATTTCTCAAACGCCACCTGTTAGGAGTTGATGAGTTGTTACTTTATCGTTCTTCAGCTTTTTGATTAGCAAAATTTACCATCAAGGGGGCAGGGCCTAATGACACACCCACTTGGCTCTGCCCCCGAGGACCTCTGCTGCTCCACCTCTTTGAATTTTCCTAGAATGAGTGTTTTAAAAAATAGACTACAAATGGAGCAGCTCTCATTAGAGCTGCTCCTGGTGATTCTATCACCAGGTGCCGCTGCTCACCATCCACCAGAAGGGGGCGCATGCGCATGAGACGCTCGCATGCCCAGTTTTGATGGAGCTGGCCGCTGCTTCCCTGCTGCTCCCCGCCGCTCCCCGCATCCCGCACTAACCCTGTCCATCTCCCTGAAGTGGAGATGGGCAGGGAATCTGCTCCCCGCCTCCGAGTGAAGGGGATGCACATGCGTGTGAGATGCTCACGCGCCCCTGTCTGATGCAGCGATTCCTTGAGCTGGCTGAGAGGCGCTACATCTGTATATGACACATATACACAAACAAACACAACCAATGTTCAATTTTGAGATTTATCAAACATTCTAAAGAGGATGATTGTGGGTTTCCCCATAGCATCCAGCCAGTTTCCAGCTATTTTTATAGAATGTACTAAAAGTGATAGCTGTCGTCTGATTGGTTTGATAAATATCCCCCTATGATACACAGTATGAACATGGTTTCAGTACTGAAATAACTATACTTAGCACTGGCTGCATATTTATTATTAAACACCATAATCAAATATTAGTTCACGTCAATCTGACCATAATAGACCGCTACAAGCTGATATCTTATTGGTTGCTTTTTTTTTCTCCGTTCAAAATAAATTGGCCTAGCAGTTTCTCTGACATACGGGGACAGAGAGATTCCTTCATTTGCATTTTTATTATATGTGACTAATTATTCTTAATTTATTTTAATAATATTTATTACTTCTACATTTTTTCTTCTGTTGGTTTTTATGAAGTTGCGGCTGACGATCCAGCCTGTGGAATTTATGTAAAGAGAAAACCAGACTTGCCATACATACAGTATCTGCCTATAAATTAAAATTCAAGTTTTGCGACTGTTATTATGGAAATAAACTTGGCTTATATACATGCTGCGCTGAAAGAGCTTCCCTCCACTAGTGATATAATGTTAATGCCTTTTTTCTTTTTTTTTTCTTTTTTTTTACATTCGGTGACTCGGAGAACAGTAGAACAGCCTACACTTTATTGTATTACTCGTTTTACAGCCAATATAAATATTTCATTTGAAATATAAAAAGTTTATATATAATATAAACTTTGAGGTAGATCTATAATGTATATATTGTATATGTGGATTGTGAGTTTATAGGACAATAACTGATGCAATGAAAAGCAGCAAAGGCAGAATTTGTAGGCTCTTACTTCTCAGTCGTAAACCTCTGCGCTCTATGTGTTTATTAGGACAATGAAAAAACTAGGCAGACTTAGTCTAACCCTGTTTGTTAAAGCATTATAGTATGAATTGTCTTGGGAATGAAGCTGTAACTCGTCATTTAAACAATGTATATTTGTCTATATACTGTACTAGAACCCCTGCCCCAAGCCTGGACCTGCAGCCAGGGAACAAACTTGCCTTCTGGGCCGGTGGACGGAAGGGCCGATGAGGTCACACAGAGAGTTGTGCCGGCCAAGCAGCACACGTTTCCGGCTTTTTGCTCGCTTAAACTTCCTCCTACCTCCAGATATTGGGCCAGATGTACTAAGCTTCAAAAGTTACAAAGTGAAGAGTGATAAAGCGAGAGTCAATCAGCTCCTAACTGCCATGTTACAGGCTATGCTTAAAATATGACAGGAGCCGGTTGGCTGGTAGTTTCTCACTCTCCACTTTATCACTTTTTGAAGCTTAGTAAATCTGGCCCATTCTATAAATAGTTGGGGGGATGCTACAAGGCCAGGCCACCTAACTCTAGTCTTGCCCCTATGAGCAGTGGCAATGCCTCCTTTGTTGGGCATACGGGCAGAGTCACATGGCAGGTTTGAATCGCAGCCCCAGTCCATCATTGTCTGCACCTCTTCTCCAGTGTGAGAAGAATTGCTTTCCATTCTCATTAGGCATCTCTTTGCAGGAGGGTATGGTGGGAAGGTAAGAAATCCCTTCTACTGTATTCATATTTCATCTGATCTATACAACTCAAAGGAACATTTTGAACCGCTTTGAATTTCCTAAAGGGACACGTTTTTATTTTCTTCAACCATCAATCGTACGAGGGGCGTCCTGAGCATACATCATATAATGAACACATTATTAAATAAACTTTAATAGAAATATAGATTCTGGGACATGAATTTGGCAACAAAGTTGTTGTTTGTTTGTGTATTTATTTAAGACCTAGTAAGAATATTTAAATATGTTTCAAGTATGGCAGCAAATAAAGGGGGCTACAATCCGCTCACTACGGCAATGCACAGCACAAAAAACCTGCAATGATGACTGATACCACCAAAGGTGCACACAAACCAAAAACTCAACAGCTACCACAAAACAAATGGTATCCACGCACCCTCCCAACATGACTAACCACCTTGCATGAAGCCCCTCGCCATGGAGGTCTGTTAGGCCAAGAAACAAGTCCACAAAGTTAAGCGCACCTAAAACTATAAAATGGAACAACCAACTTTGCACCTGAAGTGGTACATGATATATATATATATATTTTTTAACTGGTTGCCTGAACTGTTACAATTCCTATCATGCATGTCACGCACAGAACCAGTAACCCCAACCTGCCGCCTACGCCACATCAACCGCTCTAAACGATTTAACCCTGTATAGGAAACATTTTTGCTCTTCTATTCCCTCTCTATGATCTGTAGATGTACAGTACCAGGCATTTGTGGCAAGTGTCATAAGAACGTTGGGATTTTTATTTTATTTTAAAGTGCAAACAGCTTATCTACTCTCTCTCTTTTGCCAGACTGCATTCAGCGCTGTAATTGACAAGAACGGGGAGAAAAAAGGCTAAATAAAATGCTGCAAACAAACCCAGGTGGAATCTCATTGCACAAATGCAATTTACGATAACCATGCTAATATATCAACTGTTCCTTCTTCAGCCTTCTTCTCTGACATAAGGGAAATTACTCCAGTGTGCAAACCCCCCCCCAGTAATACATCTTCTATCAAAACTAAAGTTAAAAAACTGTGTTTATTTTTCTTATCAGCTAAAAAATATAATTGTATTTTTTTTTTTATAATTCATCTTTAATGGTTTAGGGAGAGTAACTGACCTGTTCACTATCCAATTAAACACTGCGGGGGTGAGAGGCCAGGTTGTGGTCTGCTAAAACCTGACAGCCACCGCCATCCCTGACAACCACCATATATAACATAGATTGCTTTTTATCTAAATACCTTGACGATAAAGCTCATCAATCCCGAAAAAGCAGAGCTGGGATCGCTCCAGTTCGGCAACCTCGGCAGTTTGGAAGACCTTACCCCAATCTGTGCTCCAATGATTCTTGTTGTCCTCCAGTTGAGACCCTGAAGCAATAAATTCAAAGCCTAGCATGTTAGTTTATCACGCAGACCATGATTGGATAGAACCATGGCTAGGCAACAAGACTAAAATGTCATCTTTTAAATCAGGGGTGGCCAAACCAGATCTACCAACAGATCATGTTTTCCAAACCACCTAAGTGGAGCACAGGTGTAGTCATTACTACAGTAACGGTTATATATTCAAACATGGTGCATTCATTACTAACTGACACGTTCTACAGATCCACAGGAGGTCTGCAAAACATGATCTGTTCCAAGCTCTCGAGTACTGGTTTGGCCATGTCGGCGGATGTCAGTTGCCCGCCCGCTTCCCACACAGGGTGCCTGCAGATCTTAGACACCACGGAGGTGTCTCAGATCTGAGAGTGCTGGAGAAATCATTCGATGGTCACCAACCATTGAATGATTTCTCCCCTGCACCAAGGCTGCGAATGAATGTTTATGCAAAATAAATGGCGGAAAGCAGCGTCTGAGGGGGAGCGGCTGTGCGGAGTCTGGTGGACTCGTAAGACTACGAATTTTGCAGCCTTTCGAGTAATCCAGAATACCCTTCTTAGAACAGTGTGGCATCGTACAACACAGTAGCCACCACATATGTAATAAAACATTAGAAGTTGCATTCCACAATTAAAACCCAAACAATATTCTATAAGTTTGAAGTCATCATGGTTTTGAAACCGGCACTGTTATTTCCTCAGGCTGTTCTCCGCAGCTACGCTGGTAGTTGTCATTCACTCCATAGCAAAACTCTTAAGTCCTTAAAGGCAGTTTTGCAGAGCGGGGTGGTTTCCGGGTAATAGAGGAGTTTATTTAATCTCAGACCCAGCTCAGCTGCTTAAAGGTAAATGAAAAAGACAACGGGACAGGAACGTATTACCCTTTTTTCCAAAGGACCCTGAAAAAAATAAAAGATGTCGCTGACTGTCAAAAATATCAAGAAGCAGAAAACTAAAAAATGACGTTAATAGGATGGATGTGTCAGTCAAAAGAGACAATCAGCGCAGATGTGTGGGGTTGTTTTAAACCCACCTAGATACCGAAATTAATGACTGGCTTTACTGAAAATCTATCATCTGTGGCTTCTCATAACCAGCCAGAATGATGCGGAATTCTGTCGGATAAAAATTGCCTCTTCTCAAATAGAAGAGATTGAAAAGAATTCACTGGAGAGCTGCCTGTCAACACAGCCTGGTCTGTTTTACTTGAAATAAATAAAGAAAGGGGTAATCATGATAACTGAATTGGTAAAGCTACATTTCTATGGAAATGCTTGAAACATTGTAAAGTAAATGGAGAGTTGTGTCGTCGTCCCCCCCCCCCCCCCCTTTAATGGAATATCCCTCCAGCTCAGCTGGAACTCCGGATTAAAGGACAGTAGCTGGAAATAGTAATAGAGAAGGAGCAGAACATCGTTAAAAACTAAATAACATGCAAGTTGCAGTATTAAACAATAAAGAGACATTTGTTACATTATATAGGTGTAGATCTAGCAGCCAGGGGGGACTGCGTTACAGCTGATGATCTAGTGCAGTGCACTGTGATTGTGATGCAAGGATATTCCTATGCACAATAAGCCTAGGGGGGGGGGGGGCATCCAGGAGCGCAGACAGGTTATCGAGCCCCGGTAAAAGGAAGGGGTGAGGTCCCCTTGAGGGGGAGTGGCCATGCCCCATGAAAAAAAAATAAACAAGAGGGAGAGAGAGGACAGCTGTCTATTTCCCCAGCTCAGCACACAGCACTGAACAGCATGTGCTAAACTGTGGAGAGGCTGTGCTGCCATATCATCTCTCACCACCCATTGCCCGGCTCCCTGCAATGGGGGGGGGGGGGGGGGCAGTGGGACTCGCTCCCCCCTTCCTCTATGCCAATGGCCAATGTACCACACCTAAACCAGAGACAGAACTACAACTTTTGCAGCAGGTGCAGTACACATCGTGGCCCTTAATGTAGCCCTTGTAGCCCCTGTCACCGATGGTATTTCACTGTTACACTCTGCTTAACCCCCCCCCCCCCAATACCCTCTGCCTCTCCCTGTCATGCACTGCATGTTGCATATTGTGAACTTGGGTTGTGGTGGAGGAGGGGGGCCTAAATTTATATTTTTGCACCTGAGCCCACAACCCACAAGTTGCGGTGGTGCACAAAACCAGAAGAACCATAAATGCAGTACAGTATATAATGCATTTACTTGCCGGGGCGGGAACATCCTAATTGAAATTTCCCCTATGCTGTATACTGTGTAAGTTTAATAAGAAAATGGGAATTCACAGTTATCATTTGCTAGGTGCCATAAAAATAACTTAAAATTAACTTTTTATTATTTTATTTTGTCTCTAAATACAAGTTGTTCGTTCACTGTTCTTCTTCCTCCATACATGATAGTACAGGGACATCCACTGGTAAAAGATGCTTTATAACTACAAAATATATTTATGTTATTTAAAAAGAAAAGAAGAACCGCTTAGAGGTCATACTTGTACTGGATGATCTTCGCAACCCCTGACCAATCCTACATGTTTTATCAGCCACTACAAGGATTTAAATTAACCCTGCCGCTTCAAAATAAATCAGAGGGACATGGGTCTGGAAGCGAGGACTTTGAGAAAGTGAAGGACAGCAGATAACACAGAACATCCATCGCTAGCAGCTGGCTGATGCCTCGGCATCAACAATTAATGGAACGGTCTGGCTGATGAACCTTGACAACCTTTAAATTTGAAGCAACAATGAGCAATCCTTATTCAAAATGCAGCCATGCAAATGATGTAAGACATATCAAGTGATTTGAATACTGCTTACAGTATTTGCATAGCATTTGCATAATTAGATGTAAATGTTTCGATCATATTAAAATGTGTGATCACTTAAATGTCTGTTTAGAAGAAACACTTGCAATTATGGAGCTGTGGGGCTCATTTCTGGTGTTGGCATAACATTCATAGCGGTCACGGCAAGGGTGAGATTCTAAATCGTTATTGGCTTTTGTTAACGGATACTAATCATGTTATCGCTGGGATTTTCTATATTAAATCCGGTATGGATTTGATAGTTGACATACCGTTAGGCATGTACCCTAATGACTAAGGTGTCCTCTATTTTATTATAAGCTTCATACAAAGTTTATACTGATATTATCTCTGGTTTGAAGGAATCCAAGGTTGGTTTCATGGGTCTGGGTGATTTGTTGGCACATTGAGTTTGTCTACTGATGACCACAACGATAGCACTTATCTAAATAGTGATTCAGTTATCACTATAGCAAATACCCCTTGTCTATTTACGACATTATCTACAAGATGGACCATGAGCCCGACGTAATTGAGAAACTTCACCCATACGCTAATCACGTTAAACATGGTTCAATTGAATTGTTCTTAAATTACGGTCAATTCATTTTGTAATAATCAACAATCCTACCAAAAAAAAAATATTTTTTTGCAACGTGTTAGATATATAGATACAGTACATAGATGATATCTTCAGTAGCTTCAGAAGTTGGCCCCCTTATAACAAAATGTGTGGCCTGATAATCCAATAAAGTGGTTCATCACTAGGTCTGTTGGTATGTGGGCTTGTAAGGTATCTGCCAAGGATGGTTTTGGGCCTGTGAGTAGCATGGTCTCCTGATTGCACTAACAGGTTTTAGGCATGCCAGTATCCATCAGGACTCTTGGCAAATGTCTGGACAAATTGGACAATGATCCTGTTGCATGAAACTCATGTTGATTGGCAAAACCCTGCCTGTGCTTGGCGGTCTATGTAACTGATGGATTCCTCACCAGATGTGATATCCGCTATAGCAGCCAAATCCATATTCCCAGATCTGTCATCAAGGCTCGAGACAGCCCAGCTGGCGATCCACTTAATATACAGATGCATTTTGCTTGCCTCGTCTATGTATTGGGGAGCTGCTGATATAATTCACACAGCGGATCTTTAACGGCAACTGTGTGTCCTCCGATTGGACATCAAAGAAGACATAACGTAATGCCATTTGAGAAGCCATATGGTCCTCCTAAAATACCTGCATCCACATCCTCAACGCGGAATATTTCTCACCTTGCTAGAGTCAGATCTGACAGCTGCTTGAAGCAATTGTCAAATCAGATTAGTCTGAGATTATTTCTTCTATCCAACTGTTTATTCGACTTTTTATGCCTGTTTTATAGACCCCACTATTACACAAGACCTTGTCATACAAGATTTCCCTTCAACATTCATCTTTCTTCGGGTTCCAAAGGAGAAATTCTCACATACATTTCAGGATTGTCAGCTTTGACATTTGTCTACTGACACCAGAAGCAAAACACCCCTCTGTAAATTCTGCTTTGTAATTAACTGTCCTTCAAGGCAAGCTGGGTGTTGCTGAAAAAATACTTTTTTTGTGTGTGTGTGTGTGTGTGAAGGGAACGTGGAAGGCAACATTCTTCCTTGTGACCGGTACTATTATCTTTCAGTCCGTTCCCAGAAACTCACTGGCGGATAATGCTACTAGTGCTGTAAAGAATGAGCGCTCTTCCAGTTTAAAATGTGGCTCAGATTGTGCGTTCAAGGTTGATCAGTGAGTGTGGATGTAATTCCGAGGCATTTATCCATCATATAAAGATAGAGGAGAAAAATGGGACTCCTAGCAGACCTCATTTTGTCTCCACAAATCGTATTTTATCTCGGCAAATATTGTGCAAGACGTTCTGGGATGTTGGAAAAGTTATAGAGTTCTGCAGTGTGAATTTAGCTTTGGAATTGTTTTCTTTTGTTTCCTTTTTTTTTTACTTTCTTTTGGCTGTTTATTGTTTGAAGATAAAGTTTATATTATTATTTATTCATTATACATATGCAAAGATTTTACTATTGGTACTATAGTTATAGCACACTTAATCGATCATATGTAATCCAATTTGGCTGCTACCTTTTATTCGTACTCTAAGTATAGACATTTGTGGATTTAAAAATGTAAAATGACAGAAGAATGGTATTATACAGTACGTTAGTCTGGCTAATGTTCTTACTAGTTATTTAGTCTAGTTAATTATCTATCTTTCTATCTATCTATCTATCTAATAACACTGTGGCTACTTAATTTACTATAATAACTTTAAGGAATTCTCATCTGAACACTACCTGCCCTAACCACATACTTGTAAGAGGTAGTCAAGATGGCATTGTGCGGCGTTACCACCAACATCCTTCCAGAATTACTCCAGACAGTCTGGTAATTAAGACTGGAGTCTTGATTGGGCGGAGTTCACAGACTATACAATGTCTGGGAATAGACAGCTGAGCTAGCCTATTCCTGGACATTGTATAGTCCAGGACCACCACCCCTCCGGACACCGGGAAAAATCCCAGATGGGTGGTAACCCTAGGCATGCCAGTGGATGCGATTGTTTAAAGGGGTTAGGGTGTGTATGCAAAATTGCATTATTGTGGCCCGCCCCCACTGCACAATGCCAGCTATGTGGGGCAGGGTGCAGAGCCACGATTATGCAATTCAGTAAAATTGTGTCATTATCTGACAGAGGGGGTTATGGGGATGGGGGGTGGAGGTGGTGATGACCATCTGGATGAATAACCACTCTTACATGGGACACAGAGAGCCACCTGACTTTTATGGGCCTCCCGGCCACTTAAGCAGAGTAGACAAGTTTGCCTAACCATAGTGGTGGATTTAGGGGTCAGGGTTCCCTAGACACAACAACAATGGTCTCCCCCCAACTTTATTATTTTCACTGTTTTGTAATTAGTCTTCATTTAGTAACTGGCAGTTTAAAATAATAATAATAACAATAATCACAACACAAACAATAATAATAATAATAATAAGAAGAACAATTAAACAGCCATGATGAGCAATGATATTTGATGCCAGCTATCCGGATGATGGCAGTTTAAACACAGACAGTCTGCATCCCTAAGACACTAAAAAGGGGAAGTTAGGCTGCTGTGGGGGAAGGTTATGTTGCAGGTAGGGGAGGGATAGGATTAGAGTAGAAGCCAGCATATATGACTGCCACCATCCCCTCTACCACGCACGCATACTCAATCTCTTGCAGCCCCCAACATGTGTGAGTTAGGGTATATACTGTGATTCTCGGAGAGGGAACAAAAGTGAAACTACTGGAAACAGATCATAATTGTGCACTGGATATATCCTAGTCACATTAATTCTGAAAACAGGAAAATGTTATTTAAAAACCAAAATAGCTATTTGTTTAATTATAAATAAAAATGAGTCTTGTGTATTAATTCCCAATGAATTATTTAAGTTGTGTACACTATGCTCACAGGAAATTGACAGCTTCTCGTAGCAGCATTGACAGAGGCGGGAATATATTACAACGCTCGCAGGCCGCTGCAGCAATAAATGAGTTAATAATTAATTCTGCTTTATGCCACCCTTTTATTTTGTCTTATAAATTAAGAGGTTAGAGATTTAGGTCAGGAATGACTGATATGAATGAAATTGTTTAGTGATGTAAATTGTTCTCAAAATAATCCTACAAATGACATGCAACGCAGACTGTCCAAGGACACGGAATTCTATTTCTCAATGAAGGTCCTCTGAGCAGTTTAATGCTGGACGGTAATGTGTCTAGAACAAGTGCGGCTGAGAAGCAAAGTTAAATGCTCTGTTGACAATGCAATTACGTGAGGAATAAGCAAATCCTTGTTCATTAATGAAGCTCTGTACCGCACAACGTCACAAAATAATCTTCCTGCTGAAGTAGAGACCTTAATATTCACAAGGCCGCAAAGATGTTTTCTGTGAAATCTTTTTACTTTCCTTATTATAGATGTATCAAGCGGTGGAGAGAGATAAAGTGGTAGCCCAAAACAGCCATTCCACTTCTGTCATTTAACTAACACAGGGGTCTATGTACTAAGCCTTGGAGAGAGATAATGTAAGCAGAGATAAAGTACCAGTCAATCAGTTCCTAACTGCCGTGTCACATGCTTGGTTTGAAAAAATTGCATTTGGGAGCTGGTTGGCTGTTCCTTTATCTCTCTCTTCTATATCTCTCCGCAATGCTTAGGTGTCACTGGGACAGATGTAGCAAGCCTGGTGAAGTGATAAAGGTTGTGATAAAGTGGAAGGTGAGAAAGCAGCAGCCAATCGGCTCCTAACTATCAAGTTGCATGCTGGGTTTGAAAAATAACAGTTAGAAGCTGATTGGCAGGTCCATTTTAGGCTTTCACTTACGGTTATTTTTCAAAACCAGCCTGTAACTTAACAGTCAGGAACTGATTAGCCCCTGCTTTATTACCTTCCACTTTATCACAACTTTATCACTTCACTAGGCTTAATATATCTGCCCCTGTGTTCTAAACCTTGAAAAGAGACAAGGTAGAGGGAGATAAAGTACCAGTCAATAGGGGGCTGATTGATTAGTAGTTTATCTCAGTAAACTTTATCTCTCTCCAAAGCTTAGTACATAGACCTTTTAATATTCAAGGATGAAGCAGGCATACAAATATATGTATATAAGTTGCATTTGTATGCATTTATATATGGATTCCAGATTCCAAGAGTTGCTTCATGTAAAGCAGCGCTGAACGGAGTAACCACGGAATGGGATCATTCGTCAGACTGCATTTAGGTCTACAGTCATTAGGTCGACCCCACTAGGTCGACTGGCAGGAAGGTCGACCTGACTTAAGGTCGACATGGGCCAAGGTCGACATGACTTAAGGTCGAATTTGCATAAAGGTCGACATGAGGAAGGTCGACTGGTCATAAGGTCGACATGGGTTTTTCACTGTTTTTTGATCCGAATGTCGACACAGTCGACATGGACACAGTTGGCAATGAGAATCGGACCCTCGCAGTGCTCGCTTCGCTCGCTATGCTTCGGGCACGGTGCCTCGCTGCGCTGGGCACACTATTTTATTCTCCCACCACGCCCTAGTGGATGGTAGGGCATGAAATACCGCCTGTCGGCACATGTCGGCTCAAAAAACAGTGAAAAACCCATGTCGACCTTATGACCAGTCGACCTTCCTCATGTCGACCTTTATGCAAATTCGACCTTAAGTCATGTCGACCTTGGCCCATGTCGACCTTAAGTCAGGTCAACCTTCCTGCCAGTCGACCTAGTGGGGTCAACCTAATGACTGTAGACCTAAGTTCATTCTAATAGATGACCGCATCCCGTAACCACACCAGTAAACAATGTTTGAACAGTTCCGGGTTTACAAACTATGATGCTGTGTCACTGAACCCCCAAATGGGACATTTGCCTATAAAACTTTATAGATCAATTGGGGAACATGGTGAAAGAAGGATTATATTTGTCAACATAGAGTATATGGAACTGCGGTTAGCATTAATGAGGCATTTACCCAGCCCTACATGATTAGCAGAAGATAACCACTTAGTGATGTCACTCTTAATTAAAGTGAGTCTGCCGTGTACAAATGAAACAGATGTGGAGAATGTTAACCAATAAAACGCGGAACGTTGAGGTAATCAAAACTATGCATTGCGGTGCGCTCCCGTCATGTGACCGCACACGTCGGTGTCTCTGCAGCTTTGTACATGGAGTCTTCAGAGACTCTCTCACAAAAAAGGTGATATGTCTCTTTAATGAGCAAACTAGCATTTTATTTTTTTATGGAAAACCTTCATTATGATACATGAGTACCAGTCAATCACTCATACTCAATGGTCTGGTTCGAATAGTTTTGTATAACATTGCCAAATGCTAATGGCTGTCTGCGGAGATATATGGGCAATCAGATTGCGGTGCATGAAAGTTCACAACTCAGGCTGAAAACGGGGGGGTTAACCTTTTGTATGCTGGCACAAATAGTATACAGCATGAAACGATACAAAAAATCCCCAGCAACTTTCGCGAAAGTCAGTTGGTCAAAACTTTTTTGAAAAATGTCTGAACAATCGTCATAACATTTTTGATATCCTTCAGCCGCCATTATAATCCACCAAAACTGATACTGTGGCTTTTTCAAACACAGCCTATAACATGACAGTTAGAAGCTGATTGGCTGGTACTTTATCTCTCCCTCCTTAATCACTCTCCAAGGCTTAGTGCGTCTGCCCTGGAGCCAGATACTGAGCCCAAGTGTGTTGGAGGGGCTATAGTCCCACCCTCCCTCTCCTGTTGCAGGGAGAGAGAGAACTTACTGTCGCTGGAACAGCCACTCTCTCCACACACACGCTGCTCAGTGCTGTGTGCTGAGCAGGGGAGACAGGCAGCTGCAGCGGTAGCCTGTCCTCTCCTCCCTGTGTGTGGGTCTGTGCCCCCCCCCCCTACCATCCTGGCAGAACCGGAGTCTGTAATGGTTTTTTGGGGGTAAGAAGTCAGGACATGTTTCCTTTCATTGGTCATGCCTCCTCCCATTTTTAATGCCCCCTTATTTTACCGGGCCCAGCTGACCTGTTGGCACCCCTGATTATGTTTCTGTGTATTTAACCACTTTAGCGACATGTTTCATGACACGTCCATAACATGCCCATAAGACCGGCATCTGAATAGTTATCACATTGGAACGCCCCGGAACACATTTTTGAGCGCAATATAATTCTATAAAACACCTTTAGTTTCAGTAATTAAGGGCACCAGTCACTCAATAGTACTGTAACAGCCTATTTGGGGGCAGATCCATTATCCATGAAGCCTGCTATCTACAGTCGGGGTAAGAACAATGTACGCTATTTACCCCCTGCTGATAATTTCAACAGTCAGAAATATTGTGTTTCCGCCTATAATAGTTTGAATTCATATTCAACCTATTCAAAGTTTTTAATTTTTTTCAGATTTTCGGAAACATTTGGCAATTTATATTTAAAGGCTAGCCATACTTCTACACAAATGAATTTGGCCCTAACTCTGGTTGATTAGCCCCTTTGCAAATTTGCAATGGGGATCCATGCTAACGGCCTGAGCATGCACGTAATCGCTTAAGCATATGTACAGGGCAACCTCGGAGACTTGCATAATTTCCGAGGCGTTCTCGCAGGGGGATGGGGGGGGGGGGCTGCAAGAGGCAGGCATGGGGCGTCAGCTGCCCGCCCTGTTCTGGAAGCAGGGCGCCACTAATCTAAGGCAGGAGAGAGAGTGACTTAGACTTCTATGCCGGATACACACTAGGAAGATGGATCTGATTGGTGGGCACTTACAGTCAACGGTGGTTGCTGCAGTAAGTGTATGACTGCCCATACAAACAGCATGGTGCGCCGATATATCAGCCATCGGCTGTGCTGCATATGCCCCATAGTATAAGCCAACCAATCAATGGCTGGCTTATACAATGGGGCTGGGCGCTGGAATCGGCAAGTGCATACAAACTTGCTGTTGCTGGCATCAATGAATGACACTAACGATATGCTCCAATGTTTGTATATTCAGGACAATGGAGGACATTGTTAACCCCCTGTGGGAGCGCACATCGTTGCCGATATTGAGCGTAGTTTAATATAATGTATATATACATACTGTACTAGTCTTTATGGTGAGACTTATATGTCAGATACTGGCACACGCTCATTGGGTCGACCCATATTAGGGCGACTTGCATTGGGTTGACCACTGAAGGTCGATATGGCTTAGGTTGATCCAAGAATTAAGTCGTAATGACTAAGGTCGATAGGGTTGGAAGGTCTACACATGCATTAGGTCAACGTTGAGAAGGTAAATAGTCAACAGTCAAACGGTAGACATGCAGTTTAAAAAAAATTGTGCCGACATGTGGTATTACATGCCCTATCGTCTGCCAGGGCGTGGAGGGAGAATAGTATAGTGTGCTCGAAGCATGGCGAGCGCAGCGGTACCCTTTGACGGTGTCCTGTCGATAGCGGGACAAGAAGATTGTGAAAAACCTTTTTTAATGTTTAATGTCAACCTTCCCATTATTGACCTAATGCATTTGTCGATCTTCCAACCTAGTCAACCTTAGCCATGTCACCTTATTTTATATGTTGACCTAAGCCATGTCAACTTTCAGGGGTCAACTTGATGTATGATAACTGAATATTGGACCACACCCCCGAAAATACACACATTTCAGTTAAGGACATTGAATAATTAATGGCAGTAAGGTATATAAATAAGCAAGCAAAGTAGAAAAACAATCAATGATATGATGGAATTTGCACTGGCATTGAGAACACGTTCTATTATAGAAACAAGGTTGTTGGTTAATTGGATACACAGACAGTGGTGCAAGTAGAAAAAAGGACTAAGTGGTACTGTGCTGCGCGCCGAAGGCGCGCGTCAAAAATGGGCGTGGTTTGGGGGCGTGGCCAGGGTGTGTTCATATTACATGAGGGGGAGTGGCTACATGACAAAACTTTAGAACACAATGAAATTTTTGCTTGGGCTTGTGCATTGCACCCTGCACACAAAATGTAGGAGCCAGATAAACTACAAACAGGGATATTGCGCACCGAAGGCTAGTGGACAAAATGTACACAGTTACGCGTTAAACACCCAATACATATTATTACCCATGCCATAATGCCCATTACACATTATGCCCCACACCATAATGCCCATTGCACTGCTTCCGCACAACTGATGCCCATCAGGGGCGGATCCAGGAGAAAATGACAGGGGGGGGCACCAAGATAGGGGAGGGGGGGTGTTAGTGGTGCCAGTGTGCACGCTGAGGAGGAAGGGAAGGAGGACAGAGAGAGGGCGGGAATGGGATTAAAAATTAGGCCCTGGCATTAATAGTACACAGGCCCACCTTGGCGTCAATACTGAAGGATGCAGTTGTGCGCACGCCAAAGGCGGAAAATGGGGTGGGGTATTGAGTGTTGTGTACCACACCATATACCACATCTACACATTATGCAACAAAATAGTAGACCCCCATTATACTTGCCCCTTACACATTATGCCAAAGAAATTGAGCCAAAATTCACATAATGCCACACAGATTATGAAAAAAAATCAGAAAAGGCTCCACAAAAAATGGACAATGCACGCCGAAGGCGCCCCAAAAATTTTCACCATAATGCCCATTACAAGTTAAGCCACAGACGATAATGTCCATAACGTATTATGCCAAACACCGTAATGCTTATTACAAAATATGCTACATAAGTGCTGCTTACCTACATGCTCGTTGCCAGGGGTTCCATGCTTGTTGTCATGTGGGATTCCATGCTTGTTGCCATGTGGGGTTCTACTGGAACTAGTTGCCGCCCGCCGCCTGAAAGAATTCACAGCCGGGCAGAGCGTCCAGCGTTGTTTTTGCGGTCACGTTTTCTATAGGCCGACTTTTGATGACAGCACATATTGTTGCAGGGAGATAGTTGTTTAGTTTGCATTTGCTATTGTTTATGCAATCCTAATGGTGGCATGTATCTCTGCGCAGATGCAGGGACAAGAGTTCAGAAAGGAACCTGTCCCTGTGAGCTGCACTGATGGGTGCGGGGTCAGCGCTGACGCCTGGCTGACTGCACTGCACATTGGCTACTGTCTGGCCGGCGGTGCTGAGGGTAGCCCATAGGCTACAATAGGCTGCCACCATTCTGCCAACATTCATGGTGCCTCACATTCTGGATATTGGTAATCATCCATCCCCCCCCCCCATAGAAACCGGAAGCATGCGGCTGCTTGCTGGACTGTAGGGATCGCAGTGGGAATTGGGGATACCTGCTGCAGTCGCTTCTACTTACATTTAGAAGATACTTAATATTTGTATCTAACCCCCAAGCCCAAGTGTTTTACTTTAAATGCTGCCCTCCGCCGCCTGAAAGAATTAACAATCGGGCAGAGCGTCCTGCTGCCTGGCTGTATACAGAGTGCATCAGGCTCAGCTCTGCAGCAGCCCCTAGGTCCCGGGCGGCTGCCGGTGCCGGCTATTTTAAAGCTTAGCTGAACTCGCGCTGCCGCGGCCGCTTGTCGGGACCGCGAGCCAATCAGAGCTTGCTCGCAGTCCAGCAGCCAATCAGGAGTGGTGGCTCCTGATTGGCTGCTGGACCGCGAGCGAGCTGTCATTGGCTCGCGGTCCTGGCAAGCGGCCGTGGCAGCGCCAGATACGATTTTAAAACAGCCGGGACTCGGGGAGAACTAGGGGGCGGGCTGCTGCAGAGCTGAGCCAGGGCCTGACACGCACACTGTATACAGCTGGGCAGCAGGATGATCTGCCCGGCTGTTAATTTTTTGCGGCGGCGGAGGGCGGCATTTCAAGTAAAAAAAGTCAGAAATGACGGGGGGGCACGTGCCCGTGTGCCCCCCCTAAATCCGCCAGTGGCCACTTACCACCAGTCTGACAGGGGAGTAAGAGCTGCAGCTGTCTGCTGTTGCGCGCTGCTCTGCCTGTAGCAGCCGCATATAAGATCCGCCCATCCGGGGAAGAAATGCCGCCCACTCTCCTCTAGCAGCCTCACATAACATAAGCCCCGGAGAAGAGGTGCCGCCCACTCTGCCGCTCGCTCCGCCCACTGTCAAGGGATCAATGCCGCCCAGCCAGGAGAAAGCAGTGCCACTCAGTAGCAGAGTGACAGCACTCCGAAGGGACTCCGAAGGGAATCAGCTGTGGCGGGGCGGCAGAGGCCACGCCCCCCGCCACTTACATATGCGCGCATGCGCATTACACAGTTCGGGGGGTATTTGTTATGGCGGTACGGGGTACCGGCACTATATGTTTTACCGGTACGCCGTACCACCCCGTACCGCCATACTTACACCCCTGTACACAGATCAGAGAATTAATTGGATACACAAGATCCTGAACATTACTTTTGCAAAGTTCATATTTGTATCGGTTTGTCTTTGAGCTGGCTCTGCGGCAGGTTCAGCTGATCCATTGGGAAGTATACGCACCATACTTGCTACTTTGCTCAACCCGTTAATGACCGGGTCACTTTGAAGATTAACACATTATACATATTTTGTAAGGGGATCAGAATTAATTTTATATTAAGATTTTTCATAGCATATTGGAAATTATTTTCAACATTGTCTTTTAAATAAATAGTCTTATGTTTACAGCTATAAAAAAACTATAAAAACCCTTACTCTGTGCCTATCTCTCTCTGGTGGTCATGTGCAGTACATATTCCTGTATACTGTATATTGCTGTGTTCCATTGGCAAGTGCACCAAATAGCAGCGGAGCAAAATTCAACATGACACCCTGTACTGGCTCCGATCTGAACACGTGATGTCATGGGAGGGCTGCTGGCAGGAGAAAAGGTAGGGTAGGCCATCGTTGTGGTTGCCATCGATGGTGAAGCAAAAGTGGCCATCAGTGGTAGCCACCTATGCAATGGATGACCATCTATGGTTTTACCAAATCATGGCCACCAGTATTCTATGCCTGATTGGCCCATGGGTCAATACGAACATGGGGGTGGGGCTTCACAGGTGTCTGGGGTGGAGCTATTGTGGGGAAAATTGGCTATGCTGCACCATTGATGTAGGGAAACCATCTTGTTCTCCTACATCATTGGGAAAAGTATTCTGAATTGTCCAGATTATTATTAATCACCGATGGTTGATGACCATTCCTAAGCAGTGGTGCCGAAAGAGGTTGGGGAGGGGCGGTACTAATTACATGGGCCCAGGTCTGATAGAGGGGCCCTGTGGGGCCCCCATTACCTGGCAAGTGCAGCTGCAACTGCTCTTCTCAACCCAGCCAATGCTGCTCTGTGCTCGGCTGCAGTGAGGCCAGGGAAGTACTATTTCTGTATTTTATTCGCTGTTAGGCCACGCCCCCTGAAAAGTACCTGGGCCCAGTCAGTGTTTGAGAATCACGTATGTTCTGGACTATTCTACTTACTGGACTGTCTGTGTTGCCATGCAGCATCGACTAGTCGCAGGGTGCCATCCCAGATAACCTGATAGACAGATGCAGGCGTCATGGGCAGCAACAGTGAGGGTATAGACTAGAGCAGGCATTCCCAACCTTGGTCTTCAAGGCACACCAACAGTGCAGGTTTTGTAGATATCCAGGCTTGAGCACAGGTGACTTAATTAGTACCTGAGTGATTCTGATGAAACCATCTGTGCTGAAGCCTGGATATCACTAAAACCTGCACTGTTGGTGTGCCTTGAGGACCGTGGTTGGGAA
Organism: Crinia signifera; assembly: GCF_055691185.1. NCBI lineage: Eukaryota > Metazoa > Chordata > Amphibia > Anura > Myobatrachidae > Crinia > Crinia signifera. The sequence continues at coordinate 94,977,028 of NC_139226.1, read as the reverse complement.
AGCCTGGACTAGAGACTCAACCAATATTCACGGGGATTGCAGCCTATCAATTCACTAGGAATCAGGCCACCCCATAGAGACACAGAAGGTGTCCAGGTAAAGCTATTATAGGATTGGGCAGTATTCTGTACCCTTTAACCATACTAGAGCATAAAAGGAGGGGTCTGTTTTTCCTCTCTTTGCCCATCTGTATTTCCTACAAAGTACTAATAATGGATGCAGGGAGATTTAAATCCCCCAAGGAATATATGGCATGCATGTATTGTACAGGTGTGTGACACAACGTTTGCAGGATCGGAAGTAACAGTAGGAGGTAGTATGTACAGTGCATTGCAGCTGGCTGGTGGAAAAGTACATCTGTTGTAATCGTAGCTGTCCGGGGCTCAAGCATGATCATAATACATCACAGCAGATGTAACCTCTTGATCTGAAGGCTATTTTTGTCTATTAAATGACATATTTATTGTGAATATTGTAAACCCATTAAGTGAATGCCTGTCAAGTTTCCCATAAAATGAGTGACTCATTCTTACCGTCTCGCAGGGTGTAGTTAGACTAATTAGAAAACTTTATTCTACGAGAATAATTTCTAGATTCAAAGATTGTCATAAAAATTTTCTGATTCTCTAATTTATGGCAAACTAACGACACACTGTTCCACCTCAGCCATTTGTAGAAACTTAGGGGTAAAAAGTAAATCAGGGTTGCCGACTTGGAGGCTTCTTTCTCCGGGAGGGGGGCAGCCATCTCCAGGTAGGGGGCGGAGCCGGTGGCCATACCATTTGTGAGGGTGGGGCCATTCAAAAAATTTCACGAGTGGGTGTGGTTATTGCTATTGCATCATTGTGGCCATGTCCCTTGCAATTTGCGTCATCTGGACCCCATGGATTCCCCTACCGAGGGAAGGTTGTGGGAGGATGCTGCCATCCCAGGGGACTTGTTTACTTTTCCGGAGTGGGGCGGGAGGCAGACCCGTTTTTCAGGCTCCAGGCCATTCCGGGAGGGTAGGCAGGTGTAGGGTAAATTTACTAAAGCTTCTAAAATTGCAGAGGTGATGTTGCCCACAGCATTTCTCAATTTCATCCTAGAAAATGTAAGACAGAATCTGGTAGGTTGCTATGGGCAAAGTCACCTCTTTTTTCAAGCTTTACAAAATTGAGCTACAGGTACTAGAATGTAACAGAACATAATAACCATTTGGCCCATCTAGTCTGCCTTAAACACTTGCACATACTTTTGCAGTATAGTGGGAGGTCAGAGGAGCACCCGGAGGAAACCCACTCAAGCACTGGAAGAATATACAAACTCCAAATAGTTACGCGTTAGAATCGAACCCATGACCTCAGTGCCGTGTGGCAGTAATGCTAACCATTATATCGTTTGCGCTGCCATTTGTTAAGGGAAACATTCTTATTGGTAATTTTTAATCTGTGTCCTTTTCTACTAAAATTAACTTAGACATTTTAGACAATTTACTCTTATCGTGTCTAGTGCCATTGGCTTCAGTATGCAAATGAGATGGTGATAAAAATAGTGTCGTTCTAGAAAGTTACAGAGCTCTTTAGCCACTGTACCATGGCCCTTATTCCAGTTCACTCACAAAGGCAAATTCCTTCTCAAATGGACAGAATGATGTGCACTGCAGGTGGGGCAGATGTAACTTGTTCATAGAGATTTAGATTTGGGTGAGTTATTTTGTTTCTGTGCAGGGAAAATACTGGATGCTATATTTTTACACTGCAATATAGATCTCACATTGAAGTAAAACCCCACCCAAATCTAATTCTCTCTGCACCAGTTACATCTGTCCCACCCTCAGTGCACATGGTTTTGTCCATTTGAGAAGGAATATAGCTTTGCGAGAGAACCAGAATAAGGGCCCATATCTCCAAACTGTCCCAAACAGTCACGTTCTCTTGTGGCTGTCTTGTGTCCCACTTGGCCGTGTCCCGCATTGGAGGGAGTGCTGTCCATGCCCCCATCAGTGACAAAAATAGGGCATAGCCTCGTGATAGCGGCATAGTCTGGAAGCCATGCCTCCTTTCCTGAATGCCACACCCCTTCATGGGAGAGTGGGACTTTGCTGTGCACCCCCCTGTGGCGGCAGATGTTGGAAGGTACAGTGTGCTGTACTGTTGTTTTATTTGTGTCTAGACTTCGATATACGACTACTGTACACAAGTATATTGATTGCTAGCTGAGAATGGGCCTGATTCAGTTTTGTTTGCAAAAAAGCACGCAAATGGGTAAAACCATGCTGCACTACAGGTGGGGCAGATGTAACAAGCAGAGAGTTTGATTTGGGTGTGATGTGTTCAAAGTTCAAACTGAACTCTAAATTGTAGTGTAAAAATAAAGCTGTTTAAAATAAGTGGGTCGCATGCAAAAGCAGCCAATATTTACTCTGCACAGAAATAAGATATATATTTGTTCTCCTTGCATAGCAATTGTGACACAGATTTGCATTTCACGTGCTAAACTTGTGCCTTTAAAAATGAGCCTGATGTTTATTACCTTTATTAGTCAGATCAGTATTGAACTTTATGTAAGCATTATCCATCCTATGATACTGTATTGACATTATCCTTTCACTCGCGGATGAGGGGAGAAAGCTGATATGTGTATTCATTTGCCTATACATATAATCATATACATATATATTTCCCATTCAGCCCACATTTGGGACCTTTTTCTGTGTTTCTGAGTGAGTCACTTGTGAACTGTTCACCCCAGCAGTCAGAGCCAGCTGTAGACAATTACAGTCGGGGACTGCAGAGATTTGCCAGCTTTTAATTGGGCATAAGGGCTGCTGGGACGACACAACAGTAGATTGAGGCCAATTGAAGTCTTTTCCTTCAGCAGACAAGCCGGCAGTTTGGATGGAAGTGGAACTTTGCATCTGTGTACTCTTAAAAAAACTGCATCTCCCAAAGATTGCAAAGCAATCACTTAACATATAAATGAGAGGTTTAGAAAGCTTTGGAGGGCCAGGTCCCATGGGTGGTTCGTCGTTGGTAACGATACTCGGCACTTATGTAGGAAACAGCAGACAGAGTCAACACTTTCCATGTCTATTGTTTTATACATGTGAGATTCCCAGTCCTTTTCCTTGGGGACTTAATTTTACAGGGTGATTTATGTATGCTGTATAACAATATGTGCCTGTACCAGGTTCTTATAGGGATAGGTTAGTGCCATGGCCCATACTTCCACTTCCTGCTGATGCTTTCCTGTTGAAAGCAGCCATGTTGTTTAGCCAATCACACAGGAAGACTAGAGACACACCTCCCAACTGTCATGACTTTTATGGAACAATTCCATTTTTTGTAACTGCTCCGCTGTCCTGCGTTGGGGGGCGTTGGGAGACCTCCTGTTACTCACTGCTCTGCATAGCATGCGCACAGCATCTATCCATGGAAGATAAAGTGACTGGGGGCATGGCCAGCTGAGCACTAGAGCAAAAATTCTGAAAGTTCTTGAATGGTGCGCTTAGGGGCTGCCTGAGGTGGGTGACCAACTAGAAGGTGACCCAAACACCTTCAAAAAGCAAATACAACAAGAAGAAGTAGTAAGTCCCCTCCACTGGCGCCAAGAACAAAGAAATATACGTCCCTCCTATTAGGATTAGGATCCTCTTCTCCGAATAGGGGGATATTCAACCAAAGAATCACTGGTCAGTCCTTTCTCAGAATTAAGCCTCATGGAATATGAAGACGGTTCCCAAAAAACAAAATTGTGGACGTATAGTGTAACACAATTTTTTTGTACAATAGACATAAACATAAACAAACACAGTAAGCAGACAAATGGATGCAAATGGCCTATTAACCGTTCTGGTGGAGGTACATGGAATAAATCCAGCCCTCAACCACGCATAAGAACCAAAGGTGAATCCGGATTTCACCAAGTGGCCTTCGAGATGGTCAGGTAAAAGGTCCAGATGCCAGTCCACAGTGCCTTAGTCCAATCTGTAGAGTCCAAGCTTCAAGCGCTTTAGATATCCACTGAGGTCTTTCTCAAGAAGAATGTGAGAGCTTACAGAGCACTGGCCATACCCCCATAAATGTGGAAGCAGGATGCGTGGCTCGCGAGGGCAAGTATTTACACATTGTCACACCCCTTTTAAAAGAACACATGGGAGTCCCGACACACGCACACATCTGCATAGCCTAGAGCACAATACAATTTGGACTTGTTGTTATTAGTGAAATGAGAAGATGCCTGTGAGATGGTGCTGGGGGTGGAGAGGTGCCCAGGGCGGCAGTGTGTGGGTGAGGTGGAGAGCGGATCCTGGGTTTCTTGGTATAAGAGGCAGATATGCCTAGCCCGGAGAGAGAGAAAGTACCAACCAATCAGCTCCTGACTTTCACTAACATGGCAGTGGGTAGCTGATTGGTTGGTACTCTCCACCAGTGGCGGCTCTTACCTCTGTGGAGAAGGAGGGCTGTTGCAATGCTGCCCCCCTTCTGCTGGCACATGCGCAGTATTGTCCTCGGTATAGCCCATGCGCAGAACACATCTTTATGGTCTGTTGCCGCAGCAGCAGCAGCCGGTAAAGGCATCTCAAAGGGAGGGAACGTCTCCCAATGGGACTGCCTCGGTGACTGGCAGGTCGGGCTTCCAATAAGAAGCCACTGCCAGTCACAGTGAACTCAGAGCAGTCTCGCAGACTGCATCTGGCTTCACACAGTGGCGGATTTTACCTGGGTGGGCTGCAGCCCTGCAGGCCAGAGGTAAAAGCCACCACTGCTCTCCACTCCATCACTCTCTAAGCCTTAGTACATATCTCCATAAGTTTTTTATCCCAGAGCTGCCCACTCTGTGTGCACTAAAGTACTGTGGTAGCTAGGATGTGGCTTGGACCATCACAGAATGCCCTACAGGCAGGTAAGGGGCCTTTCTGGGGAATGACCCCCTTCCTTGTGAGTTCTGAGATCTTATGCTAATAGAGCTGTTTCCCAGGCATTCCAGGACAGTAGAGATATATGATTTATTAATATGTGCACTTGGCTTCAGAATTGTGCACTAGATCAAAGTGGCCAATCACATACCTGCTTTTATTAGACAGATAAAAAGCTGATTTATGATTGGTCACTGCTATTCCATGGAAATTTCTCTGCTGAATGCAATTTCAATAAATGAGCCTCATTGTTTTTATAATACAATTACATATACCGTATGTAAGATGCTCTCTGTTTAGAGATAGTGCTGTCCTTGGCTATTTTAAACTAAATCAATGTACTTCATACAAAGCCAAGCTACTGTACATACACGTACAGCAAAGGAAATCTGCCAGATGACGAGAGACGGAGGCCAGTAATTCAATGGATGGAGTCAAGTCCCATTTGAAACATGAAAGGAACATGCATTCAGTGTGCTTCCATTCAACTTCTATGCGGCTCCCATGCACTTGACTGTAATGCGCAGCATTGTATTCACTCAATTCAATAGTGCGCTTCTAAAATCTAAATACACCAATATTGTATTCAAAAGTGGAAAAGTGGGGGCACGTAGACATCATTGACCTGATAAGAACTAATATATATATATATATATATATATATATATATATATATATACAATATATATATATATATATATATATATATATATATATACTGTATATACTGTATATACATATATATATATATATATATATATATATATATATATATATATATATATATATATATATATATATATATATATATATATAGACCCTAGTGGTGAGATTATGAAAATGTATTTCTCCCCCCCAAATATTGTTGCTCAGTGTCCTGATATATTTAAATGGCTTCTTTTTAAAATATAATTTATCCCCCAAATTGTCTTTCATTCTAGAATCCAGACCTATGTCTGGCTCACCCTGTCCCGGGGAGCCTGTGCTTGTAGCACTGAACGAGTTACATTTAACATTTGTTGCCGTTCTCCGTGTTCCCTGTTTCCGTGGTTGATAAATGTCACCAGTTTCATCTGTAGGATTGTACGCTGCTAAAACGGAGCTCTACACCGCGCTGAGTAATGATCCATTCCGGAGGTGATATTTTAAAATGGTTTATTTTTTTTCTTGAATTGCACTCTACAGAAGATAAATGTAAACATTAATAATTTGTTTTGCAGGCCTGTGTGTTTTTCCTACCCACAAAATAACTTTCTGGACTTCTTATATGTGTTCATCTATTATGAATTGATGTGGAATCCATGGACTGTCCTGTAGTTTATCATTTTTGTGTATGTTTTTTTTGTTGTTGAGTGGAACAATATTATGTTTGTTATGCATTGTGTAATTAATTATCTATCTATCTATCTATCTATCTATCTATCTATCTATCTATCTATCCACTCTCTCACCAGTGCTGCGATAATCCCGATTTTTCCAGCAGTTCTTGGCACTCATGGAAGAGTGTCTGAATCTCCCATATCCCGCCCGCTTCCTAGTGAAGGATGCTGGGAGATTTTACAGGGAAATTGAGCTTTTCTTTTGAGTGGACAGGAGTAGGTAGGGCTTGATGGCGTGATTTGCACCATTAACTCCACTCAATTATCTCGGACCAATAAATCACAGTATTTTGTGGGCGAGACCTAATGATTGATAGCCTGTCCCTGCCCCCTGAAGGGTCAAGTCATCGTCTCCTCTACGTGCTATCTATTGATATATCAATGGATAGAGCCAATATCTATCTATCTATCTATTTATCTATCTATCTATCTATCTATCTATCTATGTGTTTATGTGCCCAAATCAGGGTCATCACACAGTTTTTTCCAGGTTCAAGAAATAATAAAGGATTATTACTATCAACAAAACCAGCGTAGCCTCACAGGCCACTAGATCACTTCTTGCGACTTTTGTTAATGGGCAGTTTGTCTCCTTAATAAAGTTTCAAAGTCTTGAAAGTCCTGTTTCTTACAAGTACTGTACAGGAGCCAGTCTGGCCTGGCCAGGCTTCTGCAATTGTTATGGTCCTCTCTGCCTCCTGCAGATGTGGACACTGTAATCCTGGTCCCCCGCTGGCCTCCTGGCCGCTTGGCTCTCTAGGGCCATTTCCACAGGCAACCTACCCTTCACCTTACAATGTAGCCTTGTAGAATATCTGGATAAATGGGAAGAGCGAATCTGTATCAATACTATATGAGACAGCTTTTATACTGGTTCCTCATATTTTCCACTGTGCCTTCAGACTCGTATCCCACTTATACATACAAGATTTATTTAGTCCCTTGTGGCCCCACCCTTCCTCTCCCCTCTCCTTGTTAGAACGTGGCCAACTCCTATGTGATTGATTAGACCTGTCGACGCAGCTAACTGATGGTTATTTACAGCTGATTTACTGGAAAGAGAGAAAAATAAGAGGTGATAAAAAAGGCAAAATAAATAGGATCAATAGTGCATCACTCCCCCCTCCCCCCCCCCCCCCCACCGGAGTGTCTTAATCTGGGCCTGTGTATACAGTCACTGTATGCATGGCAGTTACTGTATAGTATATACCTACTGTATAGGGTGGCAAACATAGGCACATGCAGTGTGTACAGTATCTATGGTGGCTGCAGGGTGTTCAGTCCACACAAATCCTAGGACCAGAGTGGCCACACATGGGGCCCGATTCAGACTTGATTGCTGATCTGCGGATCTTCAGAGCCCAACGATCATTTAGTTGCCGCTCCACCAGAGTAGGGGGGGGGGGGGTTGGGATCAATTCATAATCACTAACCATCTAATGGATTACCCCCCCCCCCCTGTATGCAGTGGCCGCGTAAGCCTAGACTTACTTGGCACTGCGATGGACATGGGGAGACCAAGGCCGCGGCTGACGTCAGTGTCCCTCCCTTCCAATGACCAGGAGCCGTCTACGTTTCTTGGCGGTACTCCCACAAAACAGCGGGGTTCTGCCACAAACGCCACAACTGTCAATCTGTTTGCAAATGCCCAGTGAAGACGAGCATGCGCACAGTCCTTGGCAGGGCTGCAAATTTGCATTAAGGTCTGAATTAGGCCCCCGTCCAGAGTCCATTGCTGACAGTTGAGACATGGCACAAATCACTATGGTGCGTTGGATATTTTTTTTCCACCAATTTGCACATTCCCTCCCAGTAGAAAATCCACCAGAAAAAAAAGTGAATTACAGTTCTAAAGCTTTTTCATCTGTAAAGTCATTGATTATAGGAATCTCTGTCCATCACATCTCGAGCAGACATAGGGGTTGATGTATTCACCATGAAAGGAGCCTAGTGGTGAACCCGTGAATAATTTGGCCCTAGCAACCAATCAGTTGTGAGGTAACATTATCTAAAATGACAGTTAGAAGCTGATTGGTCACTATCGGAAACTTCTCAACTGGTCCATCTCACTCTAGTCTTCCAAAGTTAAAAGAAACAGGAGTTTGGGGGGGGGGGGGGGATGATGCTCGCACAGTCCAAAGAATACTTGCCATTACATAAGATAGTTTTTAGGGCACACATTTCTGCAGTTAGGTCCAGCCCACTGTCAGATATCAGGGTGTGAAACATGGCATGTCTCACCCTTAAAGGTGCGCAATTGCCTGCGCACCCTTCATTGTTAGACTTGATGACTGACCTTGTCTGTTTCTCCACTGACTAATTGGAATGACAAAACCTTCACCCTGCCAGAATGTTAACTATGGTTTCCCTTAAAAGAAAGATCCAATTACATTTCCATGTCCTCTCTCTTTTTTCCCCCCATTGCATCCCAGCATGAAGCAGTAATTACACGGCGAGTGTGTGCATGTGATGAATTAAACAAATTATGTAGATATTATAAGAGGAATGCAAAATAACTTGGAAAAAAACCAACAGTTACAAAAGACCCAACGCAATGGACAAATAGCCCTAATTATTGCCGCTCCTGGCTGTTTGCATTGCACTGATTATAATTATTAGCAGTATTATATTTTAATCATAAATTGCCGGCGTATTCCATATCGCAACGCAGAGGAGCTTTCTTTAGGAAGCATGTAGGATGGGCTCTGGATCTTGCTTCCGGATGGTCAGTCCAGGGCATAAGGTGCAGCTTAAATATTGTCCGCTCTAAAGCAGGCATGCCCAACCTGTGGTCCTACAGCTGTTGGGAAACTACACATCCCAGCATGCCTTGTCATAGTTTTAGCATTCTCTAATAGCAAAACTGTGGCAATGCATGATGGGACTTGTAGTTTCACAACAGCTGGAGGGCCCCAGGTTGGACATGCCTGCTCTAGAGAGCCATGAGCATAGGATTGCGGGATGTCAGAAACATCAGAGGAGATGAAGAACATCAAACTTCATCTGCCTCAGAAGGATCCCTTGCATTTGGTAAATATATATATATATATATATATATATATATATATATGTCTCCTGGACGATTGTTCGGAAGCCAGCGGTTAGCCGTCTTCAGGACTCGTGGTAGGAGTGTAGTTCTCCGGTGTTGCTGCCTTTGTCTTGAGTGATTTTAACATACTACTGTACTTGTGGTAACCAGCCCACAGCGTCTATTGATTTGGTATAAGCAATTTTTGTTTGAACCAGGAAAATCTGTGTGTTTTCAATAAAATATCACCTTTTAATGCACCATGAAGCGCTCTTCTCTATTCATGTTTTATCCATATACAGTATATATATATATATTCCATTTACTTAAAGTGCTACTCAGTTTACCTTCATCAATGGGAAAATGGGCCCACACAAATGGGTATAGACCAATATGCGCACTCCATATATATATAGGCTGACAAAAATAGACACACTTCATACAGTAACTTGGTGCACAAAAATAGGCCAACTCCTTCAATGGATGCACACAAATGGGCCCACTCCTTCAATTGGCACATTAAAAAAAAAGGTGCACTGCGTAAAAGGTTTACTCCATAAATGGGTGCACACAAATGGGAATACGCTCTAAATGGGCATCCATTAATGGGCCCACTCTTTAAATGGGTGCACTCTTTGAATGGTCCTCCACAAATGGGCCCACTACTTAAATGGGTGCACTCCATAAATAGGCATACACAAATGCAGGCGATGTAATCCTACACATTTCAATTGTATCTACAAAGTTATGATTAAAGAGGTGGAACTGGGGTGGGAAGGGGATTCTCACATGGGCAACGCTGAAATGTGAGCTTTATGGTCTTGGACGTAAGAGGCTTCTGTCTAGTATCTAGTATAGGGCCGGTGCAAGCCTGGATCACAGTTCTGGCTGGATGCCTTTCTGCTGCACTGTACAAATGGGAAATCCAGGGCTTGATTCTGGTTGACTGTTGAATGGGTAAGCCCTCCCTGCCACTCCATCGAATAACAGCCCTGCCACCGTATCCCCTCGGAACTATACAAGGGCATGTGTTATGCGAGGGTACATGCCCTCGCGTGTGCCCAAAGCAGGAGAAATCATAGGATGGTCGGCGAACATCCAATGATTTCTCCTGGGCTTTCAAATATAAGTCAGTAAAGACTGACTTATATTTGCGGGCACCAGGACGAAGACAGGGCGGGCAGCTGACGTCAGGTGATGTCACTCCCAGCACACTTTGTCCCGCCCTCATTTGCATGGGAACACCCAGGGTTTTTTCATGGGGTCGCCCATGAAATGCTGTCCCGGTGCCGCCACCCCTCCCTCCTTGCTTCAAATGGCCCAGCGACAATGTAAATCGCCAAGGTCCGGGTTTGCACATGCGCATCTGCAAACCCCCACCATCAGGGCTGGTAGCCGATTTCAGTTCACTGCGAGTGAACCAGCGAGAACCACTAATCTAAATAATGTTTATAACTGCAGATTTTACAGCTAAAAACCATCCGTTCTCCCATGTATCATGTTATAACCAGCTATGCTGATAAATGTTCCCTGTCCTGTGACAGAGAATTCTCACGTTACTTGCAGAATATGCCGATGAGATCTGGGCACTATTCACCTTTCCATAGTGTTCATTTGAAATATACTGTGACATGTGATATTCATATGATCTATGGCAATGCACTGATGAGTTCTGTAACTATGCAAAAATTCATGCACTTAAATGGCAGGAACGGTACAGTCCAGGGTCCCCCGCATACCTATAGGTAATACAAAGGTTAACAGAGTTTATCATCATGGCTGCCAGCAGAAATAGTGGGGCCAGGGTCCGATGAAATAGGCAGCTGGCGTTCCACCTGGCATCATACCCACACTGCTGCCACCAGGCCTCCTTCTCTCCCAGGGACCGGTACTGCAGCCTCAGCTGTCATCCCCTGATGTCAGTACTATTCATCACAACTGAGGATACTATTAATATAAATTGTAATCTGGGAAATTGTCCTTAGCACAACGGACTTCCTTCCTGTAGGCTACTGCCTGGCGGTGCAGGAGGCTACTTTAGGTATCAAATGACTGATAACAGAGAGCAGTAGCTCACACTCAGCTGCACAGCAAATTGAATACGAGGTGAAATATTTGACAGATAAACTGGAGCACTAGAGCGTCACTATAGCCAGGGTACCGTATACAAGTATAATTCTTTACATGGAGATTACTTTATCTCTACTGACATTAGGTTATTTATTAAGATGGGAGTTCTACTGAAGAGAGGATGTTGCCCATAGCAACCAATCAGATACTAGCTATTATTTTCCAGAATGTGCTAAATAAATACGAAGTACTGCAGAATCTGATTGGTTTCTATGGGCAACATCCCCTCTTCAATAGAGCGGCCATCTTAGTAAATTTACCTGAATGGGGGAGTTCTACTGTATTTCACATGAGGTGTTGCTATGGGCAACCAATCAGTTACTATTTATTATCTTGTAGAAGGTGCTAAATAAATAAGTAGATTCTGTTTGGTCGCCCATGGCAACAATGGCAACATCCCATGGGACATAGAACGCCCCCATTTTAGCAAATGTCCCCCAATGTGTTTATAAATATGAGAAATGCAATCATTTGCACATTTCAGTTTTGCACCCCTTTGGCGGTGCATGTCTACAGCCTGGTGGCTGAGCCCCAGCAATTTTAAATTGAAATCTATGTAATGAAAATGCACTAACTGCTAAGCAAAAGCAGATCAAAGGGATATCCCTGCCACAAATCTGCAATCGCCCGGCTGCCTCACCCCCACCCGCACTTGCAATAATGCCCATCGGGTGCCGGGTGATTTAACACGTTGGAGTAATGCTTTTAGACACCGCTGATTGTGAGAGGACTCGCGCAGGGATCTTAGTCAGACAAAAACTGATTTAATTTGACACATTAAGAGCTTGTTTTTCCTACCTAAACCAGTTCACTCACCCATAATTATAAGACACCATCTCATACAGAACCGGCGGCAGGCCTACCTTGCCTTCAGTGAAAAATATTCTTTATCCATCCTTCTGATTAGGACACATCATCTTAATATACCAGACGCTTTTGGGAAACGGTCTTAGGAAAGCAGTCATAAATTTAAGTGTTCTTGTCAGGTGTTGAGAGAATTTGGCTCACGTCGTGGTCTCCTTTTACTTTTTTTGGATTATATCCTTCGCACCAACCAGTCAGATAATTTTTAGCTCATCTGTAAAAATCAATACAATAATTTAAATTGAGTGGGGAGAAAAAAAAAACACAGAGCAGCCAAATGGATTGACGCATCCAAAATGGCTTTCTACTTTCAAAAACTTCAGATAAATGGCCGGGACTTAAAAGGCCTTTGGCAGAATTCAGATCTTTATTTACAAACAGTATGCTGAAGCTTCAATAGAGAATTCCCTGGCAGGTGGATTTAGGGCAAATGAGTTTAACGGTGTTTCTATTTCATAATTATTTTGGCTGCACCTAAAAGTCGGTTCAAATAATCGCCGGGTTCCACGCCAAAGTGGATGGGGAAGAATGAGTGACACACGGAGGTGCCTTTGAAAAAAATAAATGTTCCGCAGGAAATGCTTCTTCTGATTTAGCCAGAGTCTGTGCGCCTTTAAACAACTATTCTGTAATTTTTGTAATTTATTTCCTTAACGAATATATTTTACTCATCCCTAATTAAATTAATTAAATCTGCAAAGTGACTGCCAAGAGGAAGCATAGGGCCGGCAACGGTACCCAAGCTGAACGAAAACTATAATTTGGAAAGGGCAACTTGTTTAGTTTGTAATAAGTGGCTGCAACATTTTAACTTTCTTAGGCATGTACTAGATTAAAAGAGTAATATACGTGTTAGAGAACAAATTGCGTGTTATACCAGACGTGAAAGGCGCGCAAATGATTTATTTCAGCTTCCACAATAAATAGAAGATTGATATAATATACGGTTTGCTTCTTATCATAAAAGGAACAGTACGTAGTGTGACAAGGAATCACAAACACTGGATAAGATGAAGTCTTGGGCTTTATTCTGTAGCAGGTAAACAGCATACCAGGTGCAGGTCGAGTCTCCCTTATCCGTATATTCCAAAAACCGAAATATTCCAAAAGGCGTGGTTTTTTAGAATATATTTTTTTCCCCCCACAGCCTCTTTATTCATACTTACCTCACCCCCCGGTGTCCACGGCAGCCTTCGGAATCTTGAGCAGCATCTCCGTTCCCAGGGGTGCATTGCGCGAGTGCGCGGGTGTGCTGGTGATGTCACCAGGGAGGGAGGCGTGGCTTGAGCGAAGTGGGCTGTACTGAGGGTGTGATGATACAATTAACACTCAATAGCCCCACCCCCCTGCTAGATTACCAGCACTGTGAACCAGTGTGCGGGCCACGAGGATGCAGTATAGCGCATCATTAACTGCTTGTACCGCCCCCTTTATTTCTATTATTTCCCAGCTCCTTTAACTTAGTCCCCATCTGAAAATAGCTGCCTGCTATCTAATGATCACACAAACACCAGAACGCTAAAGGGAAAAAAAAGTGCAGAGAGCTCTTTAAGGCAATATAACTTGGGAATGACATACCCTCTGTACAAGGGTGAAACGTGGACGTTAAAAAAAAAATCCTTTTCCCATTTCACAACATACTTTCTGATGGCCGGAGAGACTGCTAAGGAGAACCGATTACTGGTTTTATTTCCTTATAATGCTGTATGATGCCTATAAACTTTGCAGTTTCTGATGAAAAAAAAAAAATGAAATGCAATATATATTTAATGTCTTTTCCTGAATGCTTGTTGCAGGATATTTTATAATTGTGATGCTCGATTAACTTACACACTACAGCAGGATATTCGTTTTATTACGAGAGATTCAGAAGGGGGTGATTGATCCGCGGAATTATTCTGCTTGTCATGTGCAGTGTGGGGGTCAGGAAGGAACGTCCCTCTGTCAGAATAAATTGACAGATGCTTCTTGGGTTGTGTTTTCTATTCGCCTGGTCCAATATATCAAATATTTAAATACAATCTGATGGTCTTGCTTTACTAAAACTTTTAAAAAGAAACGGTAGATGCATTGCACATTCCAACCAATCAGATTCAAGCGTTCATTTTTTAAGCGGGAATTTTAGCAGTTTCAACCAATCTGATTGTCCTCTGTATAATAATCTGGCAAGGCATATCCCATCTCCTACTTACCTGCACTGTGGTGACAGGGCATGTGCCGTCCTTCCAGCAGCTCTTTTCACAGCCATTCGCTGGGAAATGTTTTGACAAGTATATACTGTATGACAGGGAGGGGTGGAGCGTAGATTGGGGAGTGGCAGTCTGTAGCAGTAGTGGTTCCAGGGGATAGGCAGCAGTGCACTACATAATTCAACTTGGGGAACCAACCATACCAACTGTCACCCACTGTTCCCAAACTGAATCATTGGCAGTTGGTCCTGCTCCCCTATTTGAACTTTAGAATGCACTGCAGCCCCACCCCTGGAGCCACCAATGTTCCCTATGATAGTTTATCATAATGTATCTGACAAATGAGAGATAGAATCTGCTTTAGAAGTTTAGTAAATCTACACCTATAATGTGTAGCTAAGAGGACAATGTACTAAGCCTTAGAGAGAGCTAAAGTGGAAGAGATAAAGTAAATCAGCTCCTAACTGTAATTTTGTAAACCAGCCTACAACATGGCAGTTATGAGCTGGTTGGCTGATAATTTGGGGTCTATTTACTAAGTCTTGGATGGAGGTAAAGGGTCTGATTCAGATCTGATGGCTGTGGTTGCATGGAGGGCTTGCGCATGCACACTGTGGGCCATGCACATGCGTGGTCCTCTGATAATCGATAGGGTGCGAATTCACAGCACTGTGATGAGGACTGAATCGGCCCCCAAATTATCTATAGACCAGGGCTATAGACCAGCTACCTTCTTGGAATGGCCCAGGAGGCTCCCGAAAATCGTGTCCCAATCCCGGCCCCCCGGAAAGGTGGGCAACCCTCCCGGATACCATCGCCCCCCCGCATTTTCCCCCGCTGCAGCATTAGTTTCCCACAATTAGTGGCTTTTCGGGGGGAGGGGCTAAATATGCAAACTGCGTCATTTAGCACCTTCCTCTACTCGAAGAGACTTTAAAAGTAGGCAAACCTGCTATAGACTGTGCGTGAGTATGACTCATGGAATTATCCCCCTTAACGAGAAAGTACCCTGTTGCTCCTGGCAACTCCCATTCAGACGCTGATTAGAAGCGATTGAGATGCACATGACTGAGAGGCTGCTATAAGATGCGTATGTCGGCAAGATCCACGAGGTTTGCTAAAATCATTTGGCTGCATTCGGACTCAGAATTAGGCCCAAATTACTAAATGAAAGTTATTGCTTGATATCGACCAATCTTCATGACTGTTCTACTGCGGTATTTGCATATTTCATTAGCTGTGGGCAGATTAAACATCATGGCAGCCCCTATAGATAAGCCCAGGTCACCTTTATAATAATAATAATAATAATAATAATAATAATAAATAACTAGTAAAAAGCCTGTCAAAATGACGACTCTGCAGTGTACTTTCACTTTGATCTGACACTTTTTACTTTGACAGTTTTTAACCCACAAACGCTCCACCCCACCCCCAGTCCCTATCTGCTCAACCCTCCAATCTCTGTCTTCACAGCTCCCTCTCTCCGTATCAAGCAGGTCTGAAACAGATCAGCGTCCCTACAAAAATTGCTTTCACTTTCTGATATGACTTTTTTAGCAAACAAAGGAGCAATTTCATCAATTGAGAGGCCTCTAGTGGTCAGTGGTGATACTTCACCTCATAGAAGTGAGGAGTAGTTAGCCTGTTATAGATAGATAAATATTATTCCTTTCTGAGGTAAATTGTGAATTCTGGGAAAAGGTCCCTTTAAGGTGAGCAATTTGGTAATAAAGGTTATCAGTGAAATTAATAATCATGTGTTGGGTACGGTCAGGACTTTATAAAAAAAAATAAGAAAATTAATTAAATCTTTGTCTCCTAATTTTGTGTTTGAAAGAAAGCAAAGTGAATGGAACAACTGAAATATGTGAGTGAATCCTATGTAAAATGGAAATGAGCTGAATTACTGTCCCTGCAGCTCATCAGCTTCCACATTTCATCAGCGTCATCACAGCCCTATAAAACGAAAGGCTCATATGCCATGGGCGCTGCATGGGAGGATTGGGCAGTTACACAGGAGGGTTTTACACAAGAACCTGTACAGCGGTTTCATTATTTCTCTCCATATTTCAATCACCAGAGATTTTAGCCTGCAGCTGATATTCTGGCGACTTGTTAGGATACAGAATATGGCCTAAGGTCTCTTCCCGCACCTTTACAGGGACTCTGCGGACGTGACAGCCCTTTTGTTCATCCGTGGAACCTCAGGCACAAACCTATCTATCAGTGGCGTTCATGCACTATGCAGCTGTTAACCATTTGTTGCTAGCAGAGCAGGCAGAAGTAACAGCACCAGTTCTTGCGAGTTGAAGGGTTAATTGACATCACCCAGGTATTCAACTTGCCCCTGCGTAGGGCATTTGCCGCAGTCTGAGTCACAAGACGAATTGTGATGTTGACTCAATCTAACAATTTACTAATGTGTAAAGCAGACATCTCTTTTTAAAATAAGCTGTATTACCATTTAGAGCCGTCCCTGACCAATTGGATGCCCATGGCAAGATTTTGGCTGTTGTTCCCTAGCAACAGTGCCAGCTCCGCCTTCTATCCAGCACTCATTACCCAGCGGCACCGATCACTGCAGCAGCCAGAAACACCCATTACCTATGACCCATAGTAATTAGGATCTTTCTGGGAAGGGGGTGTGGCAACTTAATAGTACCAAATCAAATTAGGTCACACAGGTAGTGCAACTGTATTCACAATACAACACAGGATAGTGTCCCTTATTCACGTTATGTCACACAGTAGTGTCCCTTATTCACATAACATGACATACAGTATAGTGCCCCTTATACTTGTTACGCCACACAGTAGTACCGCTTTACCTTATACAAATTATGCCCATCCCAGTGCCATCGCTGCCTGATATCAAGGAGAGCAGGCCCTAGGCTTATAATGCATGCCCCTAGGCATTTGCTTAGATTGCCTATGTGTACCACTGTCTCTGTGCCCATTGCTTTTTTAAATTTTAATAGCAATTTTTGCTCACATGGGTGATTTTGTTTTGAATTCTGAAAATATTTTAAATTTTTTAGATGAATCTTAACATTGATTAGTATTACTGTCTGAGTGTCATGTACTGTACATAGCATGTCACAGAGCGGAGGAAGGAGTAATTGGCAGTACCCAGATTACCCACAGCAGCCTCATCTGATTGGGAGCAGAAGAGTTATCTGATTTATACAAGTAAAGTTTTAGACCGGTACATTGGCAGCTCCAGAGGTGCGGCTGCAGCACAGTTCAAAATTTGACATGCCCGTGACACTCCCATAAGCCTCTGTGCATTGTTTATGCCACCACCTGTTATCTCCCAGTCACTGCCTGGGAACACCCCTTACATTTCTGCTGCTGTGCGTCCAACTGCACTGTGCCTCTGTATGTACAAAATCCAGGGCCGGTGCCACCACTAGGCAGCTTTAGGCATTTGCCTAGGGTGCCAGCCACTGGAGGGCGGCACTTTGCAGCCTGGAAGCAGCAGCTGCTGTAGCCTGCAGCCCTCGTGGAGCTGGGCAGGTAAGCGTTGCCTGCACCCACGTCCCCCCCTCCCCCTCCAGGGTTTGTGGATGAATTAAGATGTTTGTGCTGTGGGGAGGAGGGGGGGTGTCAGGACTCGGGTGAAGCTGCCCATTGCTGCCGGGGGGAGAAGGGCTGTCCGCCACCACTGCAGAGCTGCAGGGAGGAGGGGGGGGTGTCGGGAGTAGCTGTCCCCCCCGTGGATTGCGGTAAACGGCGCCCGCACCCTGCCCCGTGACATGGAGCAGGTCGGCAGCAGCCACATCCACCACCCCCCCTTCCTGAAACAGGTTAGAGTGGGAGGGGAGTGGGTGGGGGATATTTTGCCTGGGGCGCTGACAGGGCTTGCACCGGCCCTGACAAAATCAGGACACAGATAAAAAAATATTGGTGAATATCGGAATAGCGCTGAATCAAAATAACCCAATACATTTTTGTAACGCATGTTCTTTATCTCAGCTTTCTTACAGACTTTTTAAATAGCTTTTGTTTTAGTACACAGAGGATTGGCTCAGAAATGTCTGCAGGAACTGTCTTCAGGCTAAAAATACAAAACCAGCTGAATAGAGACTTTCATTCTAGACAGAACTTTATTATATGTCACCAGTAATTGTGTGTATTATGTATAGAGTGTCATCTCTGACCTACGGCGGCCTTTTTAGCATTCTGCAGGGAAAAAAAATTTTTGGGGACTTGTTGGATTTCAGATTACACATTCTTATTCCCGTCTTCATTCACTCTAACAGCACATTTGCCAAATACCAATTTGGGTTTTGCTATAGGAACCTTACATTTCAACTAATTGCGGGCGCCCTTCAGTCCTTACTCTGAGTTACACTTACCTACTGTCACTGAGAGTCTCAGAGATTGCCTAAACTTATGGAATCCGCTCTTGCCGAGTGAAGCGGATACTCCAGGGGCTTGGCGATATCATTTGCAGTGAATTGCATAATGTAGACCTTCGCCCCACCCCCACTGCACAATTCCACAAAATGGGACACTGTACCCAGCAGGGGGTGGGGCAGCTATGATGCAATTGACAGTGCCGCATCCCTGCACTTCCCAAATGGACTTTCCACATCTGGATCTCCCAAACTAGAACAGTAAGAGGCTGCAGAGACATAAAAAACAACAGCAGGCTCTGGTAAAAAAACAAAAGGCATAGACAAATACTGGGGATGTACCAACAAAAAATGAATAATACAAACTACTGTATGTGTCGCTATGCAGCTGAGAAGGACATACTCCCCTGCACAGCTGCCCCTGCTGGTACAGATGTGTCTATCTCCCCTTTAGTTAATGGGAATCAGACGACCGGAACCATGGGAAATACCATTTTAACCAACAAGGCTTTGTGGATGAATTAAGATGTTTGTGCTCCTGAGAGGAGGGGGGGGGGGGGTGTCAGGACTCGGGTGAAGCTGACAAGCAGAAGCAAGGTTGAGAAAATATGGCCCAAGTGTAATATGGGACCCAAAAGTGTTCCCTTGCAGGCTCTTCCCCTGCTATCGCGGGTACTATGGTATGTCCCGTGTTCGTATTATCTTAAGTGGATCCAGCCACTACCCTGCAGGGACCATTAGTTCAGCCCCTGCCTTGATAATTAGTACTAGCTCCCCCCACTCTTGACACCACTGGCTGACCAGAATGCTCCAGGGTGCCATTTTTAAAGAATTGCAATTTGGCAGCCAATCATTGAACACTGTAAATCCATCCCCCTTCCTGGCAGTCTATGGCAGCCTCAGATTCGGGCAAAGTTCTAATAAAGTGAACTCAGGGCCGACTCAACCATGAGGCAACTGCCTAGGGCGAGGGGTGGATGCCACCGAGTCACAAACTAAAGGATGTCTATGAGGAAGGCAGCTATGTTATATTAATGCAGGTGGTGGCTGTGGAACTTCTAAGACACCCCTTCCTTACTTTCACTTGAGTGGCTGGGAAGGGGGTATTGGTGGCAGTGCTGGGTTGGAAGGGGGCAGTATATTGAAGTGTTGCCTAGGGTGCCGAGGAGCTTCACACAGGCCCAGGGGCGCATACAGGTCAGTCGGTTCCCAGTAAAATGGAGGGGGCAGGGCAACTGGAAGGGGGTGGACTCAGAGAGGGGACATGGCCACGCCCCAGTGAAAAAATTAATAAAAGAGAGGGAGAGATAGGACAGGCTGCCACTGCAGCTGCCTCTCTGCCCAGTTAAGCATACGGCACTGAGCAGCATGTGCTGAGCTTCGGAGAGATGCTGTGCTGCGGTGGCAGCCTATCATCACTCTCCCCACCGCTCAGCTCCCTTCATCATGGGAGTGGGACCTAGCCCCTCCAGCAGACCTGGGCCTGGGTGAAAAGTACCCGCTCCGCCACCTTCTCGATGTCACTGCGCAGGCCCCAACATTTGTACTCCCAAATTTTATATAACGCTTAAAACATGCACTATTTTTTTCCTATATCTACAGTGGAACTGAAATATTAGTAATTTGATTTTTTTTTTTAAATAGACAGACGTTATGTCACGGGTGAGGGGATGGGGAGGGAAGTCATGTCACCTCTGTGTCAGCAAACAGGACACACCAATATAACCAGCAAATACAGACATGAATGCGGGGCAGCGATGACGGACAGCCAAGTATACAGAAATACCTTCATGTAGATACTGTACTTCCATATGACCTTGAATGAATGTACGCCGTGATGCTTCCGCCAACAATGTTTCCAGGCAGAGAGATTTATGTGATCAGTGTTCTGCTGACTGACAACATTAATAAGTGAGTTATAGAGGAAACGTATCGCACTGACGGAGTGAATAATCTACACTTCAAAACACTGAACGCTTATAGAGTACAGTGTAGAAATGCATTGATCTTAAAACATATCTTCCCACCTTGAGAGAATCTGTAGCATAAGCGATCCCAAAAGCCCAACTGTATCTTAATGCCTACTTGACCTTTAAGGTAATTTCGAAGTTTACCCAAATAAATAAAGAGTGCCATTCATTTTATAATAAACAGACCCTCTTCTTATAACTGGGTTTTATATATCAAAATGGCATCTGTACGCCTCGCAATTTGCCGAGTTTTACACGCACTTAAATTCAAAGACGTTTCAAAGGCACACTTCCGATTGCTGTGTTTGTATCTGTTGTTGCAGATTAAAATCTGTCCATTTTCTCTTCTCCTGTCTATATCTATTTTCTTCTCAACTATCTTTTGTCCTTGGTACATCCCGATTTATACATGGCGGAGTCACACAAGAACTACTTCTGCTCAGTGTCGATCAGGCTGCATAGATTCAATATGCCAAGAGAGTCTGGAAGATAAAATTGCAGTAATAACAGGATGTCCACTCTGCTTATCTTTGCAGAGTACGTATTTTCTTTGCAGGATGTGAAAACAGCAACACATGCACTTACTAAGAGATGCAATGAATCTGTAATTGGCAGGCCATTAGGGGGTAAAGAATGGGACGTTATGCTAATATTTATTCAGCATACTTCTGCGTTACCGTGGAATGGAATCAGTGAAAGTCATGTGAGAACTTCTAAAAATTAGGTGGAGAGAACGGATGTGCAGTGTACACTTAGGGAGGGAATCCAGTTTCACCCCGGTAAAACAATGGGTGCAAAAAACGACCCCTATGGTTTTTTTGATCTGTTTGGATCACCTGATCAAAAACCCGTTTGTTGGGTTAACACACAGGTTCGGTGAAATATGGGTGTTTTCGCCAGGCTGCAGTCCTGCTTTTACTGAAAACAGGCTACTTTTTGGGATTTTACTTCACCTGCCTGAATTCTAGATACGCAGTGGCATGTGCCCCACTTCTTCCTATGGTAAGGAACGCTGGGTGGGAAGAGGAATCCCATTGGAGACTTTTGTCTGTGCCTGCCAATTCGTATTCATGTGCGTCAGACTTAATTGCGTCATATCTGCTAATGTTAGAGATTGCGGGGACTGTGGCTTTTCAGGGAAGCTGTTCTCGAGCCAGAGAGTTGATCCAGTGGTTAAATGCCCACTATCGCAACTCACCATTTGTTGAATCCTAATCAGAGACCGATAAGGATGCCAGTCCTGTGTGTGGCGGAGTCCCGGGATATAGGCATGCGCCGGGATATAGGCATGTGCCTTTCATCCCTTTTATTCTGTAGCAATGCACTGAGAGCCAGCAGCACTCGGGTCATGCACTGTCCAGAAAACGTGATGTTAGATGCTACTCTGTGCATGCACACACAGGACAGCCCCCATCCGCCATCTCCACAGTATCCACCATCCCATCCCTGAAGCGTTTACCGGCCCTGCCCCTCTCCCTGCCGCATCCGCCTAGCCTGCCCTCTACACCTATCATTGCCCACCCACTAAAGGACTGCTTCTTTAAGCAGTTCCCAGCACTGCACCATGTAAGGAGGCCAATCCTGGGAAACCTGAGATTGAAAGTTTTCAATCCCAAGATTAAAAGAAAGGGCCTGGGATTGGCCACCGATAAGGAATAGCCCCCCTAGTCTCTTCTTGACTTCAAATACTTTAAAACCCATGGGGTAAATGTAATATAGTTTGAGTTGCCAGATGTGCGGGACTTGGGGTGAGCGACCAAGCTGCATTTGCCCTTTAAATGATTGCCGTTTTAAAAATTCTTGTCCTGCACGGACCCTATTAACCCTATATCCCTAATATCAACTGGTAAACTAGTAAATTATAAATTTAGGAATTTAGTGGGGTCCTACAAGAGGAACTATGAGATTGTTCATTCCACCAAAATGGTTATATTAAAAAAAAATGTTTTTGTTAGTTTTGCAGTAGAAATAGCTGTGATAGAGTTTTAGTTAATCATTTTGAAATAGCTAATAGCAATTTTGGTATTGTTTAACTATGTAAGTGCCAACAACTTTGTGAGTGATGTGTAAAATAGCCACTTAAAATGCCAGCATTGCTCACATTTGTTATATAAATTCAAACAAAAAATGTTTGCTTGACAATTTACACACTTATTTTGACAAATACACTTGGCACTCAAAGGGTTAAAGAGTTTCTCTTGTGTTAAATGGCATGAACTTTAGTCAAAACCCAAATTTCCTAGGAAATAATCCTTTATCGACAGTCAAGTGCTGCATTTCTGCAAGCTGGGACGTTCCGCAAAGCCCACATGACCTTTTTTTGCCGCCACTGCCCAGCTAATGATTCTTTAGTGTTCAGTATCTGGAAGACAACAGGGATCTGAACTTACCTTGCTGAGGTGTCCAAACTCCGGCTGTGACAAACGCTACCCCTGGAAATGCATTCAGAACCAGGAGAAAACTCACAGTCATTTCAAGTCATATTTGCTGGGAAACCAACGTGACCATTTTCCCATGCGACGAAGATGTCATTTTAAATGTACGCCGACCTGAAAACTTTCTGCTGTGAGCTGCAATGACAAGATATTTTCTCCTGTAAATACATACAGTGCTGTTGCTCTATTTGGAATTAAAAAGATGCCAGTGATGATATAAAGAGGTTTTACGATTGATGTGACTGATGCTGCACGCTGGGCTTATGATAAATCACAGATAAAAGGTCAGTGGCGAATGGAAGCCGCATACCAAACTGGACTGCACAGATGTACACAGACACGCGTTTCGCAACCTCTGCAAACATATTTCACCAAGTAAGGAAAAGGAAATATATTTGGATGAAAGTCAGATAAATAGGGCATATATCTCATAGACGGAAGCAAAGATTGTGACCTCTCTAAAGAGCCACTGAGAACACAACTATAAATACTGCAGACATTTAAAGGGACATATCAAACTAAGTTTAACTAATTTGCTGCAGTTATTTTTAATTAATATCCTTTGATTATATGACACCACCCTATATAGGTCTCAAACATACAAAATTACATAGTTGCAAGGTGAATTTAATGCCCCATATGATCTCCCTCGCAATACAATCCTTGAATTTTCCAGCTGCTTCCCGGGTGGCAGGATCGCAGTGATACACCGTATGCCATCTTTTTGCATACAATGTATCGTATGCAATCCCAACCGAGACTTGCCGGATCTGATAAATATACAATGCAGCCCATGCAGTCTCAGGCTCCGATCCGATGCGCAAGGTACTCCCATTGGATTGGAATCAGAGGAAAAACACATGCAATTTGACACTTTTCATCTGATTTCTTGACCCAATGCATTGGAATCTGATAAAGGGGGCCAAATCACACTAGTGTATGGTCAGCTGTAGACATTTACAGACAAATTGGTAACTAAGCATGATTACATGCCTAATTACAATCTGTAATTTAATTGACATAGACAAAATCCAATTAGCTACAATGATCTCATGAGTTTGAGTCATCGCAGCAGTGGCTGCACTTTACGGCAGTCAAGTTTCGCACACAAGGTCTTGCTGCCCTTTAGGGCTCCGGACCAGTGGCGTAACTACTGTAAGGCAGCCCCAGCTCCCGCTTTGGGGAGCAAGCGGCAGTGGGGTCTGTGTGGGCTCCGGCACCTGGTCGACGCACTGACATGCTGCTGTCTGCTGCTGCCCACTGGCTGAGTACTGGAGGCGAGTCAGCCGCAGCGCGGGTGCGGCCATGGCAGAGACGACAAATCCCCCACTGATTCAATTGACTGTACAAAGAGCCAGCTATTGGCTACTGTGTACAGGATGGGCGTGCTAGGGCGGCCTGGAATGCGTCAGGCCAAGGGAAGCAGCAGTGTCTGCTGGTCTTACTTTCTCTATCCTGCTTCAGCTTTTCCATTATGGAGAAAGCTGGGGAAACAGGATGGAGAGGAGCCCCGGGGGGGGGGGACACAAATGTTTTGGCAGGGGGGAGCAAAATTTTAGTTACGCCGCTGCCTGCTCCGGCACTTTTGTCGTGCTGATTTCAGCCCACGAAGGATGTGAGTTTGTATGCCGTTGGCAAGATGTTTTCTCGTACACGTCCCCTCTCATGCTAGCAAGGGGATGCCGTGGAGGAGGATGGTAGTTTGGTGGGGTGACCGGCAAGTATATGCAGCCTAGCGAACAGATATGGGGCAGGCCCAGTGTTACAGTAATAATCTGGGTTATATAATCAGGTTCCGTTTTGTTGGAATCCCTTCACTGACGCTGTTCAAATTGTGAATGTTCAGTAAGAGAAGAACAGAGAAAGATCTTCCCATGGATCTTAGTTAGAAGTAAATGACAGGGCATACGGAGATGAGGATATAAGGCTGGGATTGTTAGGAGACATAAGAATTACTTCCATTGCCTGTGTCACACTTAATTGATGAAGATGATAATGACTATTTGTGATAATCTAACAAATGTGTCCCCCCCATCATCGCCGTTTCCATCAGAAGCGAAGGCTTGCAGCACAAAGCCCTCAGACGGGATTACGTCTTGTAATTAAGCATTCTCAGTACATCTAATCTGTTTTTACCATCTCCGCAGACCTGCTGTTCCTCTCCATTGGTAACTCCCGGCAGTTTCTGTAGTGTGTGTCATAGATAAGAGCGGAGAACGTACCTTGTGTGGTTTATTCCCTCGCACCAATGAGGGGATGAAACCATAGGGGGATATTTTATCATGCTAAAATTACCTTGGGAGGGAGGAAAGGAAATCAAGAGACTTTATAGCGATCTAAAGCTCAGCAATAAAGCGCACAATCTAAAAAGGAAAGATCAGGCTGCAGGTCGGTCGGGGAAAAATAAATCACAGCACTCCTACCAGAAGATCTGGGGGAAATAAACTTGCAAGCAGGTGACCTTGAAGCCTTGAAGCATCTGAGTTTAATCAGAATGAGAACCGGTTTCATGCCCTCGTCTATGACGGATAATTAGTTCAGTATTCTGTAATGCTAAAATAGCTTAATAACAACAATAGTCATAATAAAAATAATAATAATTATTATTATTATTAGGGGCCCTCATATGCATGTGCAGGGCCGCTGTGTGAATGCCTTCAAGGAAATCATTCGAGGGTCTGTGACCATTGAGTCATTTCTCTCCCCTTCGGCTGCCTGCGAGATGTGTTGGCATACGTCCCTGTGCATGATAGCAAAGGGGATTCAGCGGCAGAGGAGGGGCACACAGGCAGGGCTGCATTAAGGGGCTCACTGCCTAGCAAGCCAACCTGAATCGCCCCTCTAATGTTTTAGACAGAGGTCATGGTTACATTTTGACAAACTACGAACATGAAAATAATGTGATAAGATGCAATAAAGTGGAAAGAGATAAAAAACCAACCAGCTCCTAACTGACATTATCAAACACCATCTTTAAAATGGCAGGTAGGAGCTGATTAGTTGATACATTTTCTCTCGCCCCAAGGCTTAGGGCCTCTCCCCCTAAATTAAATTTTTCTTCTAGGTTAACTCTACTGTGAACACATTTCTTTTTTTTTCCCTAACTGATGTGATCAGGGTTTGCAGTCTTTATAGGGTGCATGAAAATTGGTACAATGCATGTTTTGTAATAATTGGCAATACTAAAGGTTTTGGTGATATTGCGCATGAATGTGATGCTATTATATCGTATCAGAAAGTAACGTTTAGATTGTATCACTTACTGTATGAATCTAAAACCAATCCTTAGAGGAAATTGTTGTTCAATATACTCTTGCTAAGAAGCATTGGCTGCAAATGGCCCATTTTATCTGTCAGATTTACATTGATGTACCAGAGTATTAAAGAAAATGTCATTTTTACTGGAATATATTGTGTCGGGAAATGACCGCCTCTGTATTAGATTCCATAAGGTTTACATTGCTATACCCCTGAATATAAACTTTTACGGGCTCTTTTGTCCATTTTGGACAAAGTGATTCTCAATGTAGTTTAGTGCAGTCTAATCTTTTTGGAATGTTATTTATTTTGTTGCATTTCTTATGAGGGTTTGGCAAAATAAAAATAGTACAGTACAGATGAGCTGAGATGGCGATCGCTGACGGAGAGGCGCTGCATCTGACGGGGACTCGCGTGCATCTCGCACGCTCACACGTCCTCTTCACTCGGCGGCAAATGTCAGAAACCCTGCCCGTCTCCACTTCAGGGAGATGGGTAGGGTTAGGGGGGGGGTGCGGGGAGCGGCAGGGAGGCGGTGGTACAACAATTTATAGGTAGACAGTGCAAAATTGTCGACATAGGACCTGATTCTGCTTGAACCCCATAAGTGCAAAAATCTCTATTTGGCAATTTCCGCACTTCACCGCAGCACACATGCATGAAGGCTCAAAATGCGGACGCAATGCAACCATAGTCTGGGTGACCACATAGTGTAAGGGCTGCATAGTCTGGACAATGCAGGCATATCTGGACTGTTTTTGATGTGGTTCACAGCGGCTGCATGATGTCACATGTGCTTCCCTTCACAGCCAGACTGCTCAGGCAGGGCGCTACCATAAATAGAAAGTGCAATAGTTAGAGCTACCATAAATGCAATTGCATCGGCGATGCATTTGCATCTCTGCAATTCAATGGCAACTATATTGAAATCACATGGTGGGGAAGGACTGTGCTGGACGAACTCTAGTGTAAGGGAGAAGCAGACTAAACCTGATTCTGGTCCATAGAGAAAAGGTCAACACAAGCAAAATGTCTACATAAGGTTAAAAAGAAGAAAAAGGGCACTCAGGGCAGCACAGGCCACATACAGAAGAAAAAACACCATGTACATTACACATTGTTTCTAAGGTTCGGTGGTCAGGACCCCAAATGGTTCCATGTCACCAAGGTAACTTCAAAATGTGGAAGTTGGTGATACACCTGTGGTCTGCAAAACGTCACCTGATAGTTTTCCTAAGGAAACACTGCTGTAGAGAACAGAAGGTGCAGGGTTCTCCTCAAAAAGTGCAATAGTAAAGATAAAAATTAAAAAGTGCTAAAGATAATTTATATAATAATATCTAGTGCTGATACGAGAAATAGACAGATGAGGGTCAAGATACAAATTGTGTAAGAAAGGGAGAGACCTGAGGAAAAAATGGAAGAACAAACTGAACCAGCAAAACCCCTGGCTCTTCCCAGACAATTATCTGGGTCCAGGGGGCACATGCCACACAGCTTGCACCCACATAATTAAACGTTCCCATCCAAAGTTGCGTGGGAGCCGGTGCTGCAGACAAAACTCACCGGGAAAATGGCACCGCAGCCATTTTCCCTGTGATTTGTACAACAGAGATGTCCCCAGGAACAAGGCATACAGTACCTGCCTCCACTATGTCACTCCATAACAACAACAAGTCACTAAAATTGGATGTGCTATTTTTCTGAAATGTACAAGTGTTAAAAATAAATAGGTGTAAGTTGACAGTGGGGCCGACATGCACAATTCTTGCAATACTGCAGTTGCAACTTACGCCTGCAATTTGGTTAGCCTATATCCAGCCTATCGTCATTATAATAAATAAGCGTGTATTAACCAATATTATTCATGCAAAGTAGCATGAATAATATATCAGCACAAAAACAAATATTACATGCAGTACGGGCAGGGAGAAAAATGTAAAGCAGATCTTTGGAAATGTTGTAGCGGTTCAGCCACCATACTATTATAAAACACACTTTGGATGCAGCTATTTTGTAAACTAAATTAAGTCGAAGGTCCCATGAAAATGGATAAGGCCACACTCTCTTCTATACTGTCCCAGCACACAAAATGGCTGCTGTTTCATTTACCTTGATGCTTAGCAATGTGGTAATAATAGTCATCCTGCTTATAAAATGGATGCCACGGCACTCTCACATGTGCTTAGCATGTGGAAAGCATAGACTTCCTGCTCACAAAATGGCCACCATGGCACTGTCCCCATTGCTTAGCAACCTTGTCAAAAGTATTCTCAGCCATATTGTTTCAGCTCACAAAATGGATGCTTATACTTAGTTTGTGGTATTTCAAGTGTATTAATTAATCAGCTAAAATGTTTGAAAACTTTTTACCCAGAAAAAAAGGTGTCCCAATTAAAAAGAACATACAAATTGGTACCAAGCCCTCAGGCACGGTATATTCACTTGTTATGACACACCGGTGACAGGGAAGAACACTTTCAGATGAAACAGGTCTAATGGCTTCCTGCAAGATGCATGACTGACGATCAATATGCTTACTGGGTGGTGGAATGGATCTCAGCAGGTATGAGACAAATGCAATCCTAAATGTCACGTCCTGTGGATGCGAAATGACACCAGGTACCAGAAGCAGTCATCATGCAAATGTGGCGGTTGGCAGGAGCGCTGCCTGTCTGAAGTGCCAGGGCAGTCTCATTTTGGGACCTGTAATTGGCACAGATGCAAAGCAATTTTATTGGCACTTTACACTGCACGCTCGTGTATTTCATTCTACCAGACTCTATAGCTGGAAGGTATATGACAGGAATGGATTTCACCTTGTGATCTGGCAGTGTCAATGGGCATTAGGTCTCCAGGTAGATATTTATTCAGTTGCTCATTACTAAAATCCCCTCTAATTATTTTTCATTGCACATATAAGTGCAGAGTGAACATTATTATGATAAATAAGTCAAAAAGCTAGCGTGTATGGTTGCATCCCAATTTATTTGTTATGAATAAACCCTAAATTAAAAAAAAGACTAAAAAGAAAATAGAATATCATGATGAAGTTATGGCGTACTGTCAACAAGTCCCGCCAACACATCCTTGCCATTTTGTGTCTTTGTGGGTCAAAACCATATGTACCAGTGAAGGAGATATGGGGTCAGATGTATTAAGCCTTGGAGAGTGATATAATGAAGAGACATAAAGTACCAGCGATTAAGCTCCTAACTGTAACTTTTCGAATACAGCCTGCAACATGGCAATTAGTATTACCCCCTAAAGCTGGATGAGATAATATTGGTCCGATACGTCTTTCTGACCAAATAAAAATGACATATCAGACATATTGTTTTGTATGACGGATATTCGGGTGCCTGTGGCCTTAAGCAACGTTGGCCGTACTGTACATCCCCCGGGGGCGATATCGCATGTGACCTGGTGTATGCTAATGAAGGACTTAATAGTGATCTTTATGTCCTTCATTAAATCGTTCTGATGTAAACCCAGGAACTAATATGTCGGCCTAGACAGGGCCGGATCAAGGCTAGTGGGGGCCCAAGGACTATAACTTTGTGGGGTCCCCCCCGTTGTAGTGCAATATACAGCATGTCTACTCACCTCTGCGGCCTCCTCTTCTTTCCCTTGCTGCCGCTGACACCATCTTTCTGAGAGGAGAGAGCAGATCGTGCTTCTCCCACTCCCTGATATCTCCAATGGGCATTTATTTATCAACGGTTATTTAAATAGCGCACACATAGAATAGTTGAACATTCCCATCAGTCTCTGCCCCAGTGGAGCTTACAAACTAAATTCCCCACCACATGTACACAGAGACATTCTAGGGTTCATTTTTGTTGGGCGTCAATTAACCTACCAGTATATTTTTGGATTGTGGGAGGAAACCAGATTACCCAGAGAAAACCCACTCGGGCACGGGGAGAATATACAAACTCCACCCAGTTAGGACCATGGTGGGAATCAAACCCATGACCTTAGTGGTGTGAGACAGTAATGCTAACCATTGCACCTTCCGTTGCTAGCCTGACACAGCCTAACACTGCCTAAATCTAACCCTACCCTGACCTTAGCCACGTCTACCTTTTGCATGTGTCAACCGAAGCCATATTGACCTTTATTGGCCAACCTAATGCATGTAGACCTAGTAGGTGTAGACATAATGCGTGTCTCCCAATCTAGCACCAACATTGTGAGTGGTGTCGGAGTTCCTATGCCGTTCTTCTGACCAGTGTGGAGATTCCAGGATCAGTATTTCGAATGCATCCCGTTGAATAGTATTCCAATTCTAAGAGTAACATTTAAACACAATGGCTCTGTGACAGGAGAAACTCTTAGTTTATTCAGCAAGAAAAGTTGTATGAAAATTTCATCCAGAAGTGATTTGTATGTAAGTGTAACGTCCCAGCTACCGGGAGCACACATGCTTCTCTTGCGCTGATTGCCAGTCTTAGCATCGTGCATTACAACTTTGTTCCTTGTTATAATTTTGCTAATGTCGCTGGGGAGAGTTTCCAATGAAATATCGCCAGACTAACACTTTGTATGAAAGTTTTTTATGACTGCTGCTTCTGTTTATGCATTGTGTTGTTATATTTCTTCCTGTTCTTGTGTTCTGAAAGCCAATTACTGTGACTAACAGAGCACTGTAAATTTTTGCAAATGCGTATTTCTGTCTCTGTGGGACTTGTGGCATCTCTCTATTCACGTGTTTTTATATCACTCCAAAAGGAACGGCTTCTGTTTAGCATATGGTTCTGTACTTAGTTATCCGCTCAATATATCTCAGCACAGGAACGATTGCTTTGGAAGATGAATGGTTCGGTACTTGTGAGTTATCCGGGCGTCCGATTTTTAAATCGGGTCGGATCGGGACATCGCATCGCATCGCATGCGACCATCGGATGCGATGCGATGCGATGACCCGATTTTTCCATAGGAATCAATGTTAAAATGGACTGAGTCCATTTTAACATGGAATTCAATGGGAAAAAGGGGTCCTTTTCATACCCCTACTATCCAAGTGGGCATGGAGTTGGATATAAACCTGTGGCGAGCGTAGCGAGCCACCGAGCCCGAAGCGTGGCGAGCGTAGCGAGCCCCGCGAGGGGACACGGAATACCGTCCCCTCGCGGGGCTCGCTTCGCTCGCCACGCTTCGGGCTCGGTGGCTCGCTACGCTCGCCACAGGTTTATATCCAACTCCATGCCCACTTGGATAGTAGGGGTATGAAAAGGACCCCTTTTTCCATTGAATTCCATGTTAAAATGGACTCAGTCCATTTTAACATTGATTCCTATGGAAAAATCGGGTCATCGCATCCGATGGTCGCATGTGATGCGATGCGATGCGATATCGCATCGCATCGCATCTGATTGTATGCCTTAACTTAAGGCATACAATCAAAAAATCGGACGCCCAGATAACTCACAAGTACCAATGGTTCTTTTGTTTCCGTTCAAAATAAGTTAGAAACTAGCATGAGTGACCCAGGCATTGCCCGAATGATACATTTTAGGTTCTGAGGGAGAGAGTTACAAGTTTTAAGTTGTAGTCAGTCTAATGGAAATTTTGGAGACCATTTTTTTATTTTGTCTATTGACAATCTTAAAACATTTTGATTTGTGGCATGATCAAAGTTTGTAGAGTAGTTTGGTGTTTTTTGTCAGTAATATATAGTTAGAAATCCTCAATTGGTTTAAAAAATTACAAAGTAGTAATTCATTTAGTAATGTAGCTACAAATGTTCAAACTTTTTAAAGACTAATGGGGGAATTTAACTAATTTCTTTTTATTTCATCTAGCCAAAAAAAAACCTTTCCTATTCAATTGTGGATGTATTTTTCACACTCGATAGTGCACTGTCAAATCATGTCTAAAAATTATTTGAAAACAGCTAGAGTTTTGACAAAACGGTGACTGATTCACTGATCCACGTATTTATTTGAAAAAAAGAAGGCACTTTAATTGAATAGTTTGAATGTAAATGTAAAAACTTTTAAGTGATGATTATTTGACTGTATGAAAAATCCGGCACCTAATTGAATACCCCCCTTATGGAGGAATCAATAATGCCCCAAGAAATGTGCACACATTTACAAAATTTGGGGGATTTTTTTATTTTTTTTGGGGGGGGGGGGGGGGGGAGAAGTTTAATTAAAACCAGTTTTTCTGATACAAAAAAAGTTCCCATTTTTATGCAAAAAAGACTTAAGATCCAGGATAAGTTCCCAGACCTATGTGTTTTTGCAATCACGGCCACGCAGGGTCAGCCCAAGGCACAGAATTTTTAAATGGCTACATTAAACATGCTTGCTAAGCTACTGAGAGAAAAGGGGGAGGAGAAAAACAGTGTTCAATTCTGAATCTGACTGTCGGGACGTTCCCGACAGTTGGATTCGTGGCCGTTTTTGACCCATTCCAACTGTAACAGGACAATCGGTATTAAATGTTCCGACTGTCGAGTATCGTAACGGCCATGTTTTGTCAGAAATGGCTGATTTCTTATTAGAATCGGACACGAATTCGACAATTAGAGGCAGCACAAATTGAATACCCCCCATTAAGTCTCTGGAAAGAGAAAAAAGAGACTTCAGGGAGCTGATGCCAGATATAAAAGAAGGAACACCAAAGTCGTTATTGATACCTGGGGCAAATTCTAGTGTACAATTTAATTGGTTACAATTTTAATTGCTATTACCCATAACTACTTAATTTTCTAGGAAAATACCATACTACCCCTACTACTTTGGGATATGTCATAGTAAGTATGACTTTGGTTTGCGGACCAAGCCAAGCACCATCAAAGTTCAGTTGGCGTGCCAAATGGCCGATATGAATATTTCAAATGTTCTTTATTCCTTAAATGATCCGGCTGTATGAAAATCTGTAAGCCTGACCTGCGTTTTTGGCAGGAGATGAAACAAACGTTCCTGTCCAAAACAATATTTACCATAGACGTCTCCTTCCTCAAGGGTTCTGTAGTTTTTCACAATGCTGCAAATCCCCAAGCGCCATATATCACCTGCGAAAGAGCACTTCTTACTTATAAGATCTTCCTTTATACCTATCATTGACACATTTAATTCATTAGCCACAAAATCCACGAGTAAATGTTTGCAGGTCATAAACCATCTAAAGAGATCCAGCTTCTGGCAATAAAAAGTAAAAAATTATACGTTGCTAAATGTAGGATATTGCTTTCCTGTACTGACTTCTCCCAGACCCCGCTGCCTTTCATCATAAATTTCTTCAACATATATTTTTTTCTTACATTCCGGTTACAGATTTGTTACTTAATAATGTTCTGTTTTGCTTGCAGGCCACAAAATGGTTCCATGATATTGTACAATCGGAAGAAGGTGAAATACCGGAAAGATGGATATTGCTGGAAAAAGCGAAAAGATGGGAAAACGACGCGAGAAGATCACATGAAACTCAAGGTCCAAGGAGTGGAGGTAGCTTTCAGATATTTTGGCTGTGTTTCTGTTAGTCTATAGGTGATGTTCTATAAATTATCAGTTGGTGGCTTTTATTTAACTGGCTGTTTGATCAAGGAAATATATTTTAAAGCTGGTTTGAAATCCATCAAAGGCGGTTCTTACTTTGTGTTACCTGAAGATAACAGTTGTAAATATTTACTGTTTATAAGTAATCTGTTTGTACCCCACCATTGGTCGTACCCTTCATCTATGGGGAAATAGGATACATTACTGTAATATATCTGCTATCTAAACTTATAGCCCTTAACTTTAAACCTACCAACCACATGTACTGGAAGAAGACAGGGAACCTCATTCAGAGTTGCCCACAATTCCATCTATCAATTCTTACCAAATTGTCGAAAAAAGTTTAATTCATTTGGGTCCCTCATGGCTTACAGGGTCCTGGTGGGAGTGGAGATCTGTAAGAATGGACCATTGAAAGTGAACATGTTTCTGTTTTAATTAGCTTATTGATACTTAGAGTATAATGTATCAATCAGTGAGAAGAGTGGAGAAGTGGGCCAATGGAAAAAGTTGCCCATAGCAGCATTGAAATAACATTTATCAAGCACATTATATTAAACTAGTTAAAAGGCCATCTAAATGATGGCTTCTGCAATGTAGTTTCACTTTGAGCTGTGACAGTTTTTACTTTCAATTTGAGCTGTGGCAGTTTTATCCCACAAACTCTCAAACCCACCCACAGTCCGTATCTGCTCCTATCTTCAATATCTGTCTTCACAGCTCCCTCTTCATATCCAGCAAGTTTGAAACAGATTAGTGTCCCTGCAAAAATAGTTTTCACTTTCTGTTATAACATCCTTTAGCACACAAAGGAGTGATTTGGTCTGTCGAGTGGCCTCTCATTGTCACTGGTGGTACTTCACCTTATAGAGGTGAGGAGTAGCTAGCCTTTTATATATACAGGTTGAGTATCCCTTATCCGAAATGCTCGGGACCCCAAGCATTTCAGATAAGGGATTTTTTAATTTTTTGGGATTTTTTTTAACATACTTACCTGGTCCCCTGGCATCCACAGCAGCCTTCAGGATCTTCTTCAGCGGTTCCAGGGGTGCATTGCGCAAGTTTGCAGGGGCGCCGAAGACATCACCGGCGCACTCACGCAATGCACTCTTGGGACCACTGAAGACGCTTAAGAAGATCCTGAAGGCCGCAGTGGACATCAAGGGACTTGGTAAGTATGAAAAAAGGGGGGAAATAAAAATAAAAATTCTGAAATATATATATATTAAAAAAAACACGGTTTTTGGAATATTTTGGATAAGAGATCGGATATGGGAGACTTGACCTGTATATATATATATATATATATATATATATATATATATATATATATATATATATATATATATATATATATATATATATATATATATATATATAGATTTAGCACGCAGAGTAATAATAGTAATTTGGCCTGTCAAGTGGCCTGTTGTGGTCAGTGGCTGTACTTCACCTCCTAAAGGTGAGGAGTAATTAGCCTTATATTTATATGTTCATGATAAAAATCTTCGGATTGAAACGTTGGACAGAACAGACCTGTGTCAGGTGTTTTTTTCATCTTCATAAAACCAAAGAGTGCCGCCACACACCACGCTATATATATATATATATATATATATATATATATATATATATAAAATAGAAAAAGCGGGGTTTCAAAGGGCGCTGAGACAGTGAAACAACTTCAATTCACATATATTATTTAATACATAAAATGAATAAAAATGTATAATCACGTAAAAAACACCTTTCAAGGTGTGGCCGTATACACAAAATGTTTTTACAAGTGCATAACAGGTAATTACGATAGTATCTCTGGTGAGTTGATAGATTCGGTCTGAATGGAAAGCCCAACACGTTTCGTCATAACCATGACTTCATCAGTGGCAACAATATAACTGATACAACTATGGTATATCCAATTATGACAACCAGACACATATTTTCAATATAATCCAGATATGTGGCATCCAAAAAAGCATAACCGTGATTTTCTTCAGGCTCAGCTGTGTAATGCCCTCCAAATTGTAAGTTCAGAGGGAAGGTGCTTACTGCATGACTCCGCAACAGAGACAGAGTCATGCAGTAAGCACCTGCCCCTGATGAAGTCACCAGAGATACTATCGTATTTACCTGTTATGCACTTGTAAAATCATTTTGTGTATACGGCCACACCTTGAAAGGTGTTTTTTATGTGATTATACATTTTTATTCATTTTATGTATTAAATGATATATGTGAATTGAGGTTGTTTCACTGTCTCAGCGCCCTCTGAAACCCCACTTTTTCTTTCATATCTGTTTCTCGGATCCTGTCTAACAGAGGATCCTTCAGAGGTGCTGCTCTAATCAATCTGAGCGCAGATAGGGGATCCCTCCATATATTTATATATGTATGCGGACTGGTTGCTATGGGTTGCTATGGGCAATTTATCCACTGGTCCACTTCATTCTTCTTCACCTACTGAGTCATCAACTGCTGAGTCAATATTGGGACTTCAAAAGGGTCAAAAATATACAGTGGGATTATATAGAATAAGGCTGAAATAAAAATCTATGGTACCATCTGATCTAAAGAAGAAAATAATTAGGGCAATCCGCTGTTCTGCTGATGAATGCAATGCCTTGTAATGATGTGATATTACATATGGTGTGTATGTATATACAGTATATATATTTTAGAAGGGGTTCATGAATATATTGGCAGCATTGCTTTAGAATGGAAAAGGCTGTATAATAATTGCCCACTGGGTTAACATCATTGGGTCTTTTGTGTGCTAAAGTTATTTAATTTACTGTTTAGTGTGTGCTGCCATTTTGTATAAGGTGCACAGTTCACAATCCGTACCCTAATTAACCCTAGTAGTCCTCACAATGGGGCTGGTTCTGATTGGGGAGCAGGTGGGGGAAAAAAGCAGTGATATTGTATTTGGAACAAACCATGTTGCAATGCAGGGGGTGCAAATACTTTCTGAATGTCCACAAATACTGGCTGCTTTATTTTGTCACTGCAGTTTAGATTGAGTTTGGAAACACTGCAACCAAATCTAAATCTTTTTGCACAGCCCCCAGTAATGTATACCACCTGGGAGACAGTCTAGCTTTGGCAGTGACTTAGAGTAGGAAGCACTCCCCTATAAACCACTGGCAGTCAGTCCCAGGGGTATGTGTTTTCTCCCTCTGAGACCGCCAGTTTATCTGCAATAGCAGAGAGAGAGACAGCCTGGAGTTAAGTACCGCCACAGACTTAAGAACCACCCCCATTGCCCCACCCTGAGCATGGCCAGGCCCAGGTTCTTTTCAGGGGGCATGGCCTAATTTCTAAGATGCGTGGCTATGTACCCTTACAATAACATACATAAATAATAGTACTTTAAGCACCTCCATGGCCACCCTGCAGCCCATCACACAGCAGCAGGTGCTGGGTTGAGAAGATCTCCATATAAAGTAAGTGGATCCAGTCATCAAATCCCAGGAGATTAGGCGGCTGCAAACCCTACCCCATCCCACAACGGTCAGACAGGTAATGATTCACCCCTTGTCACGACACGCCCAAGTCTGACACTCGCTTGTTCATAGATTCTCATTCTCAGTGGCGTAACAATAGCCCTACAGACCCCATGGTGACGCTGAGAAAGTGGGGTCTGCGGGGGTCTGCGGTACTATTGTTGGGCCACTGCCGCATGCCAGGACCTGCTGGGATCTGCTGAGTCTGTGGCCAGGACCCACAGATTTACTTGTCTGCGGTCCCGACTCTCTACCTGGATCCTGCTGCTAATGAAAACTGACTGTCACAAAATGGCTGCCCTCATACAGCAGACTGTTTTTGAGTATGCTAGAGGAAGCAGTGGCCTCCTCTAGCATCCTTAAAAATGGTCTGCTTTTAGGGGAAGCCATTTTGTGAGGATGACTTTTCATTAGTAGGAGTTTGAGGAGCGCCGGGACCGCAGACAAGACTGGCCGAGTGGTTACGCCACTGCTCAATCTGCAGTTATAGCCTACATTTCTGCCTGCTTCCATCTCCGAATCAGCCAAATACAAATGTATATTTTCAAACCCACCGTTCACCTTTTTGTCGCAATTCCCCGTAGCAGTGGTACAGGCTTTATGCTTTGTCCTGTAACTGATGATAGCATTGTGTTCTAAGGAACAGAATTTATAGACGTGTTATGCTATGTTGCACCAAAGTTGAAGCCTGAAGAATGTGTGTCGAGTCCCGCTGTGTTGCGTCAGAATGACTTATGCAGGTAACAGCGGCTTTGATTTACAAACTCTTCTTTATATATAAATGATGAGCAGTATGCTCACGTGGTGATGCAATGTAAAGGGGGTGATACAGATACTACCATGCACTTATTTCTATACAGTATATATATATATATATATATATATATATATACCGTATATCTGTTTACATATATATATATATATATATATATATATATATATATATATATATATATAGCCATAGATTCATGATAAATTGATACAATTATTGTTCTTACGTCTGCTTTTCAAATCGGGACTCCTGCTGCGGGGGTGTCTTTCATGAACGCCGTGATGTGCGGTCGTCCTAGAACACAGCCCCGGGCTACATCTCTTGTCCTGCCAATCTTTATTTTATTAATGTACATTGGAAAATAACAATCTTAGGTAGACTATATAATGAGCCAGAGGTTTCTCTTCCTCTCCTCTCCAGGTTATTAAATAACCAGGTACTGTATATGTTCTTTTAAAAAAAGGAAAGACCTGTTTTGTGTTTGCGATTTCTTTTGTCAGGGGGTTACTGACACAGATACATAATAAATATATATATATATTTATGGCTGATACATTATATATATCACAGGTGATAAAATGTTTTCAGATCAAACTTATTGTATTTTTGTGCTATGAGTATTTTTATTTTTGGACGGGATTTATAGTTTTAAACATCAGGCGGGAGATTCACTAAGCCTTGGAAAGTGAGAATAGGGGGAGAGATAAAGGGGTCTATGTAGTAACCCTTGGAGAGAGATAAAGGGTCTGATTCAGACCTTTTTTCTAGGCTGGGAATACTCAGCCTAGCGAACAGGTAAGCGCCGTGGGAAGTCATCAGCTATTGACTAACCTGGCGGCTGCAGGCTGATTTCTGCTCCGCTCCCATGGGAGCCATGTGGGCTGGTGGGCATGACGTTGCATTATGACATCACTTTGCATCATAATGTCACATCGAGTCATGACATCATTTAGTGACATGACGTCACAGCTGGACCCGCTGCCTTTATTCCTCCTGTGGGCCCTTAATGTCCAACACTGTCTTCTACCACCAATCCCAGTAGACAGAGATATTTTGTACCCATCCCCCCCCCTCCCCTCCATTGCTGCCTCTGGTCACCACCACCTCCTAGCAAAACTACTGGGGACTTCTCACAATCAGATGCACCCAATCAGCCATTGGACAGAGATAAAGTAGCAACCAATCAGCTCCCAACTGTCATATTACAGGTTGTGTTGGAATAATGACAATTAGGAGCTGGCTCGTTGGAACTTTGGACCTTTTTCTGGTCCATAGGCTCGCATTCCAATTTGCATGCTAGAACAATGTTTGTGCAGTGCACATGCACATTTTTGCAGATTGTTTGCCGGGTGCACGCAACCAACCTTGAGGGCGGGGGTTTGCTGGCAGGGGTACCTGCTCATGGGAACGCCCAGCGTTTCATGGGCGTTCCCATGGTAATTGCCGGTGACTTTGATTCCACATAATTTGATGGTCGGCAACCATCAAATAATTTGGGTGTTCCCCCACAGGCTGCAAATGGATGTTTATGTAAAACAGCCAGTGCTAGCGAACACACACACTGCGAATAAGTGGCGTCCATGCCACCATTCGCACAGCAGTGTTTGGTGGACTCGCAAGGCTGCGAATTCACAGCCTTCCGATTCAACCAGAATAACCCCCTTTATCCCTAGTCTTAGTACATAGACCTGTAAAACTGTACTTTGTAATTGGACAAGTCGACTGCTTGACATACAAAACGCTTAATATATTTTATTAAGCCTGATATGTTTTATTTAGATGTTGTAATATTTGTATTTATCTTATTTATGTTCAACTGCAAATCTGATTGAAATCCACTCAACTTCCATAGCAGGGTGGCATGCTGCATATTAATAAATTATGTCTGAATGAGAAATTATAAAGTATTGCTAAGGATTCCCATGAGAAATGTTCAGTAGCACGCTAGTGTTAAATCCCTCCATGGTTGACAGTTTTAAGCTTTTTATAAATGGTTAGTGCTCTGCAAATATATTCCTGATAATTGTTTTTACTTGATGATATTTTTATGTTTTTATTTTAACTTAAAAAAGTTGTAATAAAAAATCTCAAAAATACTGCTGTAGATATAAAAAAAAATTGCATTTCCTTCCATGTAAATATTTTAATATAATGAAATGAAGAACAAGCATTTTGCTGTAATATTGTTGACGTAGAGATTAAAAGAAAATGTCAAACTGAAAAGTATGAAGGCCCTGCCTGTCTGAGGCTGCCACAATGCCATGAAATTGATGGGCTTACGGTATATTCATAGGTGTCAACCAAAGCCAAGATAGATGTGCAAGAATAGGACTGCCCTCCTCCACTTGGTCATGGACTACTCCTTCCACTCGTCTTCCTGGGACATCGAAGAAGATGGGGGGAAGATAAAGTAGTCCATAATCTGGTGTAGGGGGAGGTCCCATTACTTCGATGCCAAATTTACCAAGTTCTACAATGTGAGGCTGAGCATCATCCTGTATGCCCATGTACTCCTACCAGAACAGATCCAGAACTTCACAGGGGCACCATCCGCTTGCTGCCTGGAGATTCTCATATCACATAGAGGGGGTTAATAAGACCTGATTGCTGGGCTGCTGATTTGCAGAGCCCCACTACCGTGAAGTCCCGCCCTGTGCAAGCCTTTGAAAAGTTCCATTTCTAACCGCTCACAATCAGATGATTTTTTTAGTGTGTGCCGTCTGTGTGTAGCCCACTACAGTGCAATAGAAACAGGCTGATCGGGGCCAGAGCTGAAGTCTCACCCCTTTCCTGAAACTGCCTGGGTATGCATACATTTTCCCCGACACTCCCACTCGCAAATGGCAGCTTACGGTCAATCAACTTGCTTACTGACAGCGATTAATAAACGCACTGGATTTCATTGCAGGATGGCCTCACGTATGCGTACTGTGAGCCGTACCCAATCAATTATCGCTAGGCAGGCTGCGAATTTGCAGCCATGTGATCAGGTACAAATAACCCCCATAGGATGGTCTGTGGGAGGGTGGAGCAATCTGTGTGCACACGGGTACTCCGCCTGTATGTTTGAGTCTGATTTGGCACAAGCACAAATTACGTTTTCCTACTCTGGTGCATACGCAGTATGATAATATCCTCACGATATATCCCCATTGCTGCTTGTGTCTTACTCACAACTAGGCCCATAGAGGCTGGATGCAATGTGGAATGCATGTCAGCCATAGCTGCTCTCGAGTGCATGAAATAATTGCCACTATAGCATGCAGAGTATCTCTGCCATCATTCTCATTCTATTGCCTTTTTCCCTGGTGAGCAATATCCATCTGAAAACAGTCATCGATTGTCAGAATCACCCATACCTGTAGCTGCTTACAATCAGTTCCAGAGCATGAGTAATGAGAAAATGTTGTAATTCCACATTCTAGAATTTTTTTCCTGTGGGGACATGTATCAAGCTTCGGTGAGTGATAAAGTGGAGCAACCAGTCAATGCTTAAGACTTTGCTAAGTCAAAGACTTTCCTAAAGAAATGACAGAAGCTGATTGGCTGCTTTTAGCCAACTGATCCCCTTTATCACCCTCCAAGTTTTGAGTACAGTACTGTATGTGTCCCCACAGGAAAGAAATTGGAGAAGGCTTGATACATTCCCTTGTCCCCACATATATCAATAAAGTTCTGCCCAGCGTATAACTTTCATAACGTTGCAGAACCTATTTTGCTGCAAATATTTCCAATGATGCTCTACCAAGTATTAAAGATCTTCATATTAGTATGAAACGTGGAGTATCCAGACTGTAGTGCACATCGTTGCTTTGCAAAAAAAAAAATGGTTAAGCTTTCTCGTAGGGAATAAGGAACCGAGCAATTTTAAAACCATTCTTCATGAGAAATATACATTTTCAATTTGATGTCTCTGCCCACTGTAGACGCAGAATTGTTTAGAGGCTTGAAATACACATTACAGAGGGTCCTGGGAACACTTCTTGCTAATTTACAGCGACATTATTCTCCAAATCCTCATAAAAGATTCACAGCCAGATCAGGCAGAATAATATACATATGATAATTGTAACAAAGAAAAAAAGAGCATTGTTCTGTGAAGACCTTTTACAATCAATACCATTATCATTTATACAACAGAACAGCGAAGTCAGGCTGACTGTTATTCTACTCAGCACCCAGTTTGACCCAGTGGTCTCCCACTAATTATACACTTTCATGCAGAGATGTTTCTTTAGGATTAATCCTTAATTGGCCTTTGAATTTAAATAATCTCTCTGTTCAGACTCTAGATTTAATTATAGTTTTGATTCTGCATTTTCATGCCGCCAGTTCCATCATCCATGCATCCCGTTCTCGTTGACTCTTGTTCTAACGTAGAGCAAGCTTGTACTTCAGCTCCAGTTTGGGGGGCGGATGTGTTGAGATGGACCTGACGTTCCATGTAAGTTTGAGCATCTGGAATGCACCAAGTAAGGGTGGATCTTGGTTTAAAGTTTAAAAGGTTTCACCGCTTTAAGTGGAACCCGAATTTCTGGGGCCTCTTTGCAGCCAAAATGGTCATTGTAGATGAGAATATGGATGTTTCCTCAGAAAAAAGCTTGGTGGCAATTATTAATGAAGTAAGTTACTTTAACAACCACTGTTTTAAATGAGCAGATTGCTATGACTGATTTACAGGCTCCGAAATCCTCAAGGGCCAATCTTGGGCCAATAATTTTTGCAGCAATATGCCTTCCGGGTGTAGTTAGGGGTCAAGCCACCTCTAGGCACACCATTAATGGCCGCACCACCCATGATGTCAATGCCAGCAACAGTGGTGCAAGTAGAATTTTTTTCTTGGTGGTACTAATAGCCTTCACCAAAAAATGGGCGTGGCCATGTGTCATGAGGGGGCGTGGTTACACAAAGCTAGAGGAGTGACTAAATGACAATAGTGGCATGGCATCAGGAGACAGGGAATGAGAAACAGGGAATGACTGGAGGTGGGTTGGCTCTTGCTTGGGGGAGATCTGGGCAGCTTGTGCTTACAATTGTGGAGCCTGCTCTTCATGCTGTCGGCGCCACTGATGCTTCTCAGTGTGACAGGCTAAATCAGCAGTAGCCGGTAGCTGCATACAGCACCAATCATAATGCTGGGTGGGCGGGCTGCGGATGCATTATATTTAGACTTAAAATAAAAATAGAATTGACAGTGGGTAAGGGGGTAAGTGGTACTGCGTACCTGCAACATATTTTTTACAGGTACTCCGTACCACGTCATACCCCCTTACTTGCAACACTGGCCAGCAATATGTTGTGGGCTCCAGACTGCAAAATCAGCACTGATCTTCCATCACCACAAGTTACTGACCATTGTCCCTTCCCTCCTCACCATTTACAAAATAAAAAAATACAATAAGTCATAATGACCAAAATAAAAATAAAAGTCACCTAGCTTAGTTGGGCTATTGGCCTAGAACAGTGATTTTCAACCTTTTTACCTTGCGGCACACTAAATAAGTTTTAAATATTCCCAAGGCACACTATGATCCCCACAGGGCAAAACACATTGGCCCCCACAGGAAAAACAAACAAACAAACAAACCTATTGGTCCTCATATAAAAAACAATCACATTGGTCCTCACAGGTAACACAAATAAAATATGTTGGCCCTTTACATGAAAAGAAGAGAACAGTTTAACTGGTGGTGACTGTAAACTGGTTTGGGCATCTCTAGATCTGGGGGCACACTTGAGAACAGCTCAAGGCACACTAGTGTGCCATGGCACAGTGGTTGAAAAACACTGGCCTAGAAGGTCTCTAATGCAAGTGACCTCCTCCCCCCCCTTCC
Organism: Crinia signifera; assembly: GCF_055691185.1. Classification (NCBI taxonomy): domain Eukaryota; kingdom Metazoa; phylum Chordata; class Amphibia; order Anura; family Myobatrachidae; genus Crinia; species Crinia signifera. The sequence goes on along the minus strand of NC_139226.1, from coordinate 94,932,891 downwards.
AGCAGGTATCACCCCTAGGCACGTACAGTACAGTACAGTGCATAGTGAGAAATCCACCATTGTTTGCTGTCCTTCCCGTATATTTTACTATCTGAATATTAGAGAACTGCCTTGGGGAAGCTGTAGATGTGCATCATCGACGTCAGTTGCAGTGCCCCAAAAGTTGAAACATGATTGATTTACTGAAGGCATTTGGGGGGTGATGACGGGAAGCATTCCAGAAAATGAGGGCATGCCTATCCCAATTGCTCGGCATGCCAAATCCAGTGGCTGCATCTTTGGATGCAACTTCACTGGCCTGGAAGCATGATTCAGGCCAGACATCCTAAGCAATCTGAAAAATACTCAGATTCCGGATGGTCATACAGAGGAATCTAATGCTGGGATTCCCTGTACCAGAGATGCTGGCAGTGGGCAACTTTTTACTTAAAACTCCTCCTGCGGCTTTAGAACATTTTTTCTACGGCCGTGCTACAGTCTGCATCTCTGATCCAGGCCCATTGGTAGAAATTAGTGGTGTTAAACATCTAAACTGCGTATCTATGAGATCCTTATCTCCCAACCCTATTACTGTCAAATATTATCTTATTATATACACACACCCATTACAGTGCCGTAAGACCACCTTATATAAATATGTTATATAAAAATGTTTGCTGATTCAAACTCACACAGGGGGAGAGTTGCCCCTCTGGGAGCAGGAGCCCCGTGGCGGTTGACTCCATTGTTTCTCAGAGTTACACCTCTGCCCATTATATAACTCTTTGACGTGCAGGAACTATAGGTGCCAGTCTTATTTGTCTCATTTTAATTCCAGCCTTGTTTTCCTACCATTGTTTAGCAGTGATATTTGGCCTAACAGCAAGTCAATATTCCAGGCATAGTGTGCTCTCAACCCTGAGGAAAAGGCTGCTCAGCATTAGCCTACAATTATTCGTTTTGATTATGCTGTTGTGGAGTCACATTCGGGGCAACAGCCTGGTAAACTGTCATTTGCAGACAAACAGATTGTAGCTCAGTAACATAAGGAGAGAGCAGAGATGGGTGAGAGAATTTATTCCGGCAAACACTGATTTGTATTCAGGCTCGCTGCAAAAAAATGAGACTGATATGTGAGACGATTGAGGGGAGCGGAGAGAGATCTGCAAGGTTGCAGGAATGTGCAGACCCTGCGACTTACAGTCTGACCTTTATCATGAAGCCCGTGGCATAGCAAAGGCTGAAGCTCTTGTGTTCTTACAGATAGTATGGCTAACAGGAGGACCATCGGCCTGATGGGGGGTTAAAGTTAAACCATGAGGTATTTGAGGACTTTGTAGGCCTTAGACAGTGGGCTTTGCTAGAACTGCTCCCTGCTCCCAAGGTGGCACCTCTCCTCCCCTTAGGGTTACCACCTCATCCCTTTAATACCGGACAGGTATTAATTACACAGGTTCTGTGGCAGTTTAAAACCAGGTGAAATGGAGATTTGAAGTCAGCCAGCCACAGAACCTGTGTAATTAATATGTGACCGGAATTAAAGGGATGAGGTGGTAACCCTACCTCCCCTGCAAATTTAAATCAATTCATTGAAAGCCTTCAATATCGCTTCTGTGACTGACTTCCCCTCCTTGTAGGACCATATACATCACACTCTCTTTATTTTTAACATAACATACATACATTACATACATACAAACATACATACACACACATGCATACATATATTTATATATGTGTGTGTGTGAGGTCGGGCACCAATATTTATCTTGCCTCCGTGCAACTGGGACGAACTTACGCCACTGGGTAGTAGCGAGCACCAGATAATAAATTATGCCTTCCTGACCTTGGTACTATAGCGTATAACAGTCACAGAGCACAGGGGTGGGAGTGCACAGTGGAAACCAACCAATCAGATTTGAGCTGAATGCATTGTTCATGGAAGTAATTGTACATAGTCACCTGTACAGTATGCAAATCTGCATCCAGACTGCTGCGTATACCTAGATTCACAGCTGTCGCTATTACCATGGCACTGCATTGCTCAGACAATGTATATATACGCTCAGCGAATGCGTAGGCAACTCTACAGGGAAAATTTACTTAGATGTGTATTCTACTTCACATGTGATGTTGCGAAGGGCAACCAATCAGAATCTACTTCTTATTTATTTAGCACCCTCTAAAAGATAGTAGACAGGATCTACTTGGTTGCCCATAGCAACATCACATGTGAAGTAGAATACACATCTTAGTCAATTTCCCCCTACATCACTTTTATTGAAAGCAATCGTCAGAACGGTTGCTATGGGAACTTTTGCCCTTAGTAAATCACCTGTACAGAAATAAAATGTCTACATGGGCATAGCGATATCCATCACCGCCCATCACGGTACTTGCACATATTTTGCTGCCTTAATGAAATGACCATTCAGCTACGGTTTCCTACCAGAAATGTTTATTAAGTATAAAAGAAATGGTAGAAAGTGCTGTAGACTACACAATTGCCTAAGGAGGACAATACAATCAATATGAGCATCATCTTATGTGGAATCAACTCTGTATTGTGTTTAATTATGAGCATAAAATACTTTATTATGCGGATGAGCAAGTTTAGCAAACTGCTGTAGAACTACTAGTCTCAGCATATCCTGCTTGCCGCTGTCTGTCTGTCTCTCTGCGCTTTTGGCGGACACTTTGCAGAATTATACTATGGCCAACTGCAGTTCTAAGCTTATTATCTATCACAGAGATGTCCTTATAAATGGACTATTGCTAAATTGAATGCTTTAAAAGAGATTTTTTTATACCCAAAGTTATTAGCGAAATTTTCAATTTTATTTTATCTCATTTTAACCTTATACGGTGCAATTATAGAGATAAAAAAGGTAATTTGCCACTTTTCCTTAATACAGCGCCTAAAACATTACAGGACAAATGCACATCAGTATTTTACTTAAATATGGAACCAGTAATAGAAGGAAACTGCGTTTTAGAGGGCTGCAAATGGCATTTCTGCTGCGAGAAACACTTCATCAAAATAAGTTTTATTCTTGTCCTCGTCTGGAAATTATGGACATAGTAAAAGTGTGAAATATCGGTGACCTAAAGTTTACATTTGGCTGGAGTAAATCTTTCCATGTAACGGTTCTTCTGGTTATACTATCACGGTTCATTATTCATCATCTCATATACCTTGTCCCACTCAAGCTGTCAAAGGTTCCATCTGTGCAGTGGAAGGTTATACTTTATTTACATAGCATGGTCCGACATCTGGCACTTACAGGGCGATGGTCTGGTGGTCCCATTCTGCAGTCGGTGCTGGACGGACTATCAGGAGCCATCTTTAGCCCCAGCCTATCCCTGGCGTTATTGTGTTAGTCACCGCAGGTCCTGCCCCACGTGGAGCCTACAGTCTTATACCTTACTGCTAGAATGCACAGATACACCATGATTTAGATGAATTGACTGATCAGCCTACCAATATGATTTTGGTACTTGGAGGAAGCCAAGGCAATCCATGGGGAATAAAGGGGACACCAAAGTCCAGATGCGCAACTCAATTCTCCAGCACTGCCGGGCAACAATGTGGCCCCCAGCCAGCTGTGCCACTTCGTGAGAATTCAGGGACTTTTTATAGGGCTTTTATTTCCTGTCACACACAAAATGGCGCCCTCAGATGGATTATTTGCCTGGAACCTCTGCCTACTGCATCCCAGATTATACACTGCAAAGAGTCTGAGGTTTACAAATATGCCTCTACCCAAAACCAAACAGCTATATAGTAGGAACCACAGGAGATGAATAGTAATTACAGGATTGTATGTGACAGGGGGCAGTGTCATGATGTGAGGAGGAGAATGGACAGCAGGAAGTCACAGAGTGAGAGTTATATAGTGGGAGGAGCAGGGCGCCAAAAGCACAGAGTATATCAGAAAATGAGTGATGTGGCAGCATGTGACAGGGGCAGTGACATGATGTGAGGAGGGAAATGGAAGCAGCAGAAATACACAGACTGAGAGTTATATAGTGGGAGGGGCAGGGTCCCCAGAAGCACAGAGTATATCAGGAGATGAGTGATGTGTCAGTGATGATAGTGCTGCCTGTGATAGGTACAGTGACATGATGGGAAGGGAGGCTGCAGGAAGACACAGACTGAGAATTATAGAATGGAAGGAGCAGGGTTCCCCAGCAGCCCAGAGTATATCTGGAGATGAATGATGTATCAATGAGGACAGGGCTGAATGTAACAGAGGCAGTGACATGGTATGAGGAGTGAAATGGAGGGAGCAGGAAGACACAGATGAGGGAGAGAAAATGGAAGAGAGCGGTCCCATGCAGCACAAAGTGTATCAAAATATGAGAAATATGTTAGAGATGACAGAGATGCTAATTCAGTGATGTGTAAAAATGATTTACACATACTGTATCTATGATTTACAGCTGTAGATCTCCATCTGCAGTGCACATTTGCACAACCCTTTCTGAACAAGGCAGCCATGGGGAGGGGGGGGAGGCTAGAGTTTATAAAGTATAATTTGACAAAAATCACATTCTCCTTGACGCAATGTAGAGGTGGAGTAGTGCAGCCAGTGCGCATTCCAGGTGTTCGAGAAAGGGAAAGGGGGCCCTGCCATTTGTCAGTCCCAGGACCCACAATTTCTGATGGCAGCTCTGCTTCTGCAGATAGGATCCTGTGTCGGTAGAAGCAGTACTATATCCTGATTCACAAACTACTGCTGTTTGGGGGTGTGCATGGCCAAAATTTCAGTAAACGAGCAGGTTAGTCTTTGGAAGCAGCGTCTCTGCCCAAAAACCTTGCCCATCTTGAGTAGAAGGCAGCGGATTACAGAGACGTCTATTTACAAAAGACAAGACGCCTGCTGCATCATTAGCATACTGGTCACAGCAGCTATGTCCACAGGTGCATCTCCAGTGTAAAATGCGTTCATCCTTGACTCATGGCCAGAGACATGATAAGAGAAGGAGTATGAAGGCACTAGGAAGCCACAGCCTTCAAGTTGTATAGAAAAAGTATCAAAGCCGCACACAGCATACAGCTGTTATGTTAGACTCCTGTCAAGCTGATGATGGAAGGCAGTGGTTTCGAGCACACCTCTAGAAAACAAAGCTATACATCCAACAGTAATATATAGCTGAGAGTCCTCTCATGTTCACCACTTCACCGGGAAAAACCCACTAATTGCATTGCAAAACACCATAACGAAGATGTGGCCTTTGTGTGACAGCCCATGATGTTGAAATTTCCGAGGCCACACGATTGTTTAAAAACTTTTTATGCTTAATTATACAGGTCTGCAGAACTGTGTAGAAGCACAGCCAGCAAATGTATCCGCATACATTATTTTTTAAGCTTTTTGAAACACGAAAATCCCCAAGTACAGGTGGGGAAGTGAAATATCAATTCTGTATGCAGAAATGGTATTTAATTATCAGCACAGGAGTCCCTTAACATTATTACAGATTAGCCCGCAAGGATGTATATGGAAATGTAAGAGTATTCAGTTACAGCATAAATCTTACAACACCGCTCTAAAAATCCACAGAGGGGTTTCTAAGGATTTTCAACATTCCGTCCTACGTATTAATGTTGTACATTTAGATTGTACACCGAGAGCTCAGAACTGATATGTTGCAAAATCAAACACTTGAATTGCAGGGTACAGCGCACTGTAGCACGTTTCTATATTGATCTGAATTCTAATTTATATGGCTGCTGTCTAACTTTTATAGGGGAGGAAGGAAAACTAACACAAAAAGGTCCAAAGCAAAATGGATTGTCATTCATCACAATGAGCTGATCCCAAGTCACGCTTGCCTTTGTAGTGGGCGGAGAATTATGTAGCGCGTTGAGTATCTTCATCTTTCTACTATGCAAAAAAAGAAATAAAAAAATGCTGGAATAATTTCCCTGACATTTAACGGGAAAAGCAAAAGCGGATTTATATTCTGTTATTTAAGTGAAGGGAGATCATCTCTGAAAACTGTGCAGCGAAGTGGTGAATCATTGTTTGTAAATCAGGAGGGTTTTAGAGGCCTGTATATTTACTGGGATACATACGTTATCCCAGCTGAGGAGGCTGGCAGTCATAAGACAGACCCCATAATTTGGTTAAAAATCCTGACAGTGACACAGGATGCACCCTAACCCTGTTCCTCCTGCCCCGTAACCCTCCCCTGCCAGCAGCCTAACCCTAACCCCCCTCCCCTTGTATGTTCCTAAGCCTTACCCCCCCCCCTGCAGCCCAACCTTAACCCTCCCCTGCCAGCAGTCTAACTCTACGTCCCCCTAGTAGTGCCTAAACCTACCCCCTTCCCCAGGAGCAAGTAAGCAGTCCCATCATACTTACCGATTGGGATGCCTACTGTCGGAATTCCAGTGTTGGTATATTTAGGTATAATTTAATTTGTACCTACATGCTCCTTGCCATGCATTACATGCTCATTGACAGAGGTTTCTTGCTTATTGCCATGGGCTACAAGCTCAATTCTAACAGTTTCATGCTCATTGGGGTTCCCTGTTCATTTCCAAGGGAGTTACAAGCTTGTTGCCAGGGCATACATGCTCATTGCCAAGGGGATACATGCTCATTGCCAGGGTATACATGCTTGTTGGCAGTGGGTTAGCGCTTTTGGAATCCAGCACTACTGGGTAACACAGTGCACTCTGCCCTTCACTGAGAGACACCAGTAGGACCTCTAGCATCTGTACAAGGTGGAGGACATTTTTTGAGGACCATCTTATGGTCTGCAGTGGCATTGTTACATGTGACATGCCGTCCCATTTTGTAATATAGAATACCGGCTTGCACTTGTTCTGCCTGAACTGCGTCTTAACTCACATATTGAAAAATAAAGAGGACATTTGCTTAGGTGATGACTGCAGAGACTATGGTCAATACATGGAAATTGATAATAATTGGTGCCTGAAACAGCACAGGAGTTGACGTCTGTATAATGTGGATGACACAGCAAATTAGGAGGAAAAACTTCACAAGGAAGCAGAGAAATAAATGATAGATGAATACTGATTACTTGTTTTATTGCTGTAATCCTATAGTTGTTGACATCAGCAGTTAAAACGACAGCAGTTTACCATAGCAGCAGCCCCGGTGTGCACGAGAGCCTCTTCCGGGGGCTATGGAATAAAGTCCAATCGATCAACAGCAAAACCTCATCTTGGCCTCAAACATTTAGTCTGAGATTTTCTCCGGAATAACGAATTTATTATCATCCTCCTTAGAAAAATCTTAATTGACTTGGGCTGTTGTAAAATCACTGATACACTGGTAACTGTCACTGCATTTGAGTGTGGTGCATGGAAGAAAGTGTAGCCAACATTTGACAGGTGCGCTGTAATTACTACTGTGCACAATTAGTACAATATCTAGAACAGTAATAGTATATTTGTATGTAACTTACATTATTATGATTGTTATTTCTATCCGTTTACAATTAAACTGTCACTTATAATATGATACAATGTTGCAAAAAGTTTATCCTCTAGTGTTCAGCAGACAGCGTCATGCTGTCGGAGGTGCAGAAATTAAGAAGGTGGCAAGATGATCCCTACTACAGGGTATTGTGTATAACTGGGAAAGTGTCCCAAGACTTGCACACCCACGGACCACTAAGTAAAACAGTTTTTCAGCACTTTATAACACTTTGTTTGTTTTGTACTTATGTATCATTTTTTGCACATTTTTAACCCTGTAACACTCTGACGGTGCCCATACAATGGTCTGACTTGTCTGGAGCACAAGTCGGACATAGAGTCCGACATAGAGGGGGCGGGGGTGCCCAGCATTTTATGGGCACCCCTGTAAAAATACTAGGGGGGGCAGGCGGCGTCAAGCCACTTGTTAGGCAGTGGACGGTACTGAATCAGGCCCCCAATTTTTCTTGAGCTCCCGGCTGTTTACCTGGAGGGCTTACATCTGATTTGCCACTTGATTTGCAATTTTTTTACAATTACATGCGATTTATCACCTTTAGAAGGACTACCGGGGAGCTGCTGGGGGAGTTCAAGGGAAATCGGATCCGATACATCGCAGGTGGTAAAACAATAGCTGCAATGTGCCACTGATGGCTCTGATTCTGATTTATCCTATGTGCTGCATGAGGGATCTCTGGCTTCGATCCGATGTGCACGGAAATGCGCATAGGATCCAATCTGATGTCAAACACCTCCGATTTGGACAGTTTTCATCTGATATATCAGACCGATCCGTTGGAATCGGATGAAAACAGCCCAAATCACACAAGTGTATGTAAACCTTTAGGGGTTTGTTGCCCATAGCAACCAATAAGATTCTGTCTATCATTATCTAGTATGCAATAGAGAAATGCTAGACAGATCCTGATTAGGTGACTATAAGACCATAGGGGAATCCAATTAGCTGTGATTTTGCAGAAGAAAACTCACCTTGTTACACTTCTTACGAGCACCCGAGATTCCCACAATTCACACTACTCGCAGTAAGGTTGTGCCAATTTTGTTCAAAAAGAGCATGAAAACAAGCATGAACAATTGGATAGTTCTTTCTGGATCCCAAAAGCGTGACAACGTAATTTGTAGGACCATATATATAAGGTTGTTAATGGGCATAAGGACAGTTTAATAATGGATGATTTTGTGCGTTTAAAAAAGTTAAATACTTTAAAAAAAACTTACAAATTATTCTAAATTACAAAGGAATTAAATATTGCAAAAATAAAGTAGATTAAAAGTGATTTAGGGACATTTGAGAATCACCCCAAGAATTATATGTAATTATTAGCCCAATTACACCAGGTGAAAATGTCCAAATGTCTACTCATTAGGGGGAAGTGGGGGTGTCCAAGAGGGTTGTAGGCAATTCCAGACATCTTTACCTTAGTATAAAGATGTTCCCTATCTTTTCACCTGCTCATAAGGGTGCGAACAAAAACAGGCAACTTTACTATGAAAGAAATGTGAGTTTGGAATTGAATTGCAAATGTAACTCCCACCTAAATGAATCCCTCCCCCTCCCCCATACTCCACGATATGAGTAGTACACATGAATGCGATTTACCTCCCATGACTGTGAAGACATGAGGAGGGGACCACGGATTGAAGGAAAAACAAAATCAAAGCTCACTAAATGTACTACATAATTAATCACTAATTAATCATAACAGTGGGAGCCAAATGGGAACTTACACACAAAAAAAAACATAAATTGCGGGATAAACAATTTAAAATATAATACAATATTTTTTAAAGCAAATAATGAAATTGTTTTAGAATTTAAGTCCGCAGCGCTCAATTTTCTTAAGATAAAACAATATTATCTCTCTTACGCTGTTGTCCTGTAGGAAACAAACAGTTAATCTTGATTAATTTTTGATGCGCTGGGTAAGGAGCAAGAACATTTAATTTAATACAATCCCTCGGGAATAGTGGTGGTAGAAACTGGAGAGGACGCATATATTATATCGTGGTGCCTAAGTCTTTACATGACAGTGGGAGCCAAATCTAAGGACTTGTAGTTTAATCTCCGTTGCTATAACTTATGTACTATTTAATGGCTGATGCAAGAGATTCACATTTATTATTAACACATAAAAAAAATTGCAAGTGGATTGATTATTTAGAATCTGCTTTATTAAATAGTCTGCTTGTCTTTGTAAAATACAGTACTCGTGTTCATTAAACATCTTTAATGATTTATGCTTTTGTGGCACTGCTACCAAAACCGGAGTGGTTTACTGTTTTTTTACACTGAGCGCCAGATGTATCAAGCTTCAAAAAGTAATAACGTGGAGACTGATAAAAAACAGCCAATCAGCTCCTGCAGTCATTTTCCAAACCCAGCCTGTAACATGACAGGTAGGAGCTGATTGGCTGGCTGTTTATCAATCTCCATTTTATTATTTTTTGAAGCTTGATAAATCTGGCCCTGAGTGTCTGGCTATAGGGTTCTCACTGTGCTGGCTATAGAGGATGATGTCATATCCCTTTATAAAAATTCCTATTGTGTATAGAAAGATGTATAACTTGAGTAAGTCTAAGGGGCTCGCATTTGTCATTATACAGTCTGAGAAAAAATGATTACCTGCATCAACATCAATAAGATAATTTCATAAACATGATTTGTATAGAACTATTATTTTTTGAGTGTGTGTTCCAAGTGTCAGGTGGACGGTGTTCATATAATTGTATACGTAGTCGATAATAGGTTCTCCATGAAGCCTTTTTATGATATTTGCAAGAAAACCGTTATGGGGTCTAATGACTTCCCTATCACTTGTCCCACAAGACTGGGCCAAGCAAAGCTAAAAGTTAATCCAAACCACTCTGGCCCAGAGTCACTGAGGCACCTGAGTTATTACTAAAATTGTTCTGTTACGTTCCTGCGAAAGGTGCTTTCACAGTGCTGGATAAACAGCGCAAGAGTTCTATTCAGAGACCTGTGGGAATGGCAGAAGGAGGTAGCCATACATACTGGGTTTTCAAAACCCTCTCCAGGAGGTGGCAGTCTAGTTGGTATATAGGGGGTGTGGCCGGTGGGGAGATGGCCGGTGGGGAGATGGCCTGTAGGGGCCATGTCAAATGCATGCATTATTTCTGCTCCGCCACGATGTAGTGTTTATATACCAATTATATACCATGTACTTGTCCTATATTACCTTGTACCTTAAAGTCATTGTTTAACTGTTAGCTCATGTTTGGTACTGTGGAATCCTTGTGGTGCCATATAAATAAACAATAAGAAGAAGATACATCGTCTGGAGTACACCAGTGCAAAGGTGCAGGGCCACCACTAGAAATTGTGGGTCTGGGACTGATTTCTAGTCCGGCTACCCCCCTCACTTACTGCCCGGCTCTGCTTGGGGGAGGAGCACAGCAAAGTGCAGGCTTCCCACATTCCGCTGTGCTGCCTGCTCCCAGAGCGCAAGCTACATCACCTCCAGATGCTGGCGTCCATGTAAAGTATGGCACCAACTTGTAAGCCAAATGGAGCTCATGGCCCGGGAGCAGGGGTTAAAGTGAGGGGGAATGGGGTGGAACTGAGTTCCACCACCTGTAAATGTAGGTGGAACTAGTTCAACCTCCACCATGGTTCTTCAGTTATTCCAACAGAAAAGCATGACCTACCACCCAGTCCATAGATGATACAGGTGGCTCTAGTGTCAAGCTAAAACCACGTCCCCCTTTTCAGGAACTGATGTCTCCTTGGTCTCCTCCATCTGCGGTCTGCCCCTCCTTGTAATCAAAGGGAAATGAGTTCCACCACCTGTCCAGAACCACTTTCAGCCCTGCCCGGGAGCCAATCAGAGCGGATCTGATTGGCTCACCAGCCGGTATTGCATTTTAATTGGCTGCCAGCATCTGGAGGTAAAGAGGCCTGCACTCTGGGAGCAGTGGGCTTTGTTCAGCGCAGGCAGTACAGCAGAGACAGTCGGGGGGTGCGGTGGGCCGAATAAGTAGCCAGGGCCTTTCCCTCTCTGTTAGAGAGGCTGGGTCCAGGACAGCTGTACCTACAGCAACACAATGATGGCAGCCCAGCAAATGTGTGCCCTAAGGTTACAAACGCATAGCTGCCGGGCATGAAAGTAACCTGTCAACACTACTATTTGCGGTGATCATATCTGTTAGAGCTCTCCCTGGAAGCTGCTTTTTGTAGCAGCTGTGCCAACACCTGAGCAATAATGAGGAAGATTTAGGTCTGTTATTGCAAAATGGGCTGAGTTAGAGAATTAATTTGCACAGCTCCACTGCAAAAATTGACTAATAGGCCCGTACCTCCATTTTCCCCTTTAAAACATGGGAATATACTGTATAACTTTTCCCCCAAGCTATGGAGACTTTCCGCAGTATACATATACAGCAGGCAGCACTTACTGAAACCGCATGCTGAGACTTTCACAAAAAATATTTTTGCAATATTGCTTGAAAACCAGGTTGAGATACTTTATAGTTTGGCAGCCGTCAGGGTGCACAATAGCAACTTACTTACACAGCCTCGAGCACTAGAAGCTGTATTTATTATAGGCTGATGTTGTATTTCCACATTAATGCTCCAAGAAAATGTTATTTCTTGTGTGGACCGTTTTGCCTGTAATTTCTTGGTAATTGTATTGAGAAGTGACATCATAAAATCAAGTCTGGTTCACATTGGCCTTATAGGCACAGGCGAGGTAAATACATATTATTATTTCTTTTGTAGACCATGGTGCTATTATTAACTTTATTCTCAGGGGGGAATTATATTAGCCACTTAGGGGTAAATGTATGAAGCGATGATAAGGGAGGAGAAGTGATAAAGTACCTGCTATGTTATCACCGGCCAATCAGCTCCTGGCTGTCCCATTTTGAAACCAGCCTGTAATTTAACAGTCAGGAGCTGATTGGCTGGTGATAAAGTACCAGGCACTTTATCTCTTCTGCTCTCTTATCACTGCTTCATACATCTACCCTTTAGCCACTGCTGCACGCTATTATGGGAAACTGTACAGGAGGGAGCGCTGTCTCGTACATTTTTAATAAGTAGTCTCTCTGTGGTTGCAGTCTACTTTCTTCAAGGGTATTGTTTGTTCATCCTTCGTGTTATGTATTGTTATATTATATTATACCAAGTGATGGAATGTTTACATGTGCTGGTCACCAGGGGCGGATTGGGAATTGCATCCAGCCCGGGAAATTCATTGAAGCCGCCCCGGGATGTGTGTGTGTGTGTCTGCTGCCGGTATATCGTCCAGCAACCCGGGGTGGGCTTGGTGGTGTATCTAGCAGGGGTGGGGGGTATCTAGCAGGCGCCCTGGGTGGAGGGGGTGTTGATGCCGTTTACCGCCCGGGGCTGGTGGTATATCAAGCAGGAGTCTGGGGAGGAGGGGGTTTTACTGCCGCTTACCACCCGGGGGTTGTGGTATATCTAGCAGGAGGCCGGGGAGGAGGGGGTGTTAATGCCGCTTACCGGCCTGAGGAGAAGCACCTGGGTGTTCAGAGGCAGCCAGCTCAGCGTACAACACTCCCACGGCCAGCTTTAAATACATCATAGCCGGCCGCAGCCATATTGAGTATGGGCAGGAAGAATGCCGCGGCCGCTAAATGCTGTAGTAGCGCGGCCAAGCGAGGGGGAACATCGGCGGCCCAGCTGAGGGGGGAGGCGGCTAGGTCTGGACCAGCCCACCGGGAAATGGCCCGGTTTCCCGGTGGGCCAATCCGCCCCTACTGGTCACACTAATTGTTATTGTTCAATATTTTCTCTGCCAGTTTAGGCTTGAGCACCTTGTCCAACAATATTGAATTACAAATATTGTTTCACTTATTACAATATATTACACTAGTTAACTGGCCCATCAAAATGACTGAACAACATAACAGTAAAATCAGTATAGGCAGCTGTGTGCACCCAAACAGAGCAACACTTGAATTGCTCTGTTGGGTGCCATCTAATGGCCCCTGGTGCGCAAAACACTTAAACTATCCCCACAAAGGTAAGGAACAGCATTACCCTTTTATTATATTGGAATATAGATTTGGACCAGTATTAAGATCACCCGGCCTCCATTCCCTCCACCACCGCTGTCCTCTGTCCCTTATCCATCCTCAGTAGTGCGTCTGTCCCCGCTACACCTTCCCTCTCTGTCCTGCTTACAGTGGGCCAGATGCTCTAGGCTTCAAAAGTGACAAAATGGCGAGTGATAATCAGCCAGCCAATCTGCTCCTAACTTCCATGTCACAGGCTAGGTTTGAAAAATGTCAGACAGGAGCTTATTGGTTGGTTGTTTATCACTCTCTATTTTATCACTTTTAAAGCTTAGTGCATCTGGCCCAGTGTCTGTTATTGGGGAGGTAGTTATATTACCAGCAGTCAGGATGCCGGCCGCTATCCCGGCGCTGGTGTCCCGACTATCATCATAACACTAACACCGTAGCTCTGACATGGGTGAGGATGCTGACACAGCCCATTGGAGAAGGTAATATGACAGATATATTGATATATTACAAGTCTTGCAGAACAATACAGTTGATGGATTAAGGTACCAGCAAGTCAGCTCTAACTGTCATGTTAAAGTCTGTGTTTGAAAAATTACAGTTAGGAGCTGGCTGGTTGGTACTTTTTCTTCGTCATATTTATCTTTCTCCAAGGCTTAGTTACTAGAACCCTAGGTATTTTATAGATTATGCAATGTTCTTAAGCAGCCTATCGTAGCTCGACAGACATTATCATAAAAGAAAATATCTAAACAAAAATAGTGATTACGTTTAATATCATAATCATAATAATAATAATAATAATAATAATAATAATCAAATGCAATGTGGCCTTGTTCTTTCCTTTTGTCTGCAACCTGCTTAGTACAGCAACATCAATGGGAGTAACACACCATTTACTATAGGTTGCGTTGTCCTCAAATGTAACTGCAATGATGACCATTAGTCTTAACATGATGTAGACAGAGACCATCTCCCCAATAACAGGGATGTTTAAACACTCCAGTCATGTTTACCCAGCATGCACTGCCAGGCCGCCGGCTTAGACTGTGTACAGCCAATGGGTAACCCAGCCGGGGTGTGCCTGAGTGCACTCCTTCACGCTTCATTAAATCCACATTATTTACTATTAAAAGGTCAAAAATACCCAGGGGCTGTTTATATTTAGATGAATGGTAATTATTTCTCAGAGTGGCACAAAAGCCCTGCTTCAGACAGGAAAAGTAAACTTCACCTTCCATGTATGACGCTTGTGAGTTGTGTTGGTTTATTTGCTGATTGCACAGACTGTCACGGCGGACATCCTGATTCCATACATCCAATCAGCAGTACGAAGTGTGTCTATAGAAATATCATCAATATCTACAGCAATTAATTTCAATTTACCAAGCAGAGCACACATTTTGGAGAATGTTGGAGCATTACACTAATTACACTGATTAATGTACATATCCAAAGATGTAATGTGTATCTAAACATTACTATTGGGTGTTAAAGACATACCTCTACATGCATACTCCTACATCTATTTCTATCTCACTCTTACAGTACACCTATACCTGTACACTCCTACGGTACACCTACACACACCTATACCTGTGCACTCCTACAGTACACCTACACACACCTATACCTGTGCACTCCTACAGTACACCTACACACCTATACCTGTGCACTCCTACAGTACACCTACACACACCTATACCTGTGCACTCCTACAGTACACCTACACACACCTATACCTGTACACTCCTACGGTACACCTATACCTGTGCACTCCTACAGTACACCTACACACACCTATACCTGTGCACTCCTACAGTACACCTACACACACCTATACCTGTACACTCCTACGGTACACCTATACCTGTGCACTCCTACAGTACACCTACACACCTATACCTGTACACTCCTACGGTACACCTACACACAGCTATACCTGTGCACTCCTACAGTACACCTACACACACCTTTACCTGTGCACTCCTACAGTACACCTACACACACCTATACCTGTGCACTCCTACAGTACACCTACACACACCTATACCTGTACACTCCTACGGTACACCTATACCTGTGCACTCCTACCGTACACCTACACACACCTATACCTGTGCACTCCTACAGTACACCTACACACACCTATACTTGTGCACTCCTACAAATACTGTATACCTACTATTTCCTACCCTACTCCTACAGTACACCTACACACACCTGTCCACCTATATCTGTACATTCCTACAAATGCTGTACGCCTACTTTTTCCTACCCCACTCCTACAGTACACCTACACACACCTACAGTGTACACCTATACCTGTGCACACCTACACCTCCTGTGCATCTATTTCTATTTCCTACCCTACTCCTAAAGTACATCTATACACCTATACCTGTGCACTCCTACACCTCCTGTACATATTTTCCTACCCCAATCCTACAGTACATCTACACACACCTATACTCCTATACCTGTACGCTCCTACAAATACTCCACACCTATTTTTTCCTAACCCACTCTTACAGTACACCTACAGTACTCCTAAACACACCTACTCCTTGTTTCCTTACTCCTACATACACCTATACCCGTGCACTCCTACACCTCCTGTACATCTACTTCTATGTCCTACCCCACTCCAACAGTATTCCCACACACACCTATACACCTATACCTGTGCACTCCTACACCTCCCGTACATCTATTTCTATGTCCTACCCCATTCCAACAGTATTCCCACACACACCTATACCTACTGTACATCTATTCCTATTTCAGTACACCAGCACATCTACTCTTATTTTCATATCTCCTGCACTGCACACACCATGCTGTAGACTATATATATACAGTAAATGGATATATTGCCTATTGTAATCGTCCCAGAAAATAATATTCTGCCAATGCTATTAATAGTTATTTTTCAATTGCAGGAACCGAATGTAATTAATTTGTCTTAAATTTTTTATTTTAGCCTAGAGTTGTTTATTCAGCAGCAGTTACATCAGTAGTGTCTGTGTAGTAGGGACAGCATATAATTGCAAACCACCCTCATTGCTTTTCAGCTTCATCCTTGCTGGCACCTTACAATAGGAGATATACATATGTACTATGTGTCACACTCTTTGAAATGTAACATTCTTTTATTCCACTGTGGTTGTTGTATTTGATTTCTTCTCCGTAGAAGGATGAACTTGGGTGTTTGTATTTAACCATCCGCCTTAACTCTCATCCTCCTTACAGGAGAAATCCTTTAAATGGCCATGTTAAACATCCACACACTAATTGAAACTGGTATTGTGCAGTATTGGCCAGGAGAAGGCCTTTGTCATTGGCTGAGTGTGCTCTGTGTATGTGCTCAGTCTTCCTATTCTCAGCCAATTTCTATACAATGTTTGAATCCAGCATTAACAATTTCTATGGGATTGGGTTACGGTGTGTGGTTTCAGCTGCAGGTGTTAGGGAACTCTATGGAGGTACTGCCAAGTGTCAAACCAGCTTAGGATCTACCGCAGGGTGGTACTACTGGGTCATGTTTTGGGAGAAAGGGGGGAAAGGTGAGACGCTTAATGCAGTGCTCCTATACCCATACAAAGTTTTATGCGGAGCATGGTAGGATTCCTTCTTGCCAGATTACCGAAATTAGATAAATATAGGAGACAAGGGGGGATGGTTTTGCCTTTTAAAATATTGCCACTTTAAAAAAAAGGCATCAGAACACTGGAGCTTTTCCCCATGTGGCAAACCCCTTGTCTAAATGAGTCCCCCTCCCTTAGCCTACATGCATTGCAAATATCCAGTTGTCTCCGGTTACACCCATTTAGCAGCAAAGGCAAATGCACCTCAGTATTTGACATCTTAATGTGCATTGTTGCGCAGTGCGGGACGCTGCAAGATCCGCAGACATACCGCACTTGTTTGCTACTCTGTATGATGTCCATAATATTGGCCTGATTCAGACCAAATCGCATGGCTGCAATTTTTTAGAGCCCAGCGATTGGGTATACGCCACCCTGCCAGATTGGAATCTGCCCCGTGCAAGCATGCACAATTGTTTACACGGCTTGTGACAATAGTCCTGCAAATAGCTGCAAATCCATAGGCTATTCGCTCACCATCGTATGATTGTTCCACAGTGTGCAGTCCGTGCATAGCCCTGGCCTTACATAGCGGCGGTGATAAAAACAGACTGATCGGGGCCGGAGCTGACATTACACAACTTCCTCTAAAAGTCTGAGCATGCCCAGTGCTGTCGAGGGGGGTGGACAGGTACTTTTTACCCATGCCTGGGTCTGATTGAGAGGCCCGTGTCTGACGCCGCCCTCCCCAGCTGCAGAGACCAGGCAGTAGAGAGCACAGGCTGCCACAGCAGCACAGAATCTCAACCCTGGCCAGCACACACTGCTGCTTCTCTCTGCTGCTGCTTCTCTCCCCCTCTCAGCACACAGGAGGTTATTCTGGTAGGTGCAGTCCGTTCCGAATTCTTTCGGAGCTGACCGAATGCCATGCTGTGCGGACATTGTAAGAACAAACGCCCACAGGTACTCCGCATTCGGACGGACTCACTCTCTAAGAAGAGGGTGTGTTTTCGGACTACATCCAAACCATGCGTGTGCGGTGGCCACACAAAGATTCTGCACGGTCTTACAGCGTCAGAACGGACGGGAAGCTGGACTTACGCACCGATGCGGGGTATGTCCGCAAAACTCACGACTGTTATCTGAAGTCATACATCTGACACATGACACACTTATGCAATTAGGCAACCTCATAAAAAATGGATTGTTTGTAATTGTCATCAATTAAATCCTAATTGATACTTAAACACATTAGTACCTCTTTAGATTAACCCTTACATCATGTGAAGTGCTATTCATTCATTGTTACCCCTTTACCTAGGTTTTATGTATGCTGCAAACATGTCTGGTTCACAATCAGAGGGAGAACAAGAGCATCAGCTCCTCCTAGCTCAGCTGGACTCCATCACCAATGTGCACCTCACCAGAGACCAGCCATTGGGAGGTGACCAGGCTGCTGGGCCATCTACAGCTGGGCCATCTACAGCTGGGCCATCTTCTGCCTCAGCAGAATAATTGGGAACACAGCAGGTGGCTTCACAAGAGAGTAGAGTAGAGGAGTGGATTGTATTGTGTTCAGCTGACAGTGTTTCAAGTGCGGGCATACTAATTGGGCGAACTGAATGCCTAGCACAAGAACAAGTGGTCTCCGCAAAGTGAAACTTGCTTATGAAGACCACATACTGTATTTCATGTGTGTTGGTTCGTTTGCAGTCGGTGTGCTGTCCGAATGTACGCCTACCACAGTTAGTGCACTCCCTCGTGTACGCCCATATTTACGCCCAGTTTTTCCCACTTTGAAACCACGCCCTTGTGTAAGTCCGATTGACGCCCAAAAACGCCCATATTTCCCGATTCAATTCGGTGGACATTTCTGTACGGTATTAGTGAGAACGAGTACGGAGACCATGCGTGGCACATGCGCATAGCGTTGCCTACGCATGCTCAGACGGCTAAAAAGCGCACTCCGAAAGAATTCGGAACGGACCGCAACGACCAGAATAAGGCCCACAGTGTTGTGTGCTGAGAGGGGAAGAGAAGCAGCTGCAGCAGCAGCCTGTCCTCCGGCACACAGCCTGCACCCCCCTGCAAATCGTTTTTTATTTTTTTACAGGGGTAATGCCACACACCCTACCACTGACCACACCCCTCTGTTGTTCATGCCCCTGCATTCAGTGGCCCTGGGCATGACTGTGTTTTTCCTGCCAGCGATCCAAAAAAGTAGACAGTTTTTATCGCAGGAGGGCCTCATTCATGTGTACACCGTGCTGCACACACGCGCAGTCTATCCATAATTGCCCGACCCATGATCAGCTTCCAATCAGACTCCATATATGGACCTGGAGAGGGAGCTAAGATTTCTTTTTTTATAATAGTTATAATATATTTTATACAAGCGATCAGCCCCCATTAACTGGAAAGAACTGGTAATTTCATCAGAAAACAACTTCAGACATCACTACGTCAAGCGAGTTTCATTTTATGGATGATAACAGTTAGCCTATAAAACTGTTTCTTGGAGGCCTCCAGATGGAACTTGCGTGCAAATGCTAGCAACCTTAGAGGGGGGAAAACTAAAATTCATTCTCTAAGAAATAAAGAATCTGTTTCTCTAGTAATGGTCGTCCCTCTGACATATTGTGAATGGACTGAATCATAACAAAGAGAATTGAAACAAACCCGCAGGGAAGTAAAGAACAATTGTTACACATATTTGAACTGATATAATGCAGCCCAGTGCTTTTTTTACACTCAATTAATTCACACATTTTGTTGGACACAAACCAGAATCTAGAACTGTGAGACATTTTGTTGCCATTTGAAATGATTACCAAAATGAGGTGACACAGACACGTTCATTGGGGGTTTCTTAGGTTTCAGTTGTAGCGTTCTCTGTTCCTTGTTATACAAGCCAACACACGTGGTCTTTACCTGCGTGCAACAAGTAAGGAATTTGGCATTTGGAGGTGGGCACTAAGTTGATTATTTTTTTTTGTACTCCCTCCCGCCAAGACAGATGAGGAAGTCACATTATTCTGTATGATCACCAGGTTATTGGTGGTAGTAGATGTTTTCTATTTAGTTATAGTTCTCCTTAAAACTCACATCAGTTTTTTTTTCTTTTTTCATTTGTATAAAATACAAGTGATAAGGCACCGGCCTAACATCCACAGCATTTTATGCTCTGTGCTGTGGGGGACCCTGCACCTTCTACTATATAACTTTTAGTATGTGACTTTCTACTGCTTCCACTACCCTCCTCACATCATGTCACTGCCCCTGACCTTACTGACTCATCACTCTTCTCCTGATATAACATGTGCAGATGGGGACCTTGATCCTTGCACTATATAACTTTTAGTATGTGGCTTTCTACTGTCTCTATTCACCACCTCACGTCATGCCACCTGAATCAGGCCCTTAATGTGGTCACACGTGGTAAGACATTAGGATGTGCCACGTTCTAATGTATTACACACAGCAGACCACTAATCCATTTTCAATATAGTTTTAACGCGTTCGCTAAATTGCGCATACACAGAGCAACGTTGTGAGCAATCTCTTAAATAATAAAATAAAAAAGAGTAAAAAAAAGTCAAATAAACAATATTCAGACAACGCCGCCCTGCCTCATTCTGCCAGCTATAATGTCACACAATAATAATGATGATATCCTTTGTTTAGGGTTATTATCATACAGAACCTCCAAACACTGCTACCTCTATTTAATGCACATTAATAAAACAAAAGAAGGTTATAATACCCAATTATTTTTTATTGTAAAATGTACAGAAAAAATGCAAAAATAAATAATAGATTCAAAGAAATGCTGCAGCATCAAGTAATTTACATACATTATGCAGCTCATTATCTTTTGTCTGTAAGAGTTTAGCCGCTTCCTCTGCTGATGTTTCTCATACTGTTAGTGCAGCGTTCACTGCACACATATGGGGTTACGTGGTATCATGCATAGAGCAACATGCAGGGGACATTCCCTATGCAAATTATCTTAGTGAGGGCTTCAAATTCCAGTTCAGTGCATCCTAATATCCTAATATACAGTGTGTATATGTATATTACAATGCAAAATTCCCTCTAGTTGTGTTTTTTATTGATTCAGTAATATAATACTTAGGTGCTACGGAATTATTCTACATTAAACGGCTGTCAAAATGACAGATTCTGCAGTGTACTTTCACTTTGAGCTGTGACCGTTTTTATTTTCACTTTGAGCTGTGGCAGTTTTTAGCCCACAAACTCTACACCCTACCCTAGTCCCTATCTACTCCTACCTCCAATCTCTGTCTTAAATAGCTCCCTCTCTCAATATCCAGAAAGTGTGACACAGATCAGTGTCCCTGCACAAATTGCTTTCACTTTCTGTTAAGGAGTAATTTGGTCTGTTGAGTGGCCTCTAGTGGTTACTGGCACCACATCACCTCATAGGGCAGTATTCAATGAGAAAAATTATCCGTGCATGGCGAGAGATTTTTTCTGTTCAGGAGGGCTCGCTGCCACTCCTGCTCCCACTATTCAATGTGGTTAAGACTCGCCGCCACTCGCGGCAGGGAGCTGGCAGGGAGCCAGGGGACGGTGGCAGCCAGGGAGATTTAAGTCTCCCTGGCTGCCCCAGAACATATGTGGAGGGGAGGAGGGCTCCCCGGGACCCAGGCAGCACAAGCTGCCCCCCCCTATAGCCAGCGGGGGACCCAGTATTCACTGCACCCGATCGTGCATATGTAATGATCGGGTGCAGTGAATATATGAATATCTAATGAGCGGCTCGAGAGCTCCAGCCCCCTGCTGGCTGCTCTGTGTAAAAAAAAAAAAATTTAAAAAATATATTTTTTTAAATTAAATATATATTCATGTGCTATAAGCACATGAATAAAAATAGCATGCCCCTTCACAGAAAAAAAATCCTGATTTTTTGACACCAAAATTTAAAAAAAAAAACCTTTTAGTTTAAAAGTTCACATTCCAGTTCTCCATGAAAAGATGGAGAATTGCTACATGGAGAGACACGGTGATAATCATTTAAAAAGACGGCGAAAATATCACATTGAATAGGGTGGTTCACTTTTGGAGAGCAAAATGCTCCTTCCAACGTGAAAATAGCACAAACTCGCCATAAAACACGGCAAATTTTTCTCATTGAATACTGCCCATTGAATAGGGTGGTTCACTTTTGGAGAGCAAAATGCTCCTTCCAACGCGAAAATAGCACAAACTCGCCATAAAACACGGCGAATTTTTCTCATTGAATACTGCCCTCAGAGGAGAAAATTGCCACGCAAAGATTCTTATTCATCATAATGACCTGTAATGTTACCTTATATATGAAATATATTTCATTACACAACATTTTTTTATTTTTGAATTTATATAACAAATATAAGCGACGCTGGTGTATTTAGCAGATATTTTGAACGTGTCTCACCGAGGTTTTGGCAATCATAGGGGTAATCTTTAAGAGGGTGACCTAAATGTGTAGAATCACTTATCAACTAACACACATAAGTGTTAAGGTGCGTATACACCTAACGATTCACGGTACTGCTAACGATATTGGTGGTGCTGCTGGACGAATGACCTAGCAGTTAAACACTAACCAGCAGTATCGTACTTAAAGCCTTACTTTGTTCCCTGACGCTATGTAACCAGTCTATTACATCCTTAAAGCCAGCAGAATACTTGTATAGTAAAGTGAGCAGCACTCAGGCACAGTAGGTATAATCTTCTACATTGAAACCAATGGCAGCACCATCGATGTATTTTTCAGGATGAAGCAACTTTGTTATCTTCTTGTAAAGGCTTCTTCTAGGTCTTACAGCTCTGTAACTATCTGCTGGGGATTTCCTGCTCCATCCTCAAAGAAGATTATAAAAGCAGAACTTGTATTTGATTCTTGTGCCGCAGACTGTGGCATTTTGGATGTAGCTTGATGTATTTTATAGGGTTTGTAGATCAAAGTTTTGTTATCAACCTAACGGTCAGAAATCTTATAGGCATCCCAGCTTTGGTCATGTCACATTAAAATATATGCCAGAAACTGTGTATTGCTAAGTTGCAGAAAATAATAGAAATACAGAAAATGTTTGTGCTCTTTAAGTACTGTATATCCATCATTCTCCATTAGGGATGGCCATCATTGCCATTGCCATCGATGGTTGCCATCGATGGCAATTCTTAAACTGGCCATCGATAGTGCTTAACTATGCAATGGATGACCATCGATATTTTTACATATCGATGGTCATCAATTGTGTTTGATTGATTGGCCTGTGTGCCAAACAAAACACGGAGGCGGTGCTTCATGAGTGTCGGGGGCGGAGCTATGCTCCATGTCCCGGCACTTTATAAAAAAAATTGCAAAACATCGTTTTACTATTCCATCGATGGAGGTATTCGACATCAGCCATGAACCATCGATGATTTTGAATCGTCGATGGCCATCCCTACTCCATATACCCCTTTGGAGCAGTCTGCTATGCAGGGTTTCCAAGTATGCAGGGATCTAATATTGACCCTGGAGGGTTCCAGCAATAATGCCCTCTTTGCTGAATGCATTACCACTACACAGTCATTTTAAAGATTTTTGGGAGGTAGAGGTGTAGCCTATGTCTCCCGGATTTGGCCAAACCTCAAGCTTAGTTTAGTACTGGGGCCCCGTACATCTATGAACAGCCCTGCTGCCATGTTATGACCCAGTGGGCACTGGCGTAACTATAAAATTTTCACCCCCCTGCTGCAAATTTGGGCAGTGCCCCCCCAAGGAGGGTTAACAAACCCCCCATAGGGTTAACAAAACACCCCCCCTGCGGCCAGTACCTCCTACCGCTGGCGCTTTTGTCGGGTCCCCGGCTCTCCCGGCGCCGGCTGCTAATAAAAAGTGACACTCGGAAACTGGCTGCCCCCATAATGCAGACAGTTTTTGAGGATACTAGAGGAGGCGGCAGCAGACAAAGGGGGTTATTCAGGTTGATTCGCAATGCTGCGAACATCGAATGATGTTTAGCGTGCACGCTTATATAAGTGACTTTTAAGTTACTTAGTTTAGCGTGCATGCTGGCGTGATATGGGCGGGCAGCTGACATCCGGTGATGTCAGCTACCCGGCCCACACACCCGCGTCACTGCCTCATTACCATGAGAACGCCCAGCGTTCTCATGGAAACGCCCATGGAACGCTGGGCGTTCCCATATGTTAATGGGGCAGCCCGGCGCTCCCCACCCATCTCCGCCCCCCCCTCGCTGCCATGGGTGCGTGCACCCGGCGACCCGAAAGGTCGCCGTGGGTGCACGCACCATGCACCTGCACATGCGCAGAAACACGCCTGCGCATGCGCAGACGCACAACATGGGTACTGCGTGCGAATGAAATCTGAATAAGGCTCAAAAGCACCAGCGGGCGGAGCCAGGAGCAGACAGAAGTGCCGGCAGGCGAACGGCAGCAGGTCACTATAGCCCTGCAGACCCCCCGGTGCCCAAACCTTCTTAGCGCCTCCCCGCCACTGCTGGGGCTGCAGGACTATAGTTACGTCACTGCCAGTGGGTGAATGACGGACTTACAGACTAGTGCAGAACTTATACTAATAGATGAGTATATACAAACACACACACACATATACAGGTGGAGCGCCTCTTGCTGCTGCGGGTCCTGGCAATTCTATTGCCATTCGCCAGGACCTGTCATCAGATGGAAGGGGGCGCGCATGAGACGCTCGCATGCCCGTTCCATCTGAGCCCACCGCCGCCTCCCGTCGCTTCCCTGCCACTCTCCCATTGGTGCAGAAAGCCCCCCGCACACCTCCTAACCCTGCCCATCTCCCTGAAGCAGAGAAGGGCAGGTATTGAAGGGCAGGTATTCTGCCCCCTTCCGCCAAGTGACCGGGACGTGCATGCCTGGGAGATGCTTGTGAGTCCCCATCAGATGGAGCGCCACACCACCAGTGGAGGGGATCTGGACACACACACATTAAGCCCGGCTAATAAGAATATGTAATTTTGATGGATCTATGATTGGTCCATACAGCAGCAGCGTTTAATGGGTAATGTGGTAGAAATACTTTGTCTAGACAAATCTCACAATGATTGGACATTGGTGGTATTTACACCTCATATTTAGGACTAATTTTTATCCTTGTAAACAATTGCCCCTTTAAAAAATGTCCGCATTCGTCCGGCATCTTGCACCGCCACTGGTGTACACCACTAATGGTAGCCTGCTGAAATAAAACAAGGAAAAATAGTAAACGCTTGGATCCTTCTAACATCCTGCCACAGTATTTTACGTGCAAACAGAAACACCTGATTTTTCTTTGGATACTGCTTTAAGATGATAACACTGCAGTAACCAATGGTAAATAAATCATTGCTTTGTGACTGTATAAACAATAGGCTATGTAAGACATACCCATGTACAAGGATAGGCGAATGCGCAAACTAGGTGATATATGTACAATATACTAGATGATGCCAGGGAAGTACACACTGCAACAAAGGAACAGAGACATTGCTAAATCTTTCCAGTTTACTTTGAAAGATTTAGCAAAGAATCAGATCCAGAGACCCCCGGACACAGCGCTGGTTGTCACTGTATCTCCCTCTGCCGCAGGAACCACAAATTACTTTGTACATTCTGTAGAGGATGCACTTGGTGTTCCTGCATAAATTGTTAGTTTGTGTACATCCCTGATGTTATGTAATAAAACATCATTATTAATATCTCCCCAGCAACCAACAATGTACAGGAGTTTATTGTCCATAAATGTAAATTCACAGCCAACGTACTGCAGCTCATCGCATATATTGTTGAGTCAAAGGACAACACAGGACGACACAAGTGCGCTCAGCTTTACCTCTCTCATAAGTATGAATTACACAGTCTTTCCGTCTTCAACGTCTCCTAACTCTGAAGTTTATAGATTATTTCAGCTACTACTTGAGTTGAGTATCACAAGTGTCATATTTACAGTCAATTTAGCATGGAGAACCGTGCAGGCACAATATGGAGTAAAACTTATTTTCCCTGTACATTGTTGTGGCTGGACTAGTACGTGAGTTCGCGGAGAGGCAAACAACAGAACCACCATGAGACCCACCAGTGCCCAAACATGCAGACTTCGCTGGACTTGGATGGAGCTTATGATTATGGGAACAAGCAAGCAGGAAGTGGGCCACAAGCTACAACAGAAGACTGTAGGTGGAAGACAGATTGGCAAGATGGCAATCACTGCAAAACAGGCATGCTACAATATTGTGCTTTAGGGACCATGGGTGCCCTCTCCCTCCTTTGTTGTGACCCTCTTTTCTGAATATCAAACTGAGCCCTGCCCTTCCAAAATGGCTAGAAAGTGTGACTCAGATCAGTGTTCCTGCAAAAATGACTTTCACTTCAGTAATTTGGTCCTACGAGCGGCCTCTAGTGGTCACTGGCAGTATTTCACCTCATAGAAGTGAGGAGTAGTTAGCCTGTGCCAAGGACAGTGTTTGCTTCCTCGGAGGCGGCTTCACTGATCCCAGCAGTGTGTAAGCACCAGGAGTAACCTGAGGTTGACTGTGATGCCCAATGTTCTCACAGATGATGCTTCACCCCCGCATGCAGCAGTGGATCACAGAAGCCAGCAGGAGACTTATATTCCCACAAGATGCCTCCTGTAGGATTAGAATTTAATTGAATCAGGCCCATTGAGAGTCTGCGCTCAAAAGTAATACAAACAGGCACATTGACTAATGCAGCATGTTGAATCCTAACACCCAATCAAATACCTGCATTCCCTGTTCAACTTGAACTGCTGTAGACAAATGGCTGCTATTGGCTGTTATGTGCTGCTGTGGTTCATGCACCTTGATTTAAATGTTCCTCTGACTGTTATTACAGTGACACAACAGTTCTCTGCCGTCGGTTGCCAAGAGTTCTAAGTTGGGGTGTGTTATAAATATAACTAGGGTGGAACTAGTCCGTAATAACAGTAGCACAGCATCAGTTTGAGAACCAACACCGCTGAACACATTTTTCTATACAGCAAAAGTTTAATGTTTATCATGTACAACATTAATATGCAGCTGCCATTAATTTCTGTAGACACCCGGTACGCCAGCAATTATCCTGATGAATAATGAAACTTTCATATTCTCGGAATCTGCCTTGCCAGCAAATGTTTTAATGTTACCTGTATAATTGGATTGACTTGAAATATGCATTGTGTTGTCTTCAACTGAGCTGCTTTCGCCGTCCCGTATTCTACCCCCCCCCCCCCCCACCCTCCCTCCCCTCCTCCAACTAATACATGCAATTGTTTTAGCAAACGCAACGGCTAAAAAAAAAAAAAAAAAAAATAGAAATCCCCCTGAGAACGACTTTGGTTATTTGTGTATGTAAATTTGTTTTTACATATTGTTTCATAAACTGGACAGTTTTGCGAGACAAGTGAACACATTGCTTATTCCTAACCTAATAAGACAGGCCTCGGGGCTTGTAAAGTGATTGTTCCTTGTGTTTCCGTCCTGGTACTGAATACTGAGACGCTTGATGCCAGAGGGCCACCCGCAGCTCTTACATTCACAGGCCTCGCTAAAAATGCTCTGTGCAACACATCAACTGAATGTATTGTGCAATATTACAACAGCTGCTTGAACATCGTACAATTTACTGTACATAAGCAGCACGTACAATTTTTTTTCCTTTCATGAGAAGAAATCTTTTTAAGTTGTGCTGTGTTTTATTTCTTGAGAAAGGTAAAACAGATTGCAACTTGTGATTATACAGTTTATGTTACAGTCGGTGGCATTCAGGGGTGCCCAGAGCAATCTATGGGGTCTGCAGGAGGGCCTGTCCTCTCAATGAGATAAAAGTGCTAAGTAGGCATAGCCACACCCCCTTTTAGGACCGCCAATAGGGGGGTTACTGTGGGTACAGCTGTCCCAGGCCCCGGCCTCTGGAAGGGCCTGGGTAGCTCATTTTGACCACCGCAACCCCCCTCCCCCAACTGCCTCCACTGCGCTCAGTGCGCTGAGCAAGCAGATTCCAGAGGGCAGGCTTATTTAATCCAGGATGCCGGCAGCCACTTAAAATGATGCACCGGCTTTTGAGCCAATCTAAGCTCATGTACCGGCAGCCAATCAACCTCCGGGCTGCAGCTCAACGGAAGAAGAGATGAGGGAGCAGGACTCGGTTTACGGTAAGTCAAGTGAGGAGGGGGTGGGGGGCCCGGTGCCTGGACTGGAAATTAATTCCCAAAATTCCTGATGGCAGCCCTGCCCCCTTTATTGGTACAGCTTTTGAAGAGAGACCCAACGCCAGATGCACTAAGCTTCAAAAGTGATAAAATGGAGAGTGTTAAACAGCCAGCCAATCAGCTCCTACCTGTCATGTTACAGACTGAGTTTGAAAAATGTCAAGCAGGAGCTGATTGGTTGGTTATCATTCTCCATTTTATCAGTTTTGAAGCTTAGTGCTTCTGGCCCCAAATATTTAACATGGGCTGCTTTTACCAGTGTTCTCCAGTACAAGGGTTGACCGATCTCACAATGGCCCAGGTGGTTTCATTGTTGAACCAGGATTCTTGACCTCATCATACAAAAATGGATTGCTGTTTTTTCAGGTAACATGTTTTAAATAGTTAAGGCAATAACAGGATATATTTTGTCAGTGTGATGGTCATACTGTACAGTATGTGACTGAGGAATGGTCTGGGGAAGGTACTGCTGTTGATATTGCTCATTTACACTCACACCCCCACCTGGTGCGCAGGAAAATTTGCATTATTTGGCTACCTTATTAATCATATACTATCAAACATCAGAGTGGCGCATCGTCCATTCCCCTAATGATTTCGTATGAACTGCAGAAGTGGAATAATGTCCTGTTTGTGTGGGGGGACCAGGGACTTAAGGCCAAGATGACTGCATCTGCAGAGGCAGCAACGGTTTGGACTGACCAATGGCAAGAGTTGGGCAGCTCTTGGGAGGCGCTCGTTCTGAATGGATTAGACCTGTGTGGGAGGGGCCACAACTTGTTACTATAGGGAAATAACAGACTGCAGTGTACTTGAGAGTGAATACAGTACTCCCTGATCCACTGTGACCTAAAGTCATGGTTGCCATCAGAAATTATGGGGACCAGGACTGCTAAAAAAGGCAGGACCCCCGAGTGGCAGTCCCTGATTGGCTGCTGGTTCGCAAGCTCTGACTGGCCCGGGGCCAGCGCTACCTCTGTATTACCGGAGCTGCTCTGTCCCTCTGTGGCTTCCTGCCAGTGCGCAACTGGCCCGACCCAATGCACACTGCTACCACCTGGGCCCTCTCTCGTACTGGGCCCAGGACTGAAGTCCCGGCTATATCCCCACTTATGGTCGCCCTGCCTAAGGAATGCTATCCCTCACTGTTCCTAACTGAGAGTTGTGATGTTACAATAGCAAATAGAGCTGTCCTTTAAAATGATACTAAAACAACCAAATACTCTTGTTTCGCCATGCACATTTACAGTTTATGTATTGCTGTGTCATTCTATTTGTTTTCCTCTATAGGTAACTAGATTGTCAGCTCTTCAGACCATGCCATCCTCGGTCCGCATGTATTATTCATCACTTTTAATACTTTATTTGACTATTATCCCTGTACGGCAATGTATCATGCTCCGATGCATGCTGCACACCACTGTCCAGTGTCGGGACTATTACCGTGTCTCAGCAACCTATCATGTCATCCACAATGACACAGTTCTGCTTTTTCCCGACTAAATACTCTCGGAAATACCCTTGGTTCTGCACAGTATTAATGGCCGGGGAAAATATTGATCATACGGAGAGGTTTATTTGTCTCGCTCAGGTAAATACGAACCATCTCGCTGTTTTGTAGCCTTTTCTGATAAAATATGAGTCTGTTCCCCGTGACCTCCTGCCGGAGGGAGCGATGTTTGCACATTAGTCCCTCATGAATTTTCACTCTTCGGGAAAAAAGGGGTTTCGAAGACGTAACAAATTAGACTATGTCACATCCGAGGAGGCTTAATGCTTTTACAACCAAGATTAATATACTTTGAGGAAAGACTTATTTTCAAGAACAGGTTGTTAATTGTTGGTGGATGTTGGGAATGTACTTTATTTGCTAGAAAGCACTGAAGGCTGTTATGTTTTGTGTAGAGATCATTAGCATTTATGCAGCTGTACAATTGTGGGGTTCTGTTAAAAGATCACTAAAGAAGTTGGATTGTGGGACATAAAAGAGCTGATTATTGCCAAGATTCTAATAAAAGTTGTCATTATGGTCGGGGAAGGCGGGGGAGGGTTTTTCCTATTCATACCTGAGCCGATGAGGCCTAGGGGTCGGTATTCCGCACCGTTCCTTACCAAGTTGTGAAGTTTCAGTAGTCCGTTAATAGCAAGCTCGATATAATGGACAGTACACAGGTCCTCTCTGTATCAAGAATAGCAGATAACAGAGAATAAAAGCATATTTTTATGATGGGACATGACCTCGCTGCAAGTTCATTGCCTTGGCATGAATTGCTTTAACCACGAGCCACGCGTCCTCGTTTTTTTATGTGAGGAGCCGCTGAACATGCCCCAAGTCCCTCTCTCCGGTGAATAGATGCATGTTCATGGAATCTATTAACCACTTACTCTGCCAAGAAGAACAGCAGGTGAGAGGCAGGGTAATCTTAGCGTATAGTGACCCGGGCAGCTGACCAAGGCCCACCAATTCTAGGGGCCTTCAATCAGCAGCTTGTGGTGGTCACCCAATCAGACTGGCTAGGCAGCATTCTCTACCTCTGCATCCCAGCCTTCAGACAGACAGTGAGTGGCTGTCACCATGCTGATTGGAGGATTGTTGGAGCTATCCACCAATTACAGTAGTGCTCATCGCCACTAACTGTATGAATGTGTGTGGAGAAACGGAACAGTACCGCAGGAGGGGAATGTTATGACATCTTTTTAATTGGTTCCTAAGGATGTGTAGTTAGGGGCCCTGGTGCATTGGCTTGCCCAGGGCCTGCAAGGCTGTTAAGATGGACTTGGTGAGAGGTGGCCTCCC
The DNA here is from genome assembly GCF_055691185.1 of Crinia signifera. NCBI lineage: Eukaryota > Metazoa > Chordata > Amphibia > Anura > Myobatrachidae > Crinia > Crinia signifera. The sequence goes on along the minus strand of NC_139226.1, from coordinate 94,901,803 downwards.
TACCCCCATCCACACAATGCGGAATGGGTAGGACAACGAGACAATGGCAGAAAAGTTGGACTGTCCTGCCAAAACGGATGCTGTTGGGAGGTGTAATAATAGCCTTATAGTCGACACAGAATATAGCATGAAACATTTCACGTTGTGTCAATGTACGCACATCATTACACTAACTATACTGTATGTGTAAATGTTACCAGTTGGCTTTACTGTATATCGAATCAGTTTGCATTTTATGTTTAAGTGTTCTTTCAAGGCAAGGAGTGAACACACAGACCACAAATAAGGAAAATGAATAAATAGCTGAACAACGGTGACTTATGAGAAAAGCATTCCCAGCTACGCCACACAGATCAATGTTCTCAATAAATACTTTATTGCAACTTATTGAAGCCTGGAGTGCTGAGATACAGTATCAGATTGCCATGTTGGATTGCTCTGACGTCTGCAGCGGCTGCTGTGTTCTGGGAGCGAATAGCAGAAAATGCCGGCGGTTGTTTTTTTTAAAACTTTTCCAGGATTCCCTAATGGTAACGGTCAGAGTTGAGGTGATAGGAAAGTAAAAGGATTTCCAGGCTGGAAAAAGGAATCATGTAATGTCAAATGTTTTGAATGCATAGGTATGGATGCAAGTCGCCATTAACGTTGCGAGAACACTTGGACTTATTTATGTTCCCTGTTCTTCTGTAGCATTGCTGCTTCTAAATATGATCCGGGGAGAACATTGCGTCTCAGCATAAATAAATAATAATAACAAGCGAAACCGGAATGAAACAAAAAATAATAAGTAATAAAGAAAATAACATTACCCCATCTGTCCAAATTGTTGCTATGGTACGGTGGATGTGTATGAGGAGATTGGGGGGTGTGAGCAGGTTAGGGGTCATAGAGTTCACTGTAATTAGGCCGCTAGTCAATAAGTTGACCACTATTGATCGACAGTCAACATGTCGGCACCTTACAAAAAGGCCGACATGCATTAGGTTGACATGGTCAAAAGGTCAACTAAACAATAGGTCAACATGGAAAAGGTCAACATGAGTTTATTTTGTTTGTGTCTACCTTCACATTAGTCGACATGGACACCATATATGTGTACCGCGTCCGCTCGCCATGCTTCGGTGCATTGCCTCGCTATGATTGGCACACTATTAGAATCTAACTTTATGCTCACTTGAGTAGTGAAATATGAAAAACCACTTTTTTTTTTTAAAGTGAAAACTCAAGTCGACCATTCCTTTCATGACGACATTTTCTGTGGCAACCTATTGCTTGTGTCTACATTATGACCATGTCGACCAATAGTGGTTGAACTACTGACTTTTGATCAAATTCCTGTGCCAACCTTTTCCAGCATTGAGCTTGTGCATGTCCACCTTTTAGGGTCGACCTATACTGTATATTGTCGACTTCAAATACCACACCTCTTTTGTCATTTTCTGAAAGTACGACCTACAGTAAGCCAGCAAAGGCCAAACTGTGGCCTTCCAGCTTTTGTGAAACTACAAATCCCATCATGCCTTGCTATTAGGGAATGCTAAAACTATTGCAAGGCATGCTGGGATGTGCCTGACCTAAGCAAATGCAAGACATCCAGGGTGTTACCGCTAACTCATCCTCACATTATATTGCCTATACTGTATATTCGGCTGCACATCCAGATTCTTTGATAAGAACTGTTACAGACATGTCCATATGTACAGCTGAGGTATCACCTGCTGCTTTACCTGTGTCAGACTCAACACCATTCTCAAATAACGTAGACCTACAGTAGCTACAGTACATGATGGTCATCTTCACTGTCGTTCTATACAAGAGGATTGCTCAGCCATTGTTAGGATTGTTATGGATTTGTAGATTGGGACTATTTAGTAGAAAGTTTTTGTAGAGAACATCACATACTGCCAGATGAATGTTGTGTACTATATATAACTAGATGAAACGATTGGTGTCCAGCCAAAAGGTTTCGTACTCGTAATAATACGATTAGACCATTTGTGACACTTTCCACAAGATCATTTTCAAGCATCACATTAAACTCATTTTTCTGTAGTCATCCATCTGTGACCTGTGACCGGACCCAAATGCGTTATTTTGGTCATGGAAGATAATATTCATATATCTTGTATTAGCAGTAGACGTCCATTCATCAAATGCAGCAGGAAATTTCCCTGCCCCATTGTAGAATTGTGTATATCCTCAATGACTTTTGATATGACTTTCACGGCATACTTCACAACTTCATTCAGTATGGCATTCGGGGAAGAAGGTAAATCAACATTCCCTTTAGCAATCAATAATTGCCATAGATGCAGGGATATAGGAGAAAATATTAAATGCCAGCCTGCCTAATGCTGTGCTTAGCTCTAAAGTAGCATCGAGTGAAGGCCCAAAACATTTTTCTTTCATAAGTGGACATTCTTTGACAACTACTTCTACTTCAAATGACGAACTGAGGGTGGTCCTGGACCACATGTGATCTGAGCTGGAGCTAAGTGTGGCACATGCTGAGGTTCAGTGCAGCCCTTAATGCAAGACCCAGGGGCGAAGCCCTCTCTACCCAATTCTAGGACTCCAGTTCCGTTAGTGATCCAATGATGGAGGTCCTGCTACTAAGCATGTTAATTACACCTTTCCATCAGCTGAAGTCCATCCTGCCCCCTCCGGTGAGTGATCGCAGCAGCAAGGAATTGTGTGAGTGGTGCCCTGCCGATGACCCCCCCCCGCCCCCCCCCCCCCCCCGTGTGCGCGCCACTGTGCAATGCTGCAAATGTCTGCATGGTCCGTTCGCAAGGGTACCCCCATGCATGTGCACAGCATAAATCTTTTGATAATCATCAGCTCTGCGTATGGGTCTGTGCGGCCCCTTGGTGCTGAAATACTTGGACACTTTCGGCAGCTGACACTGGGGGAGGGGGGGGGGATGCACTAAAATCCGCCGCCACACTTCGTCGCACATCACCGGCTACCACATTGATAATAATCGCATATGCACTAAGACATGTGATTATTATCGTAAAGGACAGCTCTTGCGTTAAGATCTGCCCTTTGCGAAGCAGCCAGCATTGTCTCAGCGGGTTCCCGGCAGCTCTTTCCCACCTCCTGTGCCCGGCCGCTTGCAAGCGCTCTGCTGGCTCCTCCTCCTCCCTGCACCCAGAAGGGGAATTACAGTACTAGGGATGAGGAGGTCACTGGTCTGGGCAGCACAGAAGGAGGCTTCCCGGACATCAGGTGAGAAGGGAGCAGCACGGTCAGTGTGGAGTGGTGGGAGTCATGCATGGTGGCGGGGGGAGCGAGAAGAAGCCCACAGGATACTATGGAGCGGTAACCCTGCCTGCGGGTTTTAGTTCATATGAAAATGTGGTAAAAACCCCAGTCATCCCAAGGGGGGATTACCTAGGTACAGTACATCTTATACCATGTTATTCCATACACTGCAGAAATGATGCTGCATTTGTGTGAATAACTGTCTCTCCCCAGAGCGCCATGGCCCAGCAAACACCATGTCAACACATGCAATATAAATAACCAATACATTAATGTAACAGTGGACATTTCCGCCTATATAAGCATAACACGCACATACTATCTGCTTCCTTTCTTGATCCAGATCATAAATTATTAAGAACACGCTGATGCTGTAAATTACACTTTGGAAACCTCCAGTATACAGACAAGGAATTAGCGTCAGCCAATGTATAACATATATAGGTAATTGCTGAACATAAAATTGAATGACAAATTGCAGTAACTAAAATCTAATAAAAGGGCAAAAATAGCACAAAAGAGACCGGTTCCTCCAATGCTTCTACTATTTATAGTCAATCCCAATATTCACATGTGACCTTAAGCACGGTCATTTGCTGCATTCCAAGCTCATACTGTAGCACTAGGTATTTTCCTCCTATCTGAGGCGCGTTTCCTTGCATTGCACAGTAGATATATCAAGCAGTGATAAGGGAGAAGTGAGCCAGAGGAGAAGTGGGCAATGGCAACCAATCAGCACTGAAATAACATCTATTATTTGCATAATATTAACTTATACAGAGCAGCTGATTGGTGGCAATGGGCCACTTCTCCTCTGGCTCACATCTCCTTATCACTGCTACATCTACAACACTAAGAAGGATCTGATCAGACCCCTCTCAGTGCAAAATCTAACAAGAAGCCAATAGGCTTCTATTGGGTATACTATCTAAAGATGTTATTATCCACTGGGTGCAAGCTTGTTGCATATGCAATAAGGGACCAAATTTCCGAAAATGAAGTCTTAAACCCAACATGCCAGTGGATGCATCCCGCCCAGAGTGAGGTATTTTTCCACAGTTGTTTTATGACTTTCTGAGCATTACTGTTGATTCCCAGTGCTAGAGCTGCCAGTAGGTGTAATTTGGCTGTTGCCAGGGGCGCCACAATTAAGGGGCACATCAAACATTGAAGGATTCATATGATGTCACAGAACAATGTTTTCATTTACACTGAGCAGCGGTTGATGACGTGGAGGAGCATCAGTCAGGCAGCTTGTATGTTATGGAGAGACGTACTGCTGCTTCCTCATCGGCGTTGGGTTGGAGTGTTGTACGTAGGGTTCCTGTGAGAGAGGGAGATAACATCACACAGACTGGTGCATTCATAGCTGCACCACTGACCAACACTAATTACAGCTCCATCATTATAGAAACAATGTCACCTGGAAATACCTGCGGCTAATGGGACTGTTAAGGACTGAACATTAAAGCGAAGTTAATATTTAACAATGAGATATGCTTGGGTTGGGTGAGTTGTTAATAAAGGATTCTCTACACATTAATATTTGATGTGATCTGCTACCAGATGCGCAAGGAAATATATTTAATAGCTTAGACGAGCCCCTGATCCGAACAGCTGATCATCATATTGTGGTGTAATGGGGGCAGCAGGAGTCTTCAAAGTTCTCAATTGACTTTGCTTGTGATCCGGGCTTCCCTGCCAAGTCTTCCCATTATCTGATCACGTAAGCCCCGTGAGTAGCATAAGTGCCATATGTACCAAAGTACAGCAACAATGCATATATGATGCGCAAGAACCTCAGCACAGCCATTCTGCAAGACTTCTTTCATCATTGGTTTAATAATGCTTCATTGTTATTTCATAATAGATATACCGTGATAATTATAATAGGAATTGGGGCACAAAAACACGTGGACAAAGTGGGACAGGATAGAGGGGGAGATGTACCAAGCCTTGGAAGGGGACATTTACCAAGATGTGAGTTCTATTTCACATGGGATGTTGCTATGGGCAATCAGTTATGATCTTTAATTTTCCAGAACGTGCTAAATAAATAAAAAGTAGATTCTGATTGGTTGCCCATAGCAACATCCCGTGTGAAAAAGAGCTCCCATTTTAGTAAATTTCCCCCGGAGAGTGATTATGTGGAGAGAGATAAAGTACTAACCAATCAGCTCCAGCAATGTGTTTTTCCCTGGGTCAGTGGAGGGAGGGGGGGGGGGGGGGGGGGGCGGCAAAGCATATTATAGCACCTAGACCCACTACTCAGAAGTTCCGGTACTGCCACATAAGATATATCACATGCGATCCTACTGCCTGGAAGGTCCTGAGTGGCTCAAGGGGGTGATTGTGTGCGACTTCTCCAAGGGGAGAAGTTGCCCTAGTGTCTGGGGTTTTGAGACCTCCTCTCCCAGGACGTTTGGTGCCATGCATCTCGCAACCCTGCGTTCTTGTTGTTAGCATGCACATGGCAGCAGTGGCGCAGAGAGGGGCGGGGACTTTTTACCTGGGTCCGGGTGACTGTCTGATACAGTGGCCTGGATCCAGCTCCCCCTCCACCATTGCAGCACCTGGCAGTGAGAGAGAGGACAGGCTGCCGCTCAGACAGCCTCTTCTGCGCCCGGCATAAAAAATACTTTTTTTTTCTCCACAAGGGCCTAGCCATGACCCCCTTCCAGGCAGACATGCCACTTCTAGTGGCCACGTCCCTAATGTTTACTGGGGACCTGGCCGAGCTGTCGGCGCCCCTGCATGGCAGTACACACATATTATTTACGAAGCATGGGAGTTGCTTATTAAACTATTTCTCCTTGAACAATAATGAAGAGGAGAGAACCGCTACCACACAGTGCTGCCTTCCAGCCTAATCCCTCCGGCAAATCAACTGTTTTAAACATCTGGAAGTCACTAAAATGCGTCCTCTGAACTATAAAAGAACTAATTGTGGCAATAAATTTAATGATGCTCCCTTACATTGTACCTTTAAATTTAATATATCATAATTAATCACTGTGCAGACTTATTTAAAAACTACCTGGGTTGGTCTACTTGAGATTGCTGAGGGATTTATCAAATCCCAAAGTCCCCACAAAAATTAGCAGGCTTGGAAATGCGGGTTAATATTACACCAAATATCATTGGGGCCAGCACAAACGTAATAAATTCGCTGCAAGGACAGAGTGATACAAGTAGCAGTTTCCAACACACTGAGAGTGTTACAATCAATTTTAAGATGTGGACAAGTCAATTATATGTGATACTATCTCTGATATATCAGAAGTTCACTCTCTGCTGTGGCTGATAATGCTCTTTCCTATGCAACAAGTCACTTCCCCTGTTGTTTAGCAACAAAACTCAGTGTTGTATCACTGGTGATCAAGATGCCGTCACTTGCATATATATTACTTCATGTCATGTTGGCAGGGCTGTCTTAATAGTATCGCGGGCCCTGGGCAAAGCAATGCACTAGGGCCCCTACCAAACCATTAACAGGATTTTTTTTAAACAAATCTTTACACGCCCCTCCTGCAGTCCGGCACCATCTCTCCACTTGCTTCCATACAGTGACTAGTTGTCAGCACTCTGATTGGTGGATAAATTCAGCCATTTACCAATCAGCATGTTGACAGCCATTCACTGTCTGGTTGCAGGCTAGGAAGCAGGAATGCTGCACTCTGATTGGTGGAAGAGAATGCTACATGGCCGCTCTGATATTCTCTACTGCCTCCCAAGAAGCTCAGGAGGCAGATACTCATAGCCAAATCTGGCCCTTGCTTGAAGGCCCCTAGAATTGGGGGACCCTTGGGCATCTATCCATTAAGGCCATATATTAAGATGGCCCTGGATTTTGGAGGCTGATGCAAATTGCACAATGAACTTAAATTACAAACAAAATAAGGAACATACAAAAATCTGTATACTTGCGCCCATATGCAGCACTCAAGATACAGTATGTTTCATTAAACAATTGCAATACATGCATCAGGTTGGCACCAGGTAGCCACAGACACCTACGTTCAACTTGTGCCATTTATATTAAGTGAAAAAATTGCATTTGTTATTAGGTATCAAGTAAACCTATGAACACCTTTAACATACCTCCCAACATCTTCAAAGGTAGAACCTGGACTTTATGCGGGCCTAAGGCCAAGAGGGCGGGGTCTCATCAAAAGCGGTATGGCTTTGCAGGAATGTCACGATCACGGGCCATACCCATGTGTGCTGTCACCATGGGGGCATGCCCGGTGCTCTATGACCAGCTCATTGTCGATCTAGACATCGTTGACCGGATACGGACACGCTTGCATGCCCCGAGCCCCTTTGTCTTCCATGAATAGCTTAGTAGATAAGTCAGGGACAACTAACTTAGCACCAAAAGTCTGACAAGAGTTCATACAGACATTCCTTGAAGTTGCTATCCAGTAAAGGAATCCGGTCAGGAGTAGAAAGATCCAAAAGGATCCCTTTATGCAATGTCCTGTAAGAAGGAGCAAGGGGTCTGGGAATCGCTGGCATCTGAGGATGTTAAAGGTTCCCTCTGTTAGAGTGTGGTCCACATAACCTCAAACCACTTATTTTTTTTTGGAACATGAACAGAGAAAGTAGGTAAGTGTCCTGGAGCTGCCCAGATCCTGGCAATCCCTCGCCTACAGCTGGCATTTATTGAGTAAAGTGGACGGATGTGTGGCTGATGATGTCATCATAGCCACGCCCACCTTCTGTAGAATTCTGGTAAAAGCCCTCTGAGATTACCCAGGAATCCTCATGTAATCTAGGCTTGTTTAGTTCTCCATTAAACGGAAACAATGCCAAGCGTTGTGTGTGAAAAGTGTTGTTCTATAAAATGCCCAGAAATCATTGCATATTGAGTTGAGTTTAGTAAATGACTACTTACTGTAAACCTGCAGCTGTTTACGGTTTGACCTCGTTACTTAGCAGCACAGGGAAATATTCGATCTAAATGATTAAGCCCCCAATTGTGTAAGACATCGCGCTCGTTCCTGCGCTGTATCCGTGCCTCTGATAGTTGACCAATTACGGGATAACCTTTGTCTGTATACAGAATGCGAGAACAGAACCAGGCACAGCGCGAAGCTCATGCAAATTCCATTTACCTGCCGGAATATTTTTCATTTTCAATGTAAAAGCATTTCCAATGTAAATTATACCAAGACAATCTCGCTGGTATAATGACATTAGGCTGAGAATGGATTGAAAGAGATTGGGTAATTGATACCTCAGCTTCCACCGAGTTCCGTGTACGGCACAAAGAAAAATATAACCTATGTATCAGCATGTGGTCGCTCTTATGTTTCGGTTAGGAAAACCCTCCTAGGTGTGATCAATACCATTTAGGCACGCACAGAAGTTCTGCAAACGGAAATTCAGAGGAGTTCATTTCCATTCAGCATTTACGTTCCCCCGGCTTCTGTGTCTAAGTTTACTGCAACAGGGAGAAAGTTGTTCGTATCCAGTCTACTATGTCTAGATCGACCATGTTAAGGTTCGACCGCGTTTGGGTGAACCCGTCTAGTTGTACGCCAAAAGATAGTCGACCGCATTTAGATCGTCAGTAACGGAAGTTAAACTCAACGTTAGATTGACAGGAGAATGGTCGATGGTCACATGGTCAACATGAGTTTTTATGGTTTTTTTTAGTGACGAATGTCAATTATGCGCATTTAAATCACATCTACAAAGAGGCTGAACTTGGTGGTAACGGTTAGTTCTCACCCAGGCAAATTTAGCGGTCAGGCATATGCGGGCTCTGCAAAGATGGACTTCGGGGCCAAATCTGTTTTGAAAACTTCACTTTGCACCTGGTACCAGGTGCAAGTCCACACTGACACTAGTCGGTGCACAAGCAGGGACAAATTACTGTATTTCCGAGCCGTTTTTCCTTTTGAGTAACCCATGCCCCATTAATTTCCTGTTTGTAACTGTATATTGTATCTGTGCTGTGTCAGTAATGGCAGTGCCTAAGAGCAGCATCAACAGGAAGATTCATGAAACAAGATGGAAACCTTCCCCCAAATACAAAGGCTTACTTTGTAGGAACAGTACAGCTTGCAGTCCACCACCTGGTGTTCCCATAAAAACCTGTATACCATTACTTACTACAGTACACCTGAATTGTCCAGAGGGAACCTCCATTCAGATATAGTCTCATGCACCTAAGCGTTTATATGCTATATGTTACAAGAAGCCAGGTGCGACTGAGACGCTCCGAGAGGAATATATTTATATAGTTTAGTCACTCCCAGTTGTTTTATCGATGCAAATAAGATGCACATTTACGGCATATATATTAATAATCACGGAACTTTACAGCAGATGTTTTATTTTTTAATGTAAATACATGAAAAACTACTGCGGAAGAATCTGACCCTGTGCATGTGCAAAGTATCAGTTTCTATAATCGGAACCAGCATTGGATGAAGGGCGATGGAACACGCTCTCTCCCACTACTATGCTTCCATAGGCTTAAAGCTGTTTTCATTTTCTAAAGATGCTGCAAACTAAGGCCCTTATTCTGATCGGTGCGGATATTCCCGCATTCTTACGGTGCGGTCCGCACGCCACGGTGTTTTGCCGCGTGCGGCCATCGTCCGTAGAAACGCCCACGGGTCCTCCGCATTCGGACGGACTCACTCTTTAAGAACAGGGCGTGTTTACGGACGACATACAAAGCATGCGTGTGCGGGAGAAACACTCCGATTCGGCACGGTATTACAGAGTATTACAGAGTATGCTCGGGAATACCGCATCCGAACGGGAGCCAAGCGGTGCTACCGCACGTAAGCGGAGTATTTACGCCAAACAACCCACTATGAAGTATCTTCTGCTATACATCACATGACCCACTTATTCAATTACCTATCCTCATAAAAAAATGCTTATTTGGAATTGGAATCAATTAGATTCCAATATATCCTTACAAGCATGCCTAACACATGCATTGCACACATTAACCCTTACAGCAATTGAAGTGCAATGGTTTCAATTAAAGCACTGACAAGCGTCCTATTAGTGAGTAATGAGTAAAGGAGTCGATTCTATTGGGTTCAGGTGTTAATGGTTGTAGTCATTAGGCGTACGTTCGCCTACCGCATGAACGAGTGGTGTCCGCAAAGCAATAGTACACTTGTGGACACCGCACATTTCTGCCCTTTTTGATCGCGTGCATTCGGAGTGGTTTCCGAATGTACGCCCCCCAACATAAGTGTACTCCCCCGTGTCCGCCCATGTTTCCGCCCCGTTTTGCCCACTTTGAAACTACGCCCATGTGTCATTCCGCATGACGCCCATAATACGCCCCTATTTCCCGACTGATAGCGGTGAACAGTTTTGGACGGGATTTGCCCGAACTGGTACCGAGTCAAGGCGTGGCACATGCGCGTAGCGTTCTCCACGCATGCGCAGACGCCATAAAGACGCGATCCGTAAGTACGCGGTAAAGTCCGCGTCAATCAGAATAAGGGCCTAACTCTGAAGCAGTCTTCTTAGCGCGCTGTGGGTAAACACCGCCCACTGGAGAAGTTAATGCCACCCTCCTTCGCCGACCAAATGCCTGTGCCGGCATGCGGATGGATGTGTACGCTGACACATCAATTATTTAATTATTCGATTTTTCGCCTGCTTGCAGATAAGTCGGTCTGACTTTTATCGGCGGAGATGGCTGAAAAAGGGGCATGCGCTGATGTCATGTTATGCCAGCCACCCGTGCAGGCTTCGCCATACCTGCATTTCCATGGGGACTCTATGCATTTCTTTCTGGGCACACCCACCTTTTTTTTGTGGTCACTCCCAGGAAATACTGGGCATTCCCATGCGCCAGCTCCCTGCCCACCCCCCTCTGTGCGAACGCCTTGGCTACTGTGATAGTCACCAAAGGTGTGCCCATGTGTATATTAGCAGATGGGTATGTGTGGACCCAAAACATTGAACCAAACTCAATATTGAGCAAGCTTGAATTACCCCCTCAGTACATAAGGATCAGAGAGGGTTTTAATCCCACATTCTGGGCTTCCCTGTGTACTGCAGTGTTTTCGTTCAACTTAATGTTAAATCACATTGCTCTGCCCAAGGATTCTCCTGTCCTCTTCCCATAGTAATAACTCCCAACTCTTCAGCGACGGAAGACAAGGGAAGTTATAGTCCGCCAACACTGACTGCCAAGCCGCATAATTGTTGTAGTGCTGAATATTTTACAGTTGTTTTCTTTTTTTTTTTTAAGTGAAAGGTAGACAAAACAATTAATTATATCTCGTCTACATCTTTATTCTATTTCCAGTGTGGAAAACAGCGAAGCCACGTAACGAGCAGAGCCTGTAGCAAATTAAAAATTACAAATACAAAATGAAAGGATCAAAGTGAAAAGAGGAGATAAAGAATTTACTTAACCTTCCCTGTTTCGGAAAAATGTATTCACGTCTTTAAAAAACATCTTGGATGAAAGCAGTAAACTGTAGATAACAGAATTGGATGTTACAGTTCATGGGTTCTGTCAGATTCACCCAGTAAAACGTGATTTTTTTTTTCTCTTCAGCGCTTAATATTCTGGATGAATCATACCTCTTAAATGAGTTTTCTGACCTATAATACAGATTTTGGTATTTTAGCTATGACCATCGAAATAATCTCAGGAGTAATTTAGAAAAGAGCAGACTTACTGATGCCTGTCTCAGTGTGTCCTCTACAGCAATTCAGCTTTGATAAGGCTTTCTTCCGCAGATCGCTCTCAGAAACCAAGGGCCACAAATGGATTAAGATCTCACACGTTCAACATATTTTTTTTTTTTTTTCATAACTTTGAATATTAATATAGGCTGGTGTCAAATGTATACAAAGCCGGGTAACGTTTATACACCGCGCCATAAACAAGGAGAAGAGAGATTACTATATGATGAATTGCCGGCGCTGTACTAAGACGACAGTCAGGTATGAAGCTGCAAGGCTTTATTACATCTGACAAGTTGATCTGGGTCATCGGGACGTGCAATAAATATGTATTTGCTAAAATAGTAATTATGCAATTTAACGCCTTCGTCGCTGCGGCTGAGAGAACGATTCTATGGAAGCTTGGTAGATATTCACAGACGATAGAAGAGCCTGTTTGTAACACAGAAATCAGGAATGTGTGATGTTGAACAGGGGACGTGATCATGTGACCACGTCATCCTGTCCACTCCATGGCTCCTGTTGCATCTGGCTGGGAACTTCCCCTCTTCAGACAGGTCGGGAGCTCCACCTGATTTTCAGCCTCTTTGCCGTTCCAAGAGAGTAGACAAGTTTTGAAATCTCCAAGGAGAGAAAAAAGGAAATCAGTTTGACAGGAGTGCATCCCAGTCAAACTGATTTCCTTTTTTCTCTCCTTGTACAATTCAAACCATAAATCAGTTGAGAGTACCCACAAAATTAAGAGGAACATTATCTATAAAAAGTTTCCTCTTTTGCGAAAATTTTTTCCATCCACGGGGATATAATCCCAGTACACTACTTGGTGCGGGTCATACTGTCTGTGTGCAAGTTTTGAAATCTCTTATGTTCAATTTTTGGTCTATTGTAGGAATCCTGAAATGTGTATAAAGAGGCTCCTAGCTTTCATTTGGATTTGGTAAGAAAGTCCATTGCTGTATTCTGCATACGTTTGTTGCACTTCTGTTGCTTGTAATATGATTTGCCGTCTCTTGCACCAGCAGCAGGTCTGGAATGTTCACTTGAACGGTCACCAGAAAGCGGTAGTAGGGGTGTGTCACTTCTGCTGTTGTATGTTAGCAAACAAGATGGGCCTGGTGCAGTTGGCAAGTTGATAATTCATGTTCGCCCTGGACGCTTCTAGGTGTTAGAATTAAATATACACTTATTTTTCAATATGTGCAACTCACGTGTACTTGCAGAAGTCACTATTGTTATTTTCAACTCTAGTGGCCTAATTCAAAAAGCTGCCAGTTGGGCAAAAATTGCTTGACCTGGCTCAAAACCGCATGATGGCAAGCTTTCGTTCTTCAAACAGGAAATGCGTATTATGTTAATGCAGGTCTCCGCATGGGCAGATCCAGGTGGGGAAGGGGGTGGGGGGGGGGGGGAGATTGGGGTGATTTCAATGGTTCAAAGATCTTGCATGGATTATGCTGTCTGCTACAGTCTAGATTGATTGAGTGCCAAGCTGCTGATGAGCCTGGGTGCTCTTGGCAGTGGCTGCTGTGCTGGGAGTTATGATTAATTGTTAAACCGCCCCCTCTAAAGGAAAAGTCTAGATCTCTCCCTGGGACTCAATGGGAGTTAACATGTATTTTTGGTTGCACACCTGGACTCTTCCCGGTGAGCCCTTTGGCAAATCCTCCCCGTCTCAAACACTTTGATAAGCAGATTTGGTTTCTTTGTCAGTATGATTACTACATGGAAATTAAGCATGTGTCAAACCCCATCTTATTTTGGTTGTTCTAAAGTTCTCAGGATTATAAAAACATGTAATTTTATTTTTAAAAAATTTAGGGTTATTCAACAATTGAGGGATGAGTCATCGACAGTCGGGATACTGATGGTCATTTCTCCGACATCGGAATTATGACTTTTAGAAGCCCGACAGTCGGAATCCCGAGTTACACAGGCTACTTTCCCCCGTGGGGGTCCATGTCCCCTATAAAGGGATAATGGAAGCCTGCAGAGTGGTGAGCGCAGTGAGTCCACAAGGAGCTTTAATGCTCTTGCCCCGCTGTCGGTCTCCTGTGAGTCAAAATTCTGATGTCTGAGAAACGACCACTGGAATCCCGACTGTCGGTAAGTTGCAAACTAAGATGCAGACTCCTGCGATCAGATAGCAAACACCTTCCCTGAAAATACCTGGGCACGCCCCCAATTTTCCTGACACTCCCAAGAAACAGACGGCTACGATCCACAAACAGCGTCTTCCTGTCAATCAAACTGCGGGTGGCTTGCCAATAAAAAATTTGCTGAAGTTTGCCGCTGGCTGTCATCGCACATACGCTTTGCGTCCGCAGTTGCTCGATAATCAGTCGCCTTGCAAAGTCACAGGGCTGCGATCGGGTATGAGTAATCCCCAATGTTTGTGGCCAATGATTATAAATGTCAATATTTAAAATAAAACATTTTGAATAAAAATAAATTCTAAATTCTTTTTTACAGTCTTGAAATATCTCTCAAATTGCATTTTGCAATCGCTGGTTGGTATAAACGGAACACAGCGACTGTTTATCCTACTAATAAGTTGTCAAAGCGGAAAATCTCTTTATATTTAGAGGAAAGTGGTTATTGTTACTGGGGTCAGCGTATTATAAGTAAGCAATCTGCGTTCGATGCAGATATCAACATGTCATCAGGCTGTTCCGTTCTAGTCAAGGATTTATTTCATCCTATGCAATTAGGCAAGGACACCTGACTTTTATTTATATCCCTTTAATGTTGTGCGTTTGCCAAAAATCAGGTTTAAAATAGAATAAGGACATGGATATTGACAAGTAAGTCAGCATGAAATTTCTTTTTGGCATTTTATGTAGTACGAGGAGGGCTAGCAAGTGACCCGGGTAATTGAGGTTTTTATGCTTTTCAGCTTTCTCTTTGATGTATCCTCATATTTGTAATGTAATAGCAGGTGATGGTTGATAAATAGATGTAAACAGGAACATACATCCTGGAGAACAGAACCAGAAGGCCGTGTCCCCAGGAGCGCTCAGATTGTTGACATTCAATAGATTGTGCAACCCCAGCACTTCTCTGCTAAATAGATATGGGATCCTCCATCTTCAGTCTGGAAATGAGATGTATGTGCTTTTCCTGTTTTACAGTCCCAGTCGATGCCAGAGAAGCTTCCGGAACAATTGCTTGTGCAGAGAGTTTAAGGTTCAGTATAGTTGCACAGGGGGTGCAAATGCATTATTGCTTATGAAGGTTAAAGTCATACCCCTTTCAGACCGCACTCTCAACCCAGGGTATTGCCAGGTTGTTACATCACCAACCCAGGTTGAGGTGCAGTGTGATAGCACCACCCCGGGTCCAGCAACCTGGGAGTTCAACTCTGATCACAACCGGGGTTGCACATGACTCTGACCCGGGTCAAGGTGCATTGTGAACGGGTAACCTAGGTCTATCGACCAAGGTCTCATTAACAGTATGGAGGAGTGCAGCGCTGTCAGCTCCAAGCACTACCTCCTCCTCCACCCCCCAATGGCGCTCTGCATCTCAGCCGCTCCTCTGTGTGACATGACCGACCGGGCACTTTCAGACTGCAAATGCCGGGTTGCTACTGGGATGGACCTGTGTCTTAATCCCAAGTGCGACCCAACATTTGTGGTCTGAAATGGGTACTAGCGAGTTCTGTGTGCAGGGCCTAAATAAAGGTTCCAGGTGCCCTAGACTAATAAACTTGTAGTTCCCCATGTAATGCTGCCCCCAGTCCTGGCTCCCTAGACTGCAGCCTAATCAGCCCATTGGTTAAGCAGGCACTGTCTGTGTGCCCCCACTTTACCTGATCTTTCAAATTTGTAGTGTTCATTCTAGCACCCTGCATCTTTCAAAACCCACACCATTCCTCTTCCCTGCCTATGGTATCGCCCTCTGCTGTGGTGCTTCCAGTACAGTGTGGGCTGTATTTCAGCACTGAAATGCAGACCAGACCTGTGCAAGGAGACCCACAGCAGAGAGTGGCACCCCAGGCAGGGAAGAGGAACTGCACAAGTTTTAAAAGTTGCAGAGTGCTATAATGAACATTAAAACTTTGAGGACCTGGCTATGCCCCCATGACAGCATAGAATCACCCAGTGACATCACACAATCTCCCACTGATTACACAGGTTAGATTGTCGCTATACTTTATTGTATTGTGTGTGGTTTATCACATTTCATTTAGACAGAGGAACAATGATAAAAAGAATGCAAACAATGGAACTGTACTGAATATTAAGTTCTATATGCAGATTTCATAGAACCCAGGCAAAGTCAGGTTAAAAGATGAGTTTTAGATTTTTAACCTTTTGCATTAGCAAAAGTGGGAATTGAAGAGATATATGGTTAGTTTAAAGGCTCCCTGAACCTTTAGATCACTTTAGTTTATTGTCTTATTTATGTTTACGGCGGGTTTGGGAAAGAACTAATCACAACTAGGGTATTCTATTCTAGAAGGTTGCAAGGGGCAACCTATCCAATTCTAAAAACCTGCTTTTTAGTAAATATACCCCCAATTCTCTATTTGCTAGTTGTCTAGAATTTGCCTATTGCTTGCAGAACTGAGCAAGTGCATCCAGGCTGAGGACGCCCTGGCTGCTAATCAAGCCTACAGAATTCTATTAGAAAAAGGACTGGCGGCCACTTCCTATAATTAATCCGGCGAGATACAATGATAACGCAGGCATAGATACGGACTAAGCAAAGCCACCGGCTGGACAATTGTTAATTACACACTTGGTTGGCGAATATAGCCTGCAGGCCTGCACAGTCTGCAGCACTTGCATAGTACGTTCCACATCCCACTTACTGCTTTGTCATGTTCGTTTTTTTCCTGTTTTTCTCATTTATCCTTTTGCTTTTCAGCCATGTATGTATATAATCAGGCAAAGCTATTTATTTTTTCGTTAGGATTTGATAGAGTTCTGTAAGGCTCCTGCAATGAACACAATAGTGTCGAGACAGGCCACCTGTATTAAGTACATCAAAGATGTCTTCCTCATAGAAATCCTTAATTTTGTGCAAGGCAGACTCAGCAGCACCCTCTCCAGATCCTGACGCCCCAAGGCAGCTGCCTAAAACTGGTTAATGGTAGAATATATTCTTTACAACCAAGCAGTGGTGATTTTTAATGCATTTTGTCAAACAAGTGTGTGGGGTAATAATTGCTTTTTAAAAAGTTATAGTTCTGGAGATTTTCCGTTACTACCCCGACAACCACAGTCACATAATTTAAGATATAGCAAGGAAAGACGCTTTAGAATGTCTACATTAGCTCTGATTTCACTAGGACATCTTTCTTCTCAACTTTCTGCCATCACATGACTAGCTGAGATTCTGTCAGCCATATTTGTTTTCCCTCCAAAGAGGTAATAAAACGGAGATAATGTGTTGTAGAAAATTAGCGATCTTAAAAGGCACATAACTTGCTATTTTAGTTTTCTTTTAAAAAAGCCTTCAAACTAAATGGGATGATTGCTAGTATTTTATTTGACCATCCGAAGCAATGTGGCTAATCTCTTTAATAAGTGCAGAGGATAGAGATGTCATTTGACCCCATAGATAAATTATGCACACCGCACTTCCTCAGAGCGGCGATCTCTAAAATTCTGTACAGTTATTTCTTCAAAAGCGCAGGAGGATTAGGGAGCAGCAGAGGGGAGAGTGGCATACAAAGTGCGGCAAATGTCTGACCCTCACAGCTATTTTATGGACGTCAATATTTTTTCGTCTGACAAAAGAATTATTCAGCGCACAGCCTCTCTCTCTCTGCCTGCCATATCTCCCATGGCATAATTGAGATTTAAGATTTATTTTACCTTTTCACAATTCTTATTTGTACAGGGATTCCAACTCAGAGACAGCTTATTTCAAATCCATTTAATTATCTCCAATGTTCCATTGCCTAATGCTTTCTATAGAGGATTTCAATGAGCCCGAGTTCTGCCAGGTATTCAGTGACCCTCCTGCCTGAAATTAGTAAGGCTGTGTCAACGAGAGAGAATAACTCTCCCACAAACTGCCACCTTCACTTATAATTTTAACATTTCATTTGCCCGCAGTAATGAGTCATGGAATGTAAGACGATGACAAGTTCAAACCTGCGTGTTCCCTTCCTACCATAGATATAGTAATAGAATTGCTATAATTTGCTGTGGAGATGTGATAAAGTACCGGAGGCCAGAAAGTTTGGTCACCGCCTGCTGGCAATGGAAAGCGCTATATATTCCAGTGCGTAGAAGTGTTTTCAATAAGATGCCCATACTATTTGTCATTGTTGTTAAGTTATAGTGAACGGGAATAAAATATTTTAATGAAGTCTTATTGACTTAAATAGTCAGTGAGTGCTTCAAGCTAAGCCCCTTGGAACAGTATGCAAATGAGCCCCATTCAATAAAACGTTATTTGTTTTTTCCAACATTCAATGAAGTATTTTTTGGGGAATGGCAGCCTGGTTATAATATTGTTCCTGGAAGCCCCTATGTCTGAAAGTAGGAGTTTGATAGCACATCTGCAGAACTTCCACAAGATGCCAAGGCAAACGCTCAGGGCTGCTAGTGTAGATCGCAACTATAAATAATTTTAAATTGGGACCTGCCGTGCCGGTCCAAGAAGGGGTGGCGCTACTGGCCGGGGCCTTGGGCGGGGGGGGGCATCGAGCTGGAATGTAGCAATAATTGAATTGCTTCGTCAGATGCCATCTAGTGGCGGCTGTGCACAAAGCACAAGAAATGCTCCATTAGATTGTGACTGCTTACTGTGCACTTGAATAGGCTCATAATAGGACTTTCTCTATCTCAGAACAGAAAGTCTGGCCTGCGTACAAACAAATATTCCCCCACGGAACACAAACTGTCACAAATAATGAAATATCTGAGAGATATCTGATGCCATCCTGGGCTACAGTATACACCTATAAAGGTTTAATATAAACTAGAAAACAAATACATTTTATATGGTGCACATAAGTCAATATTCAATAATTTTTATTAAAAAATCTAATTAATGAATGGTTTTATATGCCCACGGGAAATAAACACTTTCCCCATGTTTCTTTGTGTCAAACAGGCCTCAGATTGGATTTAATACAGATGAGGACAAACAGTAGTAATCATTTCCTTTCATTCCATATTGAATATTTATTTGGTAACTATGAAGGGGGTATTCAATTCCAGCTGAATTTCCTGGCCAGGCAATAAAATCAGCAATTAGGATTCAATTACAGGCAATTTCGGCCATTTTTAGTCCATTTTTGCCTAAGCTGTTTCACTTTTTTTGGTGAATCAGGATGGGGAAAAAATGGCAGCCAAAATGGGCAAAAACTGCGGTGAATTCTCTAAAATACATGATTTCATGGCAATTTCACAGCTCTACCCAGTTTTCGCAGATTCTGGGTTTTTCGCCCAAGTGAAAAATCAGCACTGGAATTGAATAGGGTGAGTCGAGTTTGCCCCAAAAACGTGCAAAAATTGCCGGTTGCCACATTTATTTTTGCATTCCATAATTTGGAATCAGTAGCTAATGCCATCTAAAAACTGATATTACCCATGCCAGGTCCCTACCCAGAAGCTATGTAATCTAGATCCTTGCCGGACAGGGCTTTCTCTGAAACTCTGTCCTAATGCCTGGCAGATGAAAGATGCAAGTGAAAATCAAAATGTCTGCTCTGTGATGTTGAGCAATATCACATCTCAATCGCATTAAAAGTCTGGGCTGTGATAAATGTGCCCTAGGAACAGTATGCAAATAAGGAAGCATGGATGGAGGTCCCCCACCTCTCTTTATACACTGTGTTGGCGATCACGTGAGATGTTCTCCAATCTTAGCCAAATACCCCGTTAAAATAGTTTCTTGACCAGAGGCAGAGAAAGGGGCATAAGGTCACAAATAGTCCGCTGAAATCTGTGCGCGATCTGTAATCCAAGCTCCTTTGCTTTACACTCCTCTATAACAATTGCTTTAAAACTTTAGCTCTCCCAGAAAGTTGACTGCTTTACAATTTAATCCTCAACTCGGAGAAACGACCCAACTCTCAAGAGTGAAAAAGAGGTCAAGACAGCGATGGGAATTGTGAGTCGGGCTATCGTTCTCTCCTTGTCTGTTTTATTTTGTCTTATCTCTGCAAAAGTGATGCAGTGAACAATAGCTGGAATTGCCTCACCTAGTTTAATGTATGCAGATGGTGGGATAAATGTATGCATTTGACTGAACATTATGAAAATGTCATTAGCGTTATACAGATACTACACCATCCTTTGGCTGAACATTATGAAAATGTCATTAGCGTTATAGAGATACTAGACCGTCCTCACTCAGCAGGCGTTGTAGCAGATGCCGCACTCGCTCCCACATACTGATTCGTCATTAACCTCAGTCTTAACTTTCAGGGACCACCCTTCGCTCCAGTAAAAAATAATGTGGCATTTTGTGAGCTAACTGCTCGCGTTTGTATCCATTCCAAATTTCTCTGAATTATATAGGGTGATTTTGTGATTGTAAACTACCGTTCCCCGGGGCCTAAGTTTGAAGCCTCCAAAATCTATTGAGCTTATGAGCATCTTAAATCGAAATGCAGTCCCTATGGAACCATTTCAAATTGCCTTTGACCTCTCTTGCCCTCTCCATCTCTCTCTCTAGTCATTTAGTGAACTGAGACAGGAAACCGGCACTCCAACCTTCTTTTATGAAATGTCTTTTCTACCGGTTTCAAAAGTTATACTCTTGAGTCAAAGCATCCGATGCGTTTAGCGCTGCGACAGGGCGGCATTATATTTCTTCAGCCGCCACTTGTTATTCGCATTTTATCTGGCAAAGCTGGAAATGATTGTACTATTACTGAGAGGCTAATTGGGGCAGACTGAATGCAGAGAAACTATCATGATCCCGTATAGAAACAGAAGACAGAGCTGGCTGGCCCTGTCTACATACTGAATTTATTTTGCAAGCTCAGCGTTCAGCTAGTAATTACTGATCAATGTAGACTATGGCTGGGATGGGATGACGGTGATCTTATTATGTGTGCCAAGAACAAAAGTTTGAAAGTCTAAAAAAAATATATGTTTTGGAAGGAGAAATGATAGTCACATTTAGTTATATAATTTATAAAAATGGATCTGGGTTCCATAAAAGCCAAGATGTGTTTAAATTCCATGATCTAGATAGTTTTCAAAAGTGGGAGGTGCTAGCAATCAGATTGTTTATCTATACCGCCAGGGCAGTGCTGATTTGCAGACTTAAAAAAAGGGGTGGGACTTACATGGAAGTCAGCTGAGTTTTGCCAAGAAGAGTTTTTTTTTGAGCAGGAGATCAGGGGGATGGGTTTGGGGCTTAATTTGTCTCCATTAAACTTTTTTAAAGGTGCGTAAGATGATGTGTGAGGCAGGATTACTACACAATGTGATGTATCTGTCTAAATGGTTTCTGCTTTTGTGGTTTGAAGAAGCAAATCATCAGTACGGAGCAGTGATGATTATACATACTGTATATTAAAATTCTCTTGATTATTTGTTTATTTGCAAAACTTTACAGTGATATAAACTTTCCTGAAACACCAATCAAATTGGAGGTCCCTGCAGGGACTTCTGACAATTGTAGCAAAGCTCCAATACAAATACCGATTTGAAATAGGTATGACACACACACACACACACACACACACACACACACACATGCCACATGCATTGGTGGCTCCAGAGGAGGGGCTGCGACACAGTTAAAAATTCAAGTAGGGGAAAAATACCAACTGCCAGTGAGTCAATTTGTAATGGCATTTGGTGGCAGTTGCTGTACATCCCTTATTTGAATTTTGAATTGTGCTGCAGCCCTACCCCTTCGGAGCCTCCCCTGAACATGTCACACAGCACTGATGCCCACCATTGTTATTTGTTTATATCTTCTCCCTAGCTGAGTGGGTTTCCTCTGGGTATTCCAGTTAATGGTACTGTAGGAATGACACAGATGTCAGTAAACAAACTGACACACAATTGTGCATAGGCTCTATCTAGTTTAGGATCTAGCAAATATAATTAATTAATATACCATATAGCCTACTTTTTCAGAACATTTTTTATGCTGAAAAAGCCTCCCCTCGGCTTATACTTGAGTGAGGGTCCCGCTTGAGTCAATAGGTTTTCCCAGTTTATTTGTTGTAAAATTAGGTGCCTCGGCTTATATTCGGGTCGACTTATACTCGAGTATATACGGTAAATTAATCAAGTGGTTAGAAATATATTAAACATCTCATAATAAAATAAATACACAAACATAATAGAACCATAGGACACTTTATAAACACACATTCTCCCACCTCATGGTAAAGGCTCCTGTGTCTTCTTCCTGGCAGCTGCTCTCTGGTCCAGTGCACTGATTGAGGACTCAGATCCACACACACACACATGCAGCAAAATTAGAAAAAACCTTCTACCACAGGGCATGTGCACCTGTTCCGCTCTGTCCCTTACACTGCAGGATGTGGCTGCAGCTCTAGTAATCATATTACATACTATTGCCATTGTCAAACCCCTCCTGCATTTGTCTATGACAGTGCTGGACTATTGTATATAGGTCAAAGAACCTGTTACTGCCTGCAATCAGAGCTGAATTTCCCATTATGCACATTAGGCACGTGCCTAGGGGCGGCACATGTTTGGGGGCGGCACTTGGATGCCTGTGATAGTACTGTCAACCCAAAATGTACCAATAACTGCAAAATATCCACTGTACTATACTATATTCCATCTTAAATAGAGTGTAAATGGATAGGACATGCAGATACTGCCCCTGTAAACTATCCTACTTAGTAAATATGTATTCATAACAAAAGAACATGTCACAGTTAGTGGCTTTTTTAAATAAATCCATTACATTGGCTATTACCAAATGAGGGCTTATAGGTAATCAATAAAAATAATACAATTAGGCAAGGGGGGGGGGGGGGGGGGTGCAAACATTATTTTTGTGCCTAGGGGCGCCCTCATCCCCAAATCCGCCCCTGCCTGCAATAATGCCCATATTGCTAATAAGAAATGTAAACGCTTACTTTGTATAACTGCAGGATTTACAAATCTACCGTGCCACACATTAATATTTAATAGTGTTTAGTAATACTTTAATGAAATGTCACTAATGGAATATTGTATGTGCAGGGCAGTTATTATTAAAGTCTATTATATAGTAATATAGTTCTGTATTAATTACCATTATTACCCGGTTCTATAACATTAATTACTTGACTACTACTGTTCTGTAACCTGGTTTATAAAAAAATCATTATATATTTTCTTTGAAAGCATACAACCTAATTATATTTGCAATATACCCAGCTCACATATAATATAAACAGTCATTTCAATCATTGTTTATAAAGTGTATTAACTTAAGATCTTATTATTTGGAACAACTCAGAGGGACTTAAATATGAAATACAAATTTGCCCTACTGTATTTCATAAGCATTTCGTCACATTCAAAAATAATTATGTGAATGTTTCTAAACTAAGAGAGGGATTATGAAGCACTATCTAAAGAAACTTTTTAATGAAACAGAAAAGCACCAGTCTTTTGATTTCCAGCAAGGGAGTACAAAAAAAATATTTTATTATTTGAAAATAATCATTAGTCCCGCCCCTGAGGAGCACAGTATCACCACAGTAATGGGTCAAACCCCTCCAATCCCTCTTGTCTGAGTTGCCATCAGAAATTGTGGTGCCCGGGACTGATAAAATAGTGGTGGCTTTGAATTTTTTGCCTTTCCTCTACCCCAACTTGGCTTGCAGCTGGCTCCAGTTTGAAAATGCCGTCTGCTCTTTCTCCACGGCTGCCTGCCCATGCACCAGCTGCAATCAGCTGGCAAGCTGGCACCAAACTAGGCCTCAAACTGGACTGGAGTGCTGGCAGTCCTGCTCATGATGGCGACCCTGCCTGTTGTGTGGTGGCTGTACCTCTGCTAGTAGTATTCAAGTCCTAACATCTGTAATGTGCTGCTGTATGTTTTAAATTAGATCTTTCCTTCAAATAACTGCTTCCAAAATAAGTGACAGCTTCCAACGGCATCGTAGATCTAAGCACTGCACCTGAAGGTACATCATTGGATTATGACCAATGGCGCGAAGGTTGCAGTCATCGTCATCTAAGTAGGGCCGGTGCTAGGCACCGGAGCACCCCAGGCAGGGAGGGGTGGGGCGCCCCAGTGCTCAATCACCTACCAGCTCCAGGGGGCGATGCAGCGCCGTGATGTTCCGGGGGGGGCTTGCTGTGCGATGCAGCGCTGACCGCTGCAACGCTCCCCAGGGAGGGGGGGGGGTTGCCGGGTCCAGCGACGTGACGCTCCAGGGGGGGGGGGGACTTGCTGGGTGATGCGGGTCGCCGTGCCACTACGCTCCCCAGGGTTGCTGCTGCTTGCTTGCTGGGTGATGCGGCGTGGGGGGGACCAGCTCCAAGCTGCCGTCCTCCAGTAGATCTAAGCTTAATCAGAATGGGCGATTGAACTTCTTTGCCAATGGCCTGGAAATCTGCATAGGAAGACACAGACTCTGGCCTCAGCACGCCTTCAGAATAGTCCCCATTGCTGTCCCCAAACAGCCTTAGCACACAATCATGCTGTGACTTTGGGACACTATGAGCATTCTCACAGATAGAGATTGGTAAATGCACAATACAGATCCTGTGCCTGCACCAATCTGTAAACAGTAGATTTGTCCAAAAACCACTGGAGTAACCAATCAACAATAACTGCAACCATATGGAATCTGTTTCTTTGGCTCAACATTAATGCCAAATTGTAAATGGTCAATTAGTGCCCGGTGTATGTCTTTTCTAACACATATGAGTTATTATGTAACACATGTCCCTTCTGTCCCCTGCCCCAGGCACCTCCCTCTATAAGCCTGTGGGAACAATATTGCACTGCAGAATATTGTTGTCACAAAGCCACATTGCCACCAGTGTTTAAAAGGGTCCATGCAAGGTCAAGGCAATAAAAAAGCATTTTGTTTTCAACAATCCCATGCAATTTCATTTATTAAAAGATCTGGAATGAACCAAGTCCCATTCTTTAGACTTGTCACGCTGCTCCCAGCTTCAGCCAATCAGTTATGTACAGTCTCTGTCAAGGACAACGCTCTTGCTTTTCATTTAGGGAAAGAGTGAAAAAGTGTTTATCTAATCACAGTATAAGTAATCAGGCCAGCTCCAGCCTACACGTATGGGTGTTATATAGTTGTCCTTTCTTATTTGTCTGCCCGTATTCTCGGGGAAACAAAAAAGCATTGTTTAAAAAGATTAAAGGGTCACGTTTTTTTCAGTTGCCTTACTCGTAGAGCATGGTGTTAACGTTGTATTAGTCACTGAATTGTGTTTATGTGCATTATTCCATCTTTGCATTACATATGTAATACATTTTGAAGTTCTTTTCAGCTATGAAGGTTCTACACAGCCGGAGCTGATCTCTATTATTGCACAGAACTGAAGAACACTTTATATACATCAAAGACTGATTATTTGAACTTTAATAGTTTGACCTCCATTGACTTTCTTACATAAGCTTATTACCTCTCTTGTCCTGACATGCAAAGCTAGACTTTGTTTAAAGAACTCCACTTTTACCCATTTGCGTCCAGGATCCTTGCACCACACTCGTTCCAATGGGAAATTCAGTTTCATTTTACTCCACCAATACAAATTTTAATTGTGTTCTAATTACAGGATGATAAGGCTTTGTCTTGGTATTATAGACAAATGTTCTAATCCATGGGCATTAAACAGGAAGAAATGGGAAGAGTATATGTTTTTAAATTACTTTTTCTTAAATCTTTGATTTAGCCAATGTCACATAATGCATTCAAACCACAAAATATATTCTTTATTTTTTTTAGTTACTTCTAAAGTTTACAGGATTTCCAAGTGTGTGAATTGTTTTGAGTGGGTGTGCATTATGGGTAATTACTATTATTTTTAATGGATATGGCTCCACTAGGGTTCCATAGCACCATATTAAGACATTCATATGTTTGTGTCTGTGGTTTATTTAATTTTTATTTTTTTCTTAATTTTTTTTTTAATCTGATCAATTTAAAAACTTTTTTTAAATGCTCTACATGGCTTTATTACATTCCCATGTCACAGACATGTACATACGCTACGGGCACTATATACTATACAGTAGTATTCTATAATTAGTTTAATGGTTATTGTTTTAGAGCTTCCTAGTCTGAATTATATTTGTAAATGAATTGTAGAGATTGTACAATATTCTCTTTACCTAGTAGCTATCATTACTGGTAGAATCAGATACCTATCCCAAAATTAGTATCGCAGAGATTAGCAAACAGCACACCTATTAAGATTTTATGTTCATTATGTTCAGGATACTTGAAAATGAAAGAAATAATCAAGATTACCGGCATTGTACATTGTGGGTGGGGCGAAGATGATACAATTTATTGTGACTCTCAACATCGCCCACCCGGCCCACCCACTTGACTTCGGGAGACTTACCCACTGTCCCGGGGTGGGGGGAGAGCCAGGGGGGGGGGAGTGGGGGACACCTAACCATTTCAGGAGATTAGGCAAGTTTTCCACCATAAAGCAGAGACTCTCACCCAATGTACTTAATCAAAATGAATTCTAAAACTTATCTAGAATGAATGTCACAACGACTTAGTGACAAGTTTTGTTCTTTTATGAAACCTCAAAAAATTTAAATAACCATCAAAAATATGGCGGCAAAAAGAATGACCAACATTACAATCAAAGAAAAAGACACCTAATAACACATCATCAGGCACGTGTTACAAGCTATAAGAAACAAATATGATGCTAAAGCAGAAAGGAGCTGTGGGCTGCAGGCAGCGTACCAGGAGTGGGCCACCGGCTATGGGAAGTAGACTACTGCACGGACCACCCTAAGGGCAGATATGCAGTAGTGCTATGGACTGTAGGGTGCAAACAGGCAGCAGCGGTTGATGTTGTGGCCCTCGAGGCCCTCAGTCCTCTGTGGCTCCAGATCTGGCTGCAGTTCTGCCCATCTCTGCATTAAAGGTATCTTGATAAGAGGAAAGAGCAAGCATTAGCCTAAGCATCCCGATTCCTGTAGACTGTGTGAGTTCATGCAGGATCACCTTCTAAAGTCAACTTGCTTTTTTATTTTGTTGAAAGTTAAGATTTTGGAAGCAGAAGCATCCCCAGCCGTAATGTGGTTTGCAAGTCTGATTAGGTTTCTTGCTTTTTCCTCTGTGGGCCTTGTGAGGATCCGATCTGATTATAAGAGAGAATTAAGGTAGCCTGAAACCAGTGGAGACAGTATCACCATACACTGATATGACAACCTGATTGCTTCTCTCTATCAGCACAGTTAAATATAACGATTGTATATTTTACTATGACAGAATTTTTTAAATTCTAAATTATTCAGCTCCATCTAGTAAGAGATTCTGCCCATGTTTAAAGTCAAATCATCGTCCCCGGCTCATGATGTAGCCGGGTGATAAATTACCAGTCACAGTCTACATCTCCACCGATGATTTGGTACACATACAGCACTGTGGATGGCAGGTCATTTAGACTATGAATAGGATTAAGCCCAACCGAAAGCCCTAGGGGACTACAAAATCATAACTAGATTATACTAAATTTTTCCTTGACAATCTGTGTGCGATTAAATGAGGATGATTTAAAAGCAATTCATTGTACTCTCGGCAGAAATTCCAGCTCTAAATAAGAGTTTGGTCATTGTCTTTTTGTTATTGCAAAGAAATCAAGAAGGTCTGTTCATTGGGCTGCAGAGGAACTTTTAACTATTTATATATTTGTCACAAATATGATAGAAGAATTCTAAGGTGCAATCAGGCCATTGTAGGCCCTG
This sequence comes from Crinia signifera, assembly GCF_055691185.1. Lineage (NCBI taxonomy): Eukaryota > Metazoa > Chordata > Amphibia > Anura > Myobatrachidae > Crinia > Crinia signifera. The sequence continues at coordinate 94,873,993 of NC_139226.1, read as the reverse complement.
GGTAAAACAATGCACTGGGGTTCCTACACACCCATTCATGTGGGCAAAATAAACAAGTCATATACAGATGGAGCGCAGTCCATCCAGCCGGGAATTGGCGGTCGCCAACCTGTGGTCGCCAACCACCAGCCCCCGGAAGGGGATGTGTACGCATCCCATTCAAACGAAGCTCCCTGCTGCCTCGCCGCCAGTCCCTGAGGCTCGCCCCTACCTCCCGCTCTCCCCAACCCTGTCTGTCTCCCTGAAGCGGAGACGGGCAGGTTTTGCTCGCGCATCCCAGGCAGATGAAACACCATCTCGCCAGTGGAGGCAATCTGGCGAGCCCTGGCACTGTCTGGGAGGCCATCTGTATTTTCTGTGAGAGCAAGTAAGTTTTGTTTTTTTCCCGTTGGGGACAATATGAGTCATGTTTGCTGTGGGAGCCAATCTTTTTTTTCTGTGTGGTTTTTATTCCTGTGGGGGCCAGTGAATGTTAGGAATACATTATTTAATTATAAAATAGGAAATATTAATACAATTATTAATTATAGATCTAGGGCCTGACCACTAATTAGAGAATTCATAAATCGAGTGATTATCAAACAACTGCACGTGAATGCTGTTCACAATGTGCATACGCAACAGTAATTATTCACAGAAAATGTATGGATAGTAAACACAATCAACTCATAATTTGACTTACAAGAATCCATTGTTTGGGGTGGAAACCTGCCCTTTTTTTGCTGGGTGTGGTTGAAAAAATGCAGGCATGCCCTGGCATTTTTGAATATGGAATTTGACATCAGCGAAGACCACTCCCACCCTTTCTCAATTAAAGATTAGTGGAAGCCTCAGTTACTCACATTTGCACAAATGGAAAAAGTGTTGTGTACCGATTAGCGAGCATATATTGATTAATGGTCCATTTGCAATTCTCTTGCAATATAGCAAGCAGGGCCGGAGCTGCCACTAGGCAGCTTTAGGCAGCTGCCTAGGGTGCTGACTGCTAGAGGGTGCTCTTCCTTCAGTGGGTCCCAATTTATGGTGCAGTCACCACAAACAACAGCCGCCCGACCTCACGCCCGCTTATTTTTTGCATATTAATTGTCCCTCTTCTCCCCCCCTCCCTCCCCCCAGAACAATTGCCGGCCAGCGCATATCCAGGAGCTCAACCACAGAGCGGTCTTTTTTCCGCCCCCCCAGCCCCTTTTTTAATACTTACCTTGTCCACAGCAGCCTCCGGGATCCTCTTCAGTGGTGGATTCAAGCTGTATGCACCTATTACCCTGAACACTCTATATTTGTGGGTTCCATTCTGCTAATCCTATTTGAAGAAAATCTGAGCTGTTGCATGTTTTTGGATTTTACCGAATTACTTTGAGAATACTACTCTGGATTCCCTTTGTTTGGACACACATAGTTGTATCGGTACTTTATTGCCCCTGATGAAGTCATAACCATGACAAAACGCATTGGGCCTTCTCTGCTGACCGAACTGATCAACCCACCAGAGTTGTACATGCATTTGTGATCTATCTAGTAAGGTTTTTTTATGTGATTGTACATTTTTTACTTGTTTTATACATTAAATATCAATTGATAATTCAAATTGATCTATCATATGAGCTCCCTCTGAAACCCCATTCTTTTGTATATATATATATATATATATATATATATATATATATATATATATATATATATCACAAAAAATGGTACCCCAACCGCGCCCAAGACAGTAGTGAGAGCAGCAACTCTAATTGACCCCTGTTAGCCGGGTCAGAACAGGCAAATAGAGATAGAGAATAGATTTAGAGTGCGCTTATAAATAACTCAACAGATTAAAAGTTGTACATTTATTTCTTAGTCTTTACAAAGACTTCACATTTAAAAGTTACAGCAAGTCTGTTACTGGTACAGATGATGTAGTAGGCCCAACGCGTTTCGTCAACAAATTGACTTCATCAGGGGCTTAGCGAACAATAAGTCAGCAAGGCGTAAAAAACACTGTGAATAATACAAATAGTAAAGTTCATTCATATGAACATAAAAAATGTAAAAACAAGAAACAGATCATGGATGACAAATATGATGAGGAGTGGAGGACAGCGGAGAAGAAAGATTTGTTGATAAGCATTAGTGTGCTTTTAGGGTAATAGATAGCAGGCAGGAAAGCCTTTATACCATTGATAACATCACATGGTTGGTACAGAGAAACAGAGGACCAGTCCCAGGTGGAGAATCACCCATCGTGTGTGGTCGCCTAATCAATTCAATAGTCTATTAGTACCTTTCGCAGATTAAAGGATCACATACAGTGTCCAGCATATAGGGGAATGAGACTCAATGTGAGACCAGAGTGGGTGGTGAGCGTTACTATAGGAAGGAATGTAAATATTAATAATATATTGCCCAATGTAAGGTGTACATTGGGCAATATATTATTAATATTTACATTCCTTCCTATAGTAACGCTCACCACCCACTCTGGTCTCACATTGAGTCTCATTCCCCTATATGCTGGACACTGTATGTGATCCTTTAATCTGCGAAAGGTACTAATAGACTATTGAATTGATTAGGCGACCACACACGATGGGTGATTCTCCACCTGGGACTGTTTCTCTGTACCAACCATGTGATGTTATCAATGGTATAAAGGCTTTCCTGCCTGCTATCTATTACCCTAAAAGCACACTAATGCTTATCAACAAATCTTTCTTCTCCGCTGTCCTCCACTCCTCATCATATTTGTCATCCATGATCTGTTTCTTGTTTTTACATTTTTTATGTTCATATGAATGAACTTTACTATTTGTATTATTCACAGTGTTTTTTTGTCATCCATGATCTGTTTCTTGTTTTTACATTTTTTATGTTCATATGAATGAACTTTACTATTTGTATTATTCACAGTGTTTTTTACGCCTTGCTGACTTATTGTTCGCTAAGCCCCTGATGAAGTCAATTTGTTGACGAAACGCGTTGGGCCTACTACATCATCTGTACCAGTAACAGACTTGCTGTAACTTTTAAATGTGAAGTCTTTGTAAAGACTAAGAAATAAATGTACAACTTTTAATCTGTTGAGTTATTTATAAGCGCACTCTAAATCTATTCTCTATATATATATATATATATATATATATATATATATATACCCTGGTGCCTGTCTTGTGATGGATGCAAACAGAGAAAAGGAGAAAGGAAACTGGCACTCGTGGGTCTTGAAAAAATTCTGTATTTCAAATGGAAAAACCAACCAACGTTTCGGGGCAGCGCCCCTTTGTCAAGGTGTAGGTGAGAACCTACACCTTGACAAAGGGGCGCTGCCCCGAAACGTTGGTTGGTTTTCCATTTGAAATACAGAATTTTTTTAAGACCCACAAGTGCCAGTCTCCTTCTCTCTGTTTATATATATATATATATATATATATATATTTATTTAAGAAAAAGTATATATATATATATATATATATATATATATACACACACTGTACACACATATTACTGAAGCGGACTTTTGAAGGTATCAAGCTGAGCCATATAGAACCAGGGACATATATACAGTTAAGATGAAAAATATCCTTTCAGAAATGGTCTCAGGAAATATGACCCAGAGCATCCATTATTATGCTCCGTTTCTATAACATTCGCTACATAATAGATACATGTCCCCAAATACTAAAATCTATTTAAAGTCTAGTGAACTTTTTAAACTTTTATTATGACCTGAGGTTACCTGACTACTTTGAAAAATGTGTAATATATAATGTGGGAAGGACAGCTGGTCATTCGGAATGCGGTAGACTTCAGGGCTTTACTATACGTAGCTATTAAAATATGTCTGAAATATCGGTATTTTACTTGATCCCCAAAGTGAAGCCCTAAAGACGTAATTATAATTTTGCTTTTCAGAGATTTCACCAGTCTTAAAGTCTTTATTGACTATATATTCATTTCATTGTTGCCAGGACCAGGGGAGAGAGAAGAGGTGGTTATTGATGTCTACAATACATGTTATAAAACTTTCCTATTGGATGAAAGGTTATTAGTGAGATAAATAAAGATGGAGAGATTCTTAGTTTAGTCCTTTATAAAACACTGACCTGTTGCGCGATGCTGTACACTGAGGGCATCATAATACATTCAATAACATACGGCCACATTAAGCAGAAGGTAAAGATGGTTCTGCTCAAAGGAGCTTACAATCTAAGAGGTGTTCCATGTGTTACATAAGGTAGCAGAATAACAATTTTAGCTGTTGGTAGTGGGGGTGTGGAGGTGGCTGTTGTATGGTAGAAGTGTTATCTGCCGAAATTAATAAAGTAGCCATTGGTGGCTGTCGTTTCTGCGCAGGCAGCAGTGTTGAGATCCAATAAGCTTGGCGAACAAGGAAAGACCATGTAGTGTCTCTTTTAGGGGTCCATTCATAATTCCATGTAGGAGAACGGATTAATTCAGGCAACGGTGGTTCCTGCAGCCCGATGTCTGAATGGTAATGAAGACAGGTTATTTGGGGGACCTTTTATATCGGTGCCCATAAGGTAACTGGGCTTGCACATGTGTAATAGTACTGCCGGGTTAAAACCAAGTTCTATTAATAAACAATGGCTTAGTTGCCAACTATTCGGAAGTTACAGTTATAGGCCCAAGATTTAACGTTTTTCCCCAGCAGATAAATGTTCCAATTAACCAATAATGATCACCTGCTTAGTTAATCCTTATAATTTGTATACTGGAATTTCCAATAAGGAAACAATATATTCTTAGTGGACATTAGAACATAAAATGTATTAAATATCAAGACTGCTTTCTGTGTCTCACATATTGAGACATCAAAGAACCCAGAAAATGTGATCACATGGCCCAAACCTTGATACACGATTGTCTGATACCCCAAAAACATTATACACAGAGCAAGAATAACTAGTAAGAGGCTTCAGGCAGTAAACCATATCTCGGCAACATACAAACTCTTACCCTACGTACCCACAATGCGTGCTGAGGCTTACACCACACAACTCTTACCCTACATACCCACAGTGACCCATACAGAGCCAGCACATGGGCCCTCTCATACATTATCTTATACTGCCCCTACCACTAATATGTGGTAGCCCCATGAGTTAAAGTGTGTGGAGGGATGCGACCTGACTGGCTGGAACAGAGATCCACAAGAAAAAGGGGGAAGTGGAGCGCTAGGTATCAATCAAATAAAAAATGTAAATAAAAAAGATAAATAGATCAATTGGGTATCACAAAAATATGAAAAATGTATTAGACATTCTAAAATATTGAATACACTTATTATTAGTCAAATAATTGAAATACTAAAATAGATAAACAAAATGAATTAAAATATCGGACTGAGCAGTATACTTATAAAGATCACCCGCTTGTGTCCGTATTGGTCCTATGGTTCGTTTCTTCCTCCTTGTTTTTATGTATCACTGGAACTTGTAATGGTGGGTATCCATAAAACCTCGCTGGGTTCTTGACACTGTGTGATGGTAACTCTGTCCTCCTTGCTTGGGGCAGGCTCACAGGCAGATGGAAGAGGAACACAAGAGTTGAGCAGGTGGTGGTGTCCCGGTTGCTATGTTCCAGTGGAGGAAGTCGGACCTTGGACAAATTATTGGAGTACCGGTCACAGTGGGGTGTATAGCTGGTGTGCTTCAAAGTCCAATAGATTTGGCAAATTGCTGTACCTGACGCGTTTCGTCATCTAAACCTGACAACTTTTTCAAAGGAATACTTGCCCAATGTCTGTTTAGGGTTTTTATACCTAAATACAGAAAGTGCAATGTGCCACACAAATTAGTTACCCACTTGATTAAAATGTGATAAAAAAAAAACACTTTAAAAATAGGAGGCAGACCTATTATACAAAGTTAGCAACATATAGATAAAGAATATATTCATAGAATGTACTTTTTATTATAAAAAAAGAGCTTATATATAGGTGGTTCCACCACCTATAATGGTAAGGTGGAACTACATTAGTTCAACCTCAACCTTAGTTCTGAACTGTAATTCTAACAGAAAAACTTTATAGTCTGCAGGGGGTGCAAAAAACCCTACCAATGTCCCTTGCTCTGTGTAATGGGTGAGGGGATGGGAGGGGGGGATTAGGTGGCAGAGGGAAATTAGTTCCACCACCGCTGCAGGACCACTTTAAGCCCTGGATAGCCCTGTGATGTTCGGTTGCTCAGTTGACAGCCGCTACGCATGCCAACGAGTCGAGTCCCTTGCGTCTTACTCTGTACACTTTTATTTCAGTTCAGCAGCCATAGGACTGTGTAATGATATTTGATCCACAAAGCAATTTTAGTCTAAATAAGCCTGTTAAATAGGAAACACTCTCTGATGTCTATCTTTCATCTGTTTTCCCCATATAACATTGTCGCATTATATTTGTCGCTCGTTCTTAAAATCAAGTCTACTGGGTGGTTTTCACGAGAAAAAAGCTTTTGGGGCAAAGATAAAAGAGTCTGCTTTGTATTCAACTTAAATAAACAACTTCTCTCTAAACATTCAAAAATTATTCATAAAAGAAACAAGACTGAAATAAGAGCTGTAATGGAAATTTCCGTAATGCTGAGAAATGCAGCGACTGTCGACTGGTAAATGTTTTCGAAATTCTTCCACTATAGGGAATTTATTGTAATTAATTTCTGTAATTGTTCTCTTCCTGTAGAACTGTCTACTGCCGAAATGCAGCAGGTTCAGGAGATTAACAGAATAAAGATATTAAATTATGTGTTTATACTGTATGTAAATAATGTATGTGTGTGGGTGTAATGTAACTTTGTTATCATTGTTTTGCTAAAGTACTGTCAAATGCAATCATATTCCCAGGCATTTGTTCATCAATTAATCGGGGGGCATGCTGTGCTAATATGTGTCCTTGTGTGCCGGATAGAGATATTTGTGTGAAGCCATTGTGAATTGTTTAGGCTGCCCCACATCGCATGATTTTCATAATGGATCCAAGACAAGTTTTGTAGAGAAATATAAGTTAATGGCCAGATTGGGTGGCTGTCTCAGCAGAGTAAGAGTGAACTGTGATGGACCATCTAGGCATAGTGGTGGAAAACCTGGAAATTTACATTTTGTCCCCACTTTTGAATATCAACATTGGAAAGCGTGCATGTTGACCTTTTGTTAATTTTTACAAACTGCATGTTGACCTTTTGGTGGTAATCTATTGATGGTTGACCTAGACACTGTGGACATCCACACCCACAAAGAATCAGCCCACGGGTGATTAAAGGAGCACTGGGTACTGGAAGGGGCATGTCCAAATCTGGGAATCAGGGTGTGTCGGCGGTTGCAAATTCGGACAATCTCTACCCAGGTTCTTAACTATACATTTGTAGCCCCCAAAGCAAAATGTTAGCAAGGGCCCCTTTTTACTACACAATGGTGTATACATGCAACTTTGAAGGGAAAGTTCTTGGCCCCATATAAACTGCACCTCCTGCACTTATAGTATACACTGCACAAATAATCCAGGTCATTTTGAAAAACCTGGGTCCAGCAACCTGGCATTCCGTCCTGAATTAAAAGAAGGGTTTTACCTGGGTCAGACCTGGTTTGAGTGAGCCGGGTCCCGTTCACACTATAGTGATGGGGCAGCATCAGCCTTCTCCCCGCCCCCAAAGACTCTCTTCCCCATCCTCTTTGCGATGTCAGTCACCCAGCTTTTTGTGAGGGCTAATTATCGCAAATGCTGGGTCGCTCCCGGGATAGACCTGTTACCCAATCCCAGATGCGAACCGGCATTTGCGATGTGAAAGTAGTCGTAGTTATGCCCTTGTCTCCACCTTAGTAGCTGACCAGGGTATCTTCAGCCAGTATGATCCTGGGCAATTAATTAGTACCCCCCCCCCCCTCTTATCATTATCCCTGTCATAGCAAATTAGGGACAACTCTTATTGAAAAACTTGCTCAATCTGCAATTACATTCTATAATTACAGTACGTTCGCTTTGTGGGCCTTGTGCTCTCAGCCTGATGTTTGTAACTTTTCTCCCCCACCTCTAAAGCCTACACATACTTTAGTTTGTTATCCAATTAATTAAATATAATTGAATCAACTGAACATTCTTTTTTTTTTCATTTGCATTTCAAATGTTGCGTTTCTGCTGTTGCGAATATTGTAAATGCAGATTTCTTTTTTTATGGCTCCCATTATATTTGTACTAAAATTCGGATTTTGTTTTACGCGTGGAGAGAGAAAAAAAATGTGGGCATTCTTTTCTTGTTGCTGTTGTTGTTCCAGAAGGAAAATAAAATCTAAGAAAGCAATGCAATTTAACTTTGTGCGGAGTTTCTCTGAATTCCGAATCTTACGGTAATTAGTATCAGGAGCGATTCAGGGCTCACTAACAACTGCACTGAGTATGCAAATGAATTAAGATCGGACACAAAGCACCCAACGTGTAATTATTAAGCTTGCATATGCAACATCAGATTTTGTGTCTTGGTCTCTGTTTTATCTAGATGAATTTGTATCAAAGAGCTTTTGAATAAAGCCTGTAATTATTACCAGTTAGCACCCTGTGGAGCTGCCAACCTTCTTTCTCGCAGTCATCAAACACATTAGCTAAAAATGAGAACCCGCAGACTGTCTCACCTGCATTGTTTTAGTTAATGTGTAATTGGCGTTGTGAAGACATTTCGCGGAAATCTGGATTTGTGCGCTTTTCATTCCGAACGTCCTGGCAATTTTCTGTTTAATTCAGTCTAACAATTGCTTGAAAAGATGATTGTCTGCAGTGTTTTTCTGCTGTCTGGTAGAAAAATAAGCATCTATTAGAAGGGTTTCTAATGTACCTACTTGTGAGCTGAACATATCGGATAACATGTTTCAAGTGAGCTTGAAAACAAAATAATTTAATCCCGCACGTTCCCGTTTTTACAGCAATAGAACTTCTCAGGCAGCTGAAACTGTTCTTAGGTCCTTATTCTGGTTCACCCGCAAAGGCAAATTCCTTCTCAAATGGACAAAACCATGTGCACTGCAGGTGGGACAGATGTAACTTGTGCAGAGAGAATTCGATTTGGGTGGGATTTTACTTCATAGTGAGATCTATATTGCAGTGTCAAAATAAAGCAGTCCGTATTTTCCCTGCACAGAAACAAAATAACCTACCCAAATCTAAATCTCTCTGCACATGTTACACCCCCCACCCCCAGCAGTGCACATGTTTTTTTTTTTTTTCATTTGAGAAGGAATTTGCCTTTGCAAGTGAATAAGGGCCTTAGTTTTTCATGAAAAAGAAATATAACATTTTAAGACTACACTGATACAATCTGCATAAGATCCAGATAAGATTTTGACTATATAGTCAAAATCTTATCTGGATCTCATGCAGATTGTATGGGTTTTATCCCAAGCGATCCAGATGCGTTCAAGATGCGCGCTCCCATATCTTAACCAGAAAGTCTTGGCTGCCCTGTCTATATAGTGCAGATCTGCACTATATAGTCTAAATTGAATGCAGATAGTGTAAATTGTATGCAGATAGTCTAAATTGTAATCGCATCTGGATCTTATGCAGATTGTACTAGTGTGTACACAGCATAAGGTCTGTTTACTAACCTTCGGAAAGAGAAAAAGTGGGGAGAGGCTGATTCAGGCTAGATCACTAGGTTGATTATGTTCGCAGCCTTTCGAACAGGTAAACGCTGCACGCTTGCTGAAAGGGGATGTGTATGGAAACACTTCCCATGTATCACCTCACATGCGGCCGAACGGAAGAGAAATCATTGGTTGGTCGCTACCCATCGAATGATTTCTGCAGCCTTCCCTCTGAAATGTAAGTCCATGCTGATCAGATGGCCGCAGATCGCCATAAAGGAGTCATGTGACCTCTCAGCCGCCCGCCCCATGCAGGCATCACCACGACTGCATTCTCAGGGAAATGCCCAGTGTCTTTATGAGGATGTATAGTATAGGCCCTTCATCAGGCCTTGGGCATAGCAACATGTATATAGTTATATACTGTACGTACAAGAGGTTGGATCAGCTACTGTACTGAAATTTAACTTTTCATGTATAAATCATCAACATTTTCCAGACTATTCCAGCAGCAGGAAGAACAATGGCTCTGTGCCTGCTATCAATATTTTTTTATCCATAATGCATAGAATGACCACATCAGTATTTTTTTTATTATTCCATAAAAGCGGCAGCGGCAGTTCTCTATCTCCGTAGATCAATCTGCCAGTTTAGTCAGTGTTGCCCGAGGAATAATCCTTCCCTCTGGGATCCTGAGGGAGCCCTAATTAATACTACAGATGCACCATACAAAATGCTCTTCCCAGATGTTTGTTAGGAGCCACCTATAACCAGCCGGCAGAACAGGAAAGGCTGACCATGTTTGATGCCATAATGTAACCTTTTTGTAGGGCTGTCATGCCGTATGCTAATGAAGCACAGCTGAATCTATACGACGGCACTGCCAAGTCATAAAACAAACTGCTATGAAAGTAATGCATCAGTAATTCCGATCACCTGGCATCTGGAGCTCTGCAAACGCCGGCTATAAGTAGAACATGGCACATCATGACTTCGAATGAAGCTCCGATTCTGCAGTGTGCGGCCAATTTATTCTGATGGATCTGTGTGCGAGACGTTAACACCGAGTCAGGCGAGCAAATGAATCTGCTTAAGCAAATCTGGGGACGGACGGAGATTCCAAAAGTGACCATCCGTTTGTAGGGGAATATATGGGTCCAATGGTCGACCGTGTCTAAACCGATACTCAAAACATTGGCCATTAACCCCTTCAGTGGGTTTTTAGGGGCGAGTTTTTTTGGGGGGAGCGCTCCCTTAAAAAATCCCCACCACTGTGACTCCTGGGTCCGGGCTGAACACTCCATCAGCCGCTGCCTGGCCCTGTACCCAGCAACCGGGCTGTGTGTGGCGTGATGTTACAAGGTCACACCGCACACAGTCGGGGCGAAGGAGGCGGGGCCGGGCAGCCGATGAAACTGAGCTCAGCGCTGCCTGGCACGAAACAGCGCAGACAGTAGTAATCCCGAGAATATTCCAGGTTTGCCAGTCTGGGCACTGGAAAATTCTTGGGAGTACCAGTGAAGGGGTTAATGGCCTACAGGCAAAAGGTATGCATTAGTTCGACATGGTCAAAAGGTCGACACAAGGCATGAGAAAGATCAACATGAAAAATGTCGACTTGAGCATGCCCATAAAATGCTGTGTGTGCCCCTGCTTCTGTCACCCACCCGCCCCCATTCCTCCCACTATGGAGCGAATGGCTCAGCGAGTGTGAAACTCGGCAAAGCTGTTTGCCTCTGGGGTTTGGCATGCATATAACCTCGACCATCAGGGAACGGGGCCAAATTTGGCAGTAATGAACATGTCTCAATCGTCCCTTAAGTTATTTATATATACTGTATCCTGCATATGTGTCTGCATAGGATGTACTCCTTCAGTGGCATAGTAGCTCCGCGTAGCAACCTGTGCCAACCACACAATCTAAGGACATGACATTATGACATCACACAAAGGGGACAATGCTGCCAGCATCAGGAAGTGCAGCACTGAGGATCCTGTGAGCGGCTGCACAACCTGCAGGGCATATTACTCGCATCAGCGAACCTGGCTACAGGGTGCCATTCGCCACTCTCCCGCTTCAGTGACAGCCCTTCACTCCGTCCCAATTGATGGGGTTATTCAGACCGGATTACATGGCTGTACGGCTCACAGTACGCATGCCTGAGGCCGCCCTGCAATAAAATCCAGCACCATTTTTTATCGCTTCCCTTACTCAAGTTGAGTGACAGGAAGCTGGCATTTGTGGGTGTCATCCACCCATTTTCTGGGAGTGTCAGGGAAAACGCCGGCATGGTCCAAGTATTATTAGGGAGGGTGTGTGATGTCGGCTCCGGCCCCGATCAGCCTGTTTCTATAGCATGGCCAAATAGGTCCACAGAGACTGCACACACTGGGGAAATCATTCGATGGTGAGCTATTGCCACTGGATTTGCTGCTAATCACAGTGCTGCGATATGTTCACAGGCTTAACGCAGCCTTGTACAGGGCGGGATTTCACTCTGGCGATTACCTGATTGCAAGGCTCTGCAAATTAGCAGCCAAGCGTTCAGGTCTGAATAACCCCTAAATGTTGCGGCAGGCAGAATATACCCGCCTGCCCATGTTACATCTGCCCCACATGCACTGCAGCATATCATACCCACGTGCAAAGATACTTGTTCATATTTGTTTTACACCCACCCACCCCAGGAGTACATTTGTGCATTTTTTCATTCATACAGAATAAGGGAAGACACGGAGCATTGCATACAGAACACAGAACAAGAAAGTACAAGGAGTGGCCTCAGTAATTCCAAGCATAAGCCACCACTCCATACAGTACCTCGTCCCAGCTGCACAGACCATTGGTCTAAATCATCTGTCGGTAAAGTGCTTTCAGGGGTTTAGTGCTGTTGAGCCGGCACGCTTGTAATGGTAAAGAAACAATAAACAGACGTTACCCTATGCTGGGATATTTATGATAGGATTTAAAGTAAGGAATTAAAAATCATAATAGGAAGGGCGTTCTGAGAGTTTAAGAGCATTAACACAGTACGTTAATATCTCCATTATCACCGTGTCTCATAGAAAATGTAAACTGCAGCCTATTATTTTGTATGCGTTAATGATAGTTATGGGCGACTAAGGAGCTAATATTCGCAGCACAGTAATAAAGCAGACGCAGGAAGTCACGCTCCCTATTTATCAGGACCTCCGTCAGACCTATTCTTCTTCTCATTTCCAGAACTATGGGGGTGAGAACCTCTATCAGAGCGCCACGTGTGTTACATACAGCTACACTGTACAGATAATTAGAAATTGCCCATAGCATAATTGAATCTTCTTTGTGAGCATTGCTTGGCTGCCAGCACAGGGATAGAATGATAGCAGCTTGCTGGTAGCGCGGGAAGGATTTCCATAGCCAGCGTTAAACTGGGGAAGTGTAAAGTCAACTGTGAAATCAACTTACTTCTCCTGTTACCCAACTGCGTTTGATGCCGACAGCTGCCGTTTGCCTTGTAAAATGTTCAGATAAGCAAGATATTTACTGCTCCCTTATCCATTATACAAATAGATGTACAGCACAGAACTTGTGGGGGTTGAATCCACAGTGCAGAAATATCATTTGTGCCCCCTTCTTCCACCCCAACCAAAGTTTACAAAATGCAACACAGCAGTGGGTGACAGGGAGAGGCAATGGGTGACAGGGAGAGGCAAAGGGTGACAGGGAGAGGCAGAGGGTGACAGGGTGAGGCAGAGGGTGAAAGGGAAAGACAGAGAGTGGCAGAGGGTGATAGGGAGATGCAGAGGGTGATAGGGAGAGGCAGAGGGTGGTAGGTAGAGGCAGAGGGTGACAGAGGGTGAAATGGAGAGGCAGAGGGTGACAGAGGGTGAAAGGGAGAGACAGAGGGAGGCAGAGGGTGATAGGGAAAGGCAGAGGGTGATAGGGAAAGGCAGAGGGTGATAGGGAGAGGCAGAGGGTGACAGGGTGAGGCAGAGGATGAAAGGGAAAGACAGAGTGTGGCAGAGGGTGATAGGGAGATGCAGAGGGTGATAGGGAGAGGCAGAGGGTGGCAGCTAGAGGCAGAGGGTGACAGAGGGTGAAAGGGAGAGACAGAGGGAGGCAGAGGGTGATAGGGAAAGGCAGAGGGTGATAGGGAGAGGCAGAGCGGGATACAGGAAAAACATTGGGTTACAGGAAGCGAGTGACGGGGTAGCAGCAGGCATCCTAATGTCGACATGATTGAAAGTTTGACGCAAGCATTAGGTTGACAGTCAAAAGGACGACATGGGTTTTTCACTTTCACTTTAGTGGTCGACCTAATGCATGTCAACCTAATATTGGTCAACCCCAATGACCCCTTCTACAGTATTACTCTACTAAAGAAGCCCTGCACCCTGTTCTGGTATATGAAAGTACAGAAGGGGAAATAGCACCTTGATGTTTATGAGCAGTGAATCGTAAACCAGGGATAACCATCAGCGGGTTCCCTTTCAGATGGTTTGACACTTTCGGTTAGCGACAAGCGCTACCATCAATGGTTAACTTACCGTTGGCCATCTATAGACTAGGGACATTGCTACTTGCCTCCACCTTGATATTTGAAAAGGGGGTGGGGCTAAAGTGAAATAATTACCATAAAATTGTGTCATAAGCTCCACCCCACCCCGGAGAGCATGAATTCTCCTTATTCTTATCTGGATCTAGGGTGAGATGCTGAGGGGTGCCCACTGTTCTGGGACTGCAGAGGACTTCCCAAAACAAATCATGTTTCTCCCGCAGAATAAAATAAAGTATGCAATTGAGTTTATAGAATACTGTACATGACATAGTTCAGATTGCTCTTTGTATGGTATATTTCTCACATATGACAGGTCACTAGAAAAGTCTCTACTTTATATGCCCCTCATTCAGTAGAATTTGAAAGGAAGTAAGGACTTCTTTGTTGAAACAAAGTTGTTGTACTGCTTCAAAATTACATCATAATGCTGCAAAGAGCCTAAATAGTGTTACACAGGAAAAACAAGATAGAATTATCTTAAAACCTATTGACTGAATTGAAAACCAAGCGGCACCTAACAATTATTTCCAATGTCTTTGTACTTTTCATATTTCCGTTAATTTGTCTTTATAAGATCTCTGGCTTTAGAACGCTTATATTGTACACTCACTGTGTAAAGTATGTTTATTGTGTTTAATTGGTTGAACAGATAGTTGCAAAGTTTCTTCTGTACTGCTGCATGATATTTCCTCCGCGTTGCTGGTAATTAGCGCAGATTTATGGCTTTTCGTACATCATGAATTCCGAGGGTATAGGATTGGATCTCTCCAGCCTGGCATGTATTTTCTCTGTAGCTCATCAGAAAATATATTCAAATAATATATAAAAAAAAAACAGTTTGGCTTCTCAGTGAGGGGTGTCATTATTAATGCAAATTAATTAAAATCTGACAAACTGTTCAGTCACTTTTCATCCTTTGATCTAACAATAAGCCACATTAATGTGCTAAACACCTGTTGTTTTATTGTTTTTTTTTATTATCCCATTAGATTGCTGTTCAGTGGCTCCTGAACATTTTTTTTTGTTCCAAAAATGAAGCAAAAGAAAAAAAAAAAAAATATATATATATATATATATATATATATATATATATATAATTTGAAGATAGGCGGCACTCGAAGAAATAAGACACAACAGCAGGTGTTTGGGGATCATTATTTCTTCGAGTGCCGCCTATCTTCAAATTGCATATCAGGACCATAACAAGTCCTTGGAAGGCACCGGAGCAAGGTTACCCTTGTACATTGGAGTGCTGTCCACTTTCCCGTTATATATATATATATATATATATATATATATATATATATATATATATTCATTATTTTTATTTCCAGCAAATGTTGTACATACTGTAGGTTTGTACTTCAGGGGGAAGAAAATAAAGTGATGCACCAGTACACGTGATCCACCCTGGATTGGAAGGGCTACATGGTCCTATTCATGCAACAGGCAGTGGGAATTGCTTTAGGATGCAAGTCTGCAGATGTCATTACAACACTAACAAGGTAGTGTGAGGTACAGATAAGTGTGCTTAATACTGTAACTGATTCGCTCTTTCTAATATGCCAGATACAGAATATGGTTACATAATTGGGGCAGTACGGATGGTGTAATGGTTAGCACTACTGCCTCACAGCACTGAGGTCATGAGGTTTCAAAACCATGTGCACTGCAGGTGGGGCAGATGTAAAATGTGCAGAGAGAATTAGATTTGGGTGAGTTATTTTGTTTCTGTGCAGGGTAAATACTGGCTGCTTTATTTCTACACTGCAATATAGATCTCACTTTGAAATAAAACCCCACCCAAATCTAATTCTCTCTGCACATTTTACATCTGCCCCACCTGCAGTGCCCATGGTTTTGTCCATCTAAGAAGGATTTTGTCAGAAAGAGTGAACTAGAATAAGGCCCATAGATTGTAAGCTCCACTGGGGCAGGGACTGATGTGACTGTTCAAATATTCTCTGTAAAGCGCTGCGAAATATGTGTGCGCTATATAAATAACTGCCAATAAGTTATATATAGCGTAGAATTAGAAGCCAGCACAACAAAAATAAGTAGCCAAAAGGTTATTTTATAGTGAAAAAAATTCTACTCAATAACAGAATATTTCCATCAAAGAGGCAACAGGTGGACACACCAGCAGAAAGAAACACAAAGTCCATGTACAGAGGAATTACCACATCCATCAGGTTTATACATGGTGGTCCACCTGGAGGGTCACTGATGCCCGACGGCCGTTTCGATGTGTTATCACCGTCCTCAGGAGCACATTTGTTGTGCTGCCTTCTAATTCTACGCTATTCACATTTATATGGCTTCCCAGTTGATATATTTTTGTGTGCAAACTGCTCTACATACCACACACACACACACATATATATATATATATATATATATATATATATATATATATATATATAGGGACAGTGCATCCTACTGCCTAAAATATAAGAAAAAACTGTATAAGATAAAGTTGTGTGTTTTCTGGCAGGAACCTAATTACTGTTCTGATACACGACCTTGTCCCTGGTGTTATTGTGTGATATTTGGGTGTATGTGATCACCACAGGGGTTAGCAGAGAGGTTTTCATTTGTACAAGGGGTAATAACATTGTATCCCCTTTTAAAATGTCACCAGCGAAGCCATCATTCCGTCAGTTGTTTGAAGGATGATGTAAGGTCCAAGAGAAAACTTTGAAATCACTAATGCTTTTGTTTACTGTTGTATCAGTTTCCAGTTCCTTTGAACTTTTTGCAAAGCAAAAACAATTTCTGTATCTCTTAGGCCTACAGTTCCTTCCCAGAAATATTTTATCATTAAAGTTTGTGTATTTTTGTTTAACTGTTTTGGAGATGCTACCATTACGTGATCCTCCAGTTTCTCTTTTGGGTTCTATTATTTATTTATTTTTTAATTTATTTGTTTGGTTTAATATTAATAATAAATTATTATTGGGTAATAAAATGTACATTTACATGAGCCCGCCCAGTTGAGCTGTCAATCGCCTCTCGGTTCTGCACTCATATATCTTTAGATATATCAGCCAGAGGCTGTGATGCCTATGACAGACATATTGCTGGAACACATTTGCCAATGGAACAGCGATATATCATCTGTTCAGTTGCACGGCTAATATATCGGTCAGTGTGTACACAGCATTATAAAAATGGGTAATATACTATTTGCACCAGGCTTTAAAACATGCTTGCCTACCCTCCCAAGATGGCTAGGAGGCTCCTGAAAATTGGCTCCCCCTCCCAGCCTCCTGAAAGGTTTGGCAAGCCTCCCGCATACCCCCTGTATCAGTATGTCTTCAAATACCTATTAATCGTTATTATTCATTGAAACACTCCACTGCATACTCAAATTTGAACGCTGCAAAAAGCCATCGGTTAACTTATCCAGGTCTCACACAGCGAGCACATTTCTGCATACATAACAGCCATATTGGTTTGCCCTCCAGAGAGGTAATGGAAAAGAGATAATGATCAAATGAGGATATTTTTGGAAAACCCATGAGCGCTGAACTTGTTATTTAGAGGAAAAAAAAAACTTCCTATGTGGTATTTCTGCTTTAAGCTAAAACTGAAATTATACTGAAATACTATTGTTTAAAAATAGAGTATGCCTCTTCCTGCCCACCATATTATCTAATGATCCTTGCCTACCTGAGAAAAAGAAATCAATCAAGCCACAGTATTCTCTGCACTATTAAAATCGGTAATGATTTGCCTAGGTGCATTGTGTGGTCCTGACTCTGTTTGGAAAACAATATATCACATGGCAAAAAACTGGTGGCTTTTTTTTTTCCGTGTGACCTCGTACTGTGGTAAAATATTGTCCTGTGGATAGGAAATGAAAGGGGTATAACCTTTTCTCTTTAAAGATTGGCCAATCTAGCCCTAAGGAATAATAAGAATCCAAACTTTCCTTTTAGGAATCATCTTTTCTAAGTAATATCTTTCACAGTTAAGTGGTGAGTATACAACTGTAAAATAAAATACCAAGCTCAAATGCCTTAAAGCTGCCTTAGATTTAACAACACAAAGCTTGTTGTATTTCATTAAAGAGGTTATATTGTAACGGTAACTTTTGTCCTGGAGGAAACAGATTTAGAGGGGAAAAAAAAGTGAAAAAGTAAAAAAATTGCTGCTTGAACAAAGTTTGTTAAAGCCAAAAAAATATCTGTATATACAGTTTGTAATCAACCTGTTTTCTCCACGCATGATCAAATCCACTGATTATTTTATACTCTAGGACGTTAGGTCAGATTTCTTGATTACAGTTTAATTTACCTTAGTAATGATGAGAATTATTATTGACATTCGCTTAATTGCCTTAAATAAGTGCTCACTGCGCATTAAACAGCAGTTCGTTCCAAAGTTATTATCAATCGGTATAACCCAGAAAAGAAAGACATATGAAATAATATGCCAAAAACACAGCACGTTGAGCAAACAATAAGTTTTCAACAACGAGTAAGGGTTGCATTTACGGGATCTGGTTAGCATACTGGCGTTCGGAATGCCAGCAGTTGGTGAGAAAACCAACGCTGGAACTACGACACCTCTCGAAATGCCGGCTCTTGAATCCTGACTGTCGGCATCCCGAACGTAAGTATGCTGGGGTAGGAAGGGGGCGTTAGGCACTAAGAGGGGAGGGTTTAGCCACTAAAAAGTGATGGTTAGCCACTAAATGGGTAGTTAGTCACTAAGAAGGGAGGGTAAGCCACTAGGAGGGGATGGTTATGCACTAGAAATGGAGGGTTAGGGACTAGGAAGGGAGGGTTAGGCACTAGGAAGGGAGAGTTAGGCACTAGGAGGGGTAGGTAAGGCACTAGGAGGGGAGGGTTAGGCACTAGGAAGGCAGGGTTAGGCACCAGGAAGGGAGGGTTAGTCACTAGGAAGGGATGGTTAGGCACTAGAAAGGGAGAGTTAGGCACTAGGAGGGGAGGGTTAGGCACTAGGAAGGCAGGATTAGGCACTAGGACGGCAGGGTTAGGCACTAGGAAGGCAGGGTTAGGCACTAGGAAGGGAGGGTTAGGCACTAGGAAGGGAGGCATTGGCACTAGGAAGGGAGGGTTAGGCACTAGGAAGGGAGGGTTAGGCACTAGGAAGGGAGGCTTTGGCACTAGGAAGGGAGGGTTAGGCACTAAGGTACAGTTAGCCACTAAGAAGGGAGGGTTAGTCACTAAGTAGGTACAGTTATCCACTAAGAAGGGAGGGTTAGCCACTAAGTAGGTATGGTTAGCCACTAAGAAGGGAGGGTAAGCCAATAAGTAGCTAGGGTTAGCCGCTAAGAAGGTCAGTTCACTTGAAGAAGGATGGTTGGCGATGATTCTACATGATGACTGCACAATGTCAACCATCCAGTATGTATACAGAATGTATAAAATCATACATGCAATTTAGATAAATGGCGCATTAGTCACTGAGGTGATCGCACCATTGGCTTTCAGTTGCACCATAATGACCTGAACTGGCGTGCAGTGTGTGGTGTGATCATAGGTATAGGGTGACATTCTATGCTATGCGCTAAATGCGCATGTTTAATTCGCACACCACATCGCCGCAAATCGCCTATTTTGAAATCGCATTTTTCAGCCTAAATGCGCATATTTAATGTGATGCGCATTGGAGGCTGAAAAGTGCGAATAGGGGCGATTTGCAGCGAAGTGGTGCGCTGTTTTTAGTCCTGAAAATGTGCGATTTTCATGTCTGAAAATCGCACATTTGCAGGACAGCGCAAGGTTGTAAAAAAAAGAACCGAGCGCGGGGTCCCCCGCCCGAGTGTAACCAGCCCCGGGCTCACTGAGCCGGTGCTGGTGACATAAAATCAGGGTCCCCGACAAATAGGGGTCCCCTTGATTTTATGAAACCAGCACCGGGCTCAAGGTCCGGCGCTGGTTCCCAAAATACGGGGGACAAAGTGACTAGGGATCCCCCGTATTTTAAGAACCAGCACCGGACACAACCAGCCAGCAGGGTAATGCCACAGCCGGGGGGAGACTTTTTATACAAGTCCCCCCGGCCAAAGCATTAACCCCCTGGCTGGTCAGCATGGGCAGGGGTCCTGGGGAAGTGGGGACCCCCCCAATGAAGGGGTCCCCCCCCTCCAGGACTTACCAGCCCATGCTGATAGTCCGGGGCTGTCCTCCATGCCCCTGGGCTGTGGGCATGGAGCTGATGCTTTGTGTAAAAAAAAGAATGATAACTATTGTTTTACACTGGGGAACTATGAGTCCCAGCAAGCCTACCCCGCATGCTGGGACTTGGGGAACCACAAGTCCCAGCATGCAGGGCATTAAAGGGCCCGCTGGCACTTGTAGTTCTGCAGTGTAAAAAATAGTGCACAAAATCACACTGACACCCTGTAAAATAAAACTTTAATACACACAAAACACACACACACCTTGAGCCCGTAGGTCGGTCCCTGGATCCTGGATTCTTCCTCCGGGGCTCCAGGGCAGAAGAGTCCGGTTCCGGGGCCTTGGTCCTGGTTCCGGGGCTGGTCCTGGGGTTCCGGGGCTCCTGGCGTGAAGAATCCGGGGTCCGGGATCCGTGGTAGTCCAGAGGGGTACCTAAGGAGGAAAATCCAACTCACCTGCTCCCCGGCGGCGACCTCCGGTGACAGCGCTGCTCCAGACTGGTACCCGGCTTGCAGGAGGTTGTCCGGTGCTGAGATGTTTCCTCCTCGCCGTCTCTGAACAGAATGATTTCTCGGCCAATCAGGAGCCGAGAAAGTCGGCTCCTGATTGGCCAGAAATCATTCTGAATATAGACGCCGAGGGAGTAACATCTACTATGAGCTGGAATAGATGGGGCGTAAAGACGAAAATGAACAATGTGGAAGGAGCTGGAGGCTGCAGATATAGGCTCAATGGTCTGCAGATGACCCTATATCTAGGCTGATTTGGGGGCCAGTAATAGACTACTCAACCAGTATACCTTATGTTTTTTGTCAAAAATCGAATTGGTCCCATGTCCGTGCGAGGCATGACCACATCATGTTGCGCATAAATATGCTACTTGGTGGGGTACCTCTGAAAGGGATACATTTACTAAAGCCTCTAAAAGTTTGTATGTTGCCCATAGCAACCAATCAGAATATTTCTGTAATTTTCTAGGATGCAATAGAGGAATAATAGACAGAATCTGTTTTTTATGGGGAATATCACCAATTTCAGTTTAGTAAATTTTCGTCTTCCTCTTCCTCTTCCTCTTCCTCTTCCTCTTCCTCTTCCTCCTTTTGTCTCTCCTCCTTCAGTCAAGCCAATTGTTCTCTTATTGGATAAAAATAGCATCTTATTTCCAACCATATGCACTATTGCTCATGTTTCTTGAAATTGTTCCTTTTGGACCCCTTACAAAGTACCCTCAGGAATAATTTGTACCATCTATATGCCTTCTGTGTTTTTCAATTAAAATAATTGTGCTCCAGAAATGTGATCTAGAAAACATGCACAGTGGGTTCCATAACAACCAGGTTTAATATAAGGAGTGCAACATGTTTCCCTGTACCCTTTGCATTCGGGTTTCATTACAACTTGGGTTCTTATTCCACATTTAGAAGAGGAACTTAAACACAGGAAGTTTTGTGCATGAGAAGAAATCTCTCCCCCATGATCGCGCCTTTTATCTTCAAATAATTCCAGTTTTATGGCACCTATATTGCTCTGCATTATTTTTATCTAATGAACTTTCAGGTAAGATATTCCTTAATGATATTGTACAAATTTGATAGCCGTAATAGCAGTTATCTATACTCTTGCAATAAGCTCCCCTGCATGAAACGTACGGTTGTTTCTTGTGTTCTTCCCGGTTACAGTTCAGATGTGGTCTACAGTAGATGTCACACTTGTCACCGGCAGGTCTACGGAATAGCTCTTAGTATTCAGTAAACGCGCTCAAACCATCGTCAGCTGAGATCAATAAGACTTCACTGTCCTGTGAAGGTGCAAGAGTTCCTTCTATCAACCATCTCTTTAATAAAGTAGCCACTGGAGATATGCTTGAGGGTGTATTGGTCTGCCAGAATTTCTGTTTGAGGTCCAGGGTCAAAGCTTCTATCTCATCCTGATTTCAGAGGGTGGGTGATATTACAGTGACTTTGTGCCAGACAGACCTGTGATCTATCTCTGACACTTCTCCAACAATAATACTGAACAGTAGACAAGTACATTATAGTAAGATATGTATATACTGTAGTCATACACCTCTGCCCATAGAAGACTTTGGATACCTAATTTTATTTCAACAGACCACTTGTAACATGCTTGTTAGTCTAATACATTCCTACATTATCAGTGGGAAACCTTAAAGGCCTTGAAACAACATGGAATTTTAAGCCCCATATACAATACCCTATTTTTTAAAAGACGTCGTCCATAAGGGCTCGTCTGAGGGTAATCATTTTTTTTTAAAAGGCAGTCTACAGTATATGCTTAATGTTGTCGACACATAGATAAAGACCTTCCCCATGTCGGCTAAACATACGGGTCAGTTTTCACTGTGGGCCTTATTCTAGTTCACTCTTTCTGACAAAATCCTTCTTAGATGGACAAAACCATGTGCACTGCAGGGGGGCAGATGTAAAATGTCCAGAAATAATTAGATTTGGGTAAATTATTTTGTTTCTGTGCAGGGTAAATACTGGCTGCTTTATTTTTACACTGCAATATAGATCTCACTTTGAAGTAAAACCCCACCCAAATCTAACTGTCTCTGCACAAGTAACATCTGCCCCATCTGCAGTGCACATGGTTTTGTCCATC
The DNA here is from genome assembly GCF_055691185.1 of Crinia signifera. Taxonomy (NCBI): domain Eukaryota; kingdom Metazoa; phylum Chordata; class Amphibia; order Anura; family Myobatrachidae; genus Crinia; species Crinia signifera. The sequence goes on along the minus strand of NC_139226.1, from coordinate 94,851,108 downwards.
TAAGAAGGATTTTGTCAGAAAGAGTGAACTAGAATAAGGCCCTGTGTAACTAATGACCCACATGTTCAGCAGGATCCCAGTGAAGTCAGTGAACGATATCGTTAAATGTCTACACATGTACACACATGGCACTGCTGATATCGTTAGTGATATTGGCAGTCCAGCGGGTTGTCTAGTGTATGGGGCTTTAGCAAAGAAAAAAATGTATAAATTATGGGCACTAACAATATGGGGCACTAACTATGCAGATCTGAACAAATAGCCAGATGGCTGGAAATATTGTGATATCATCTGCAATAGTGACAACTTCTAAGTTATGAGGGGTATACGAGGGTGGATCAATAAGTTCCTGCGTTAAGAATGAAGACGAAGACAAAGATTTTTCACAAAATGTACTTTTCCCAACGTCCCTACCATTTCTTTAAACCACTATTGGTTGACAGACAATAGGTTGACACATGAAAAAGGTAAACAGGTTTTAGGGGGACCTCAACGAAAAGTAGACCATACTTGCCTACCCTCCTGGAACGGCCAGGAGGCTCCCAAAAATCATGTCCCCCACCCGGCCCCTGGGAAGGTAGGCAAGTCACCCGCTTTTCCCCCACAGCCCCTGCACCTCCCTTACCCATGGCACCAAGTCTGGGATTTTGCGGGTCTGCTGCAAAGGGGTGGGGCTAAAATGCAGTGAATCTTGTAATTTTAGCCCCTCCTCTAACCCACGGACCCATGAATTGCCGCGTTTAAGTGACATGGGAGAGGGGTTTGCTGACATCAGCCAAGTCCAGCCCCTCCTAGCAGTAGTATCTGGTCTCCTCTTCGGGCTTCTCCTGGGGAGGAGAGAAAAAAAGTCAGTAAGTATAAAGTAGACGCATGCAAAATGTCAAAATGTTGACGTGGAAATGGTCGACATGCATTTTTTATTAATTATTTTTGAAAAACCAACTTGTGGCTCCGCTGAGAGGTATTACTGTACTACAATGTGCTATTCGCTCCTAGTGATTTTCTGTAACAGGCCGCATTCTCCTGACTACTGGCTCAGCTCTAAAAATGTCTTCCGCCCCTGTGTGGAGGTGATAGGTGCAGATTTCCTGTGTCTGGCCCTCATCAGCTGAATGCTGCATGATATATACCCATAGCCTACACAGATGAATCGCTGTGTGTGTGTGTGTGTGTGTGTGTGTGTGTGTGTGTGTGTGTGTGTGGAATATGTGCTCCAAATTGCAAGTAGAGTGTCTATTTAAAGCCAAACATCAATATTTTCTTTATTGCACCTGCGTGGCATGTCATTTTTTGTCCCTGTAATTGCTGTGTCAGTTCTCTGAGAGAAATCGGCAGCGGTTGATGCTAAGTCTCAAACAGCCTCATCAAATGTTCATGAATAACTTATGTAGTGAGAAGTTCTAATAGCCGCTCAGAGAGGAAGTGCTTCTGTTTGCATGTCATGAAATCCTTTCAATGGGCCAATACCAGAGCATACCCACATATGACTGTTGCCCCACTGCTGTACTACACCCACATACGGCTGCTGACCGACTGCTGAGCTACACCCACAAACAGCTGCTGACGGACTGCTGCACTACACCCACAAACAGCTGCTGACGACTGCTGCACTACACCCACAAACAGCTGCTGACCGACTGCTGCACTGCATCCACAAGCAGCTGCTGATCGACTCTTGCACTACACCCACAAACAGCTGCTGACCGACTGCTGCACTAAACTCACACACGGCTGCTGACCAACTGCTGCACTACACACACACGCGGCTGCTGCCCCACTGCTTCACTTCACCTCCAGTACATACAGCAGCTGCCCCACTACTGCACTACACCCACATACAGCTGCTGCCTAACTGCTGCGCTACACCTATGTATGGCTGCTGCCCCAATGCTGCATTTCACCGACATATGGATGCTGCTCCACTGCTGCACTACACCCACAGGTAGTTGCTGACCCACTGCTGCACTAAACCCACAAATGGCTGCTGCCTCAATGCTGCACTAAACCCTCATACAAATGCTGTCCCACTGCTGCACTAAACTCACACACGGCTGCTGACCAACTGCTGCACTACACACACACGGCTGCTGCCCCACTGCTGCACTTCACCTCCAGTACATACAGAAGCTGCCCCACTACTGCACTACACCCACATACAGCTGCTGCCTAACTGCTGCGCTACACCTATGTATGGCTGCTGCCCCAATGCTGCATTTCACCGACATATGGATGCTGCTCCACTGCTGCACTACACCCACAGGTAGTTGCTGACCCACTGCTGCACTAAACCCACAAATGGCTGCTGCCTCAATGCTGCACTAAACCCTCATACAAATGCTGTCCCACTGCTGCACTACACCCACAAGCAACTGCTGCCCCACTGCTGCACTACACCCACATACAACTGTTGCCCCACTGCTGCACTAAACCCACAAATGGCTGCTGCCCCACTGCTGCACTATACTTTTTGGGAGGGGGATAAAACAAAAAATAAATCAAAGTTCCCTAACTACCTATCATACAGCATTTTGGGACAATTCTCTTTTACTTTTTGGCAATGTATGAAATTTCTGTCCCTTGGGAAGCACTCCTGTTGCATCAGAACAGATTAGGCATTGTCACTAAAATATGGTCATTTACTGTATAATCTATATTGGGATTGTGAACCTAAGTGTGCTCAGAATAAAAAAAAAAAGTTATTTACCGTAAACTAGGTGATTCATCGCGCCCTACGTGCGCTCTTCACACCGTCGTGAGGGGCTGCGCCCCCTTAATTTGTGAACGTTTGTAGTGTGAGAAATATGGTTAGAATTGTATGAAAGATGCCCTGTATTGCAACTTGAGTTATAGGTGAAATGTGTTAAATAGAGAGCATATGATTTGGAAGGGGGTGTGTATTGTTTTGTCTAATTAAAAAGCGATTGTTAAGGTGTGTGTGTGTGTGTGTGCAATAGTATAGTAGGGTGTTTTTGGGTCAGCGGCTCCCCACTGGTCACGACACAGGAAAACAGGAGGCTGGGTAGTGATAGGGGTGTGTGGGCATAAGGGGGACTAAAGAGGAGGGTGGGGGAAACTGTGCAGCTTCTGCCAGTGGGTGAGGGTCCAGCGTGGCAGCACAGGAGTACAGGACGGTGACCCTGAGTCAGTGTCTCCTCCTACTGGGTGGGAGTTAGGGTGCATGAGAGCAGGAGGCTGGGCTATGAGGCATGATAGGGGTATGTGGGCAACACAGCGTCAGTGACTCCCCAGTGGTGGAAGTTACAGTTCAGGAGAGCAGGAAGCTGGGTAGTGATAGGGGTGTGTGGGCATACGGGGGACTAAAGAGGAGGGTGGGGGACACTGCAGCTTCTGCCAGTGGGTGAGGGTCCAGCGTGGCAGCACAGGAGTACAGGACGGTGGCCCTGAGTCAGTGTCTCTTCCTACTGGGTGGGAGTTGAGGTGCATGAGAGCAGGAGGCTGGGTGGTAAAGCATGAAGGGGAATGTGGGCAACACAGGGTGAGCGGGTCCCCACTGGCGGAAGTTACGGTGCAGGAGAACAGGAGGCAGGGCAGTGATAGAGGTGTGTGGGCATGAGGGGTAGCTGGCTGTTGCAGAGTAGAGATGGGCATTGGTCCAGACGCCATCGATGGTTGGCATTGATGGCGATTTTGCACCCTGCCATCGATAGTAGTAATATATTACTCGGATATCCATCGATTGTTGTAGCTATCGATGGTCATCCATTATATCTGACTGAATATGCCGTGGGTCAATCAGAACTTGGTGGCGGGACTTCCGGGTTGGGGGGGGGGCGGAGCTATGCTCCGTGTCCAGGCACCTTGAAAAAAATTTAAACTTGATTGGTTCTCCTTTGCCATTGATGTAGGGAAACCATCTGGTCCTCCCACATCGATGGCAAAAGTATTCAACATCTGCCATAAACCATCAATGATTTGAAATCATTGATGGTCGATGGGCATTCCTAGAACTGGAAGAGGGTGGCGGACAGTATGCAGCTCCCGGCAGTGGGTGAGCGTCTCCTCCCACTGGGACCGAGTGAGGGTGCATGAGAGCAGGAGGCTGTATAATAGTGGTATGTTGGCAAGACATTGATAAAAGTTGTGGTGCTGGTGCAGAGGACTGTGGGGACACTTCTGGCAGTGGGGGAACCTGCAGTGCTGCAGCTAGGGCCGGATTTCCCACCTAGGGGCGGCACCTGCTTGTTACGGTACAGGATCCCCCATTCTCACGGGGGGTATGTGAAATGCGGGAGCGGGGTCGCGGGGGTCTGCTGGGGGGGAATTGCCGGAAGGGGGTCAGGGGGGTCTGCAAATTGCGGGAGGGGGTGTGTGCGGGGATCTGCGATTAGCGGGAGGGGGCAGGGGTCCGAAAATCGCGGGAGGGATCACGGGGGGGCTCGAATCGCGGGAAGGGGGGTCCCCAAATTGCGGGAGGGGGGTTGTGGGGGTCAGTGAATTGTGGGAGGGGGGGTTGTGGGGGTCCGCAAATCGCGGGAGGGGGGGTGCGGGGGTGCCGTGATTCGGGGGGGGGGGTCACGGGGGGTGCTGCGAATTGCGTGAGGGGGGCGCGGGAGGCCCGCGAATCGCAGGGGGGGGGTTGCGGGGTCCCGCGAATCGCGGGAGGGGGGGGCGCAGGGGGTGCAGCGAATCGCACGGGGGGCTGCAGGGGGGGCGAATCGGCGGAGGGGGTGGTCACAGGTGTCTGGGGGGGGTGCGGGAGTAATGGTGGATGGTAGCTGTGGAGAAATGGTGGATGACGGGCGTGTACTGTAGCCCTGGCTGGGCAGGGGGAGGTGATGTCAAGGGGGTGGGGTGAGTAGAACACTGGTCTTTTCTTTAGGGGGGGCGGGTTTGTGTATAACGCTGGGCGGGAACGTTATACACATAGAACACTGGTCTTTTCCCTGGGTGGGGGGTGGCGGGTTTGTGTATCCCGCTGGGTGGGAACGTTATATACACAGTGGATGAGTGACAGATCTGGCTAAATATATAAGAGATAAGGTGTACTTGTTTGTGATGTCATTGAATTACTGCCCTAGTCTGTGATGTCATTAAATGACTGCACATCACTATCTTCTGCCTTTTGTTGCAGAGGATAAAGAATTGCACTATCTACCACTAATATGTAATATTGTCATTGTTATGATTTCTGAGAGTGATTTTTCACACTCCAGACAATGGCTGAACCTAAACATATACCGTCTGTACATTACGCATAGCGCCTGCTTTATATGCGGCGTGCTATACAGTGCTTTCCTTCGCTCGCCGAGACGCACGTAATTCTCTGCACAGCAGCAGCAGAAAACGTGAATGGTGTATATTATATAACCATGACATTTATGGCAAGTATAAACACACTGTGCTATTATGGGCAAATCGTAGGATTAGATTAAAGTGGGAAAAAGATCTGCGTACACAGGAGAGGGAGACACTGAGGGAGAATGAAAGACAGCAAGCAGTTTTATACAATAGAGAACAAAGGGATATGCTTTGGCTTTTAATACTACCAGCCATAAACCAGGGAGGCGAAGAGCAGAAAATTGAAACCATCAAGAGAGTGTCAGGACCAGGGGCACCCAAGACAAAAGTCTGCGCTGATGAAATAAGTGGTCCTGGCTCTCCATGCAATGGATCAGTGCAGCATTACAGGGAGAAAAAGGAGAGTTTTAGTCCTGTAACCTGATTCTCTATTGATTTCTATCCCCTCTGAAGTTACTGGAAACACAGGTTAAAGGTCTCCATTTTTGGGAGCGTAGTGAAGGAAGGAAGTTGGACTGAGCTGATTGGACATCACTTCTCTCAATTACTTAAACATGGGTATACGGTCATTTGGTCAACATGGCTTACGTTGACACCTGAAATAGGTTGACATGCCAAATGTTGACATGGAGTGAAGGTGTGACACAAGCATTAGGCCAACATTTAAAAGGTCGACATGAGTTTTTCACATGTGCCGACAGGTGGTATTTCATGCCCTACACACTAGAATAGAATAGTGGCCCTTATTCTGGTTGGTGCGGCCGGAGCCGCATATGCGGCTCCAACCGTGCAGGCGAATCCCCGCCTTCCATACGGATCGCCACGGCCGTCCGTACGCGGATATGTGGCGATCCGCATGAAACTGGACGGGGATACGCCTCCTCCATGGTGGGAGCAGCCCCTGCATTCGATGGTCGTCGAACATCGAATGCAGGGCCGCACACTCCACCAGGTCCCGCAACACAAGACCACACGGACACTTGTCCGTGTGAAATCTTGTATGGGGGCGGGCAGCTGACATCCGGCGATGTCAGATGCCCGCCCCGTACCCACGCGTCACGGCCTCATTACCATGCATACGCCCAGCGTTTGCATGGGAACGCCCATGAAACGTGGGGCGTATGCATAGGGTAATGAGGATAAGTAGCCCCTCACGCCCCTCTACGCCCCCTGTGCGGCGTATAGAGAATCCTTGCGGCGAAATCGCCTGCACATGCGCAGAGTGACCTCTGCACATGCGCAGAAGATAAACATCGGCGGCCCGTACGCAAGCGGGAATATCCGCATCGATCAGAATAAGGGCCAGTGTGCCGAGCATAGCATGGCGAACGCTGCGGTACACAAATGGTGTCCATGTCGACTCTGTTGACATTTGGGACAAAAAAGTGAAAAAACCCATGTCAACATTTTGACTGTTAACCTACCCATTGTCGATCTAATGCTTGTGTGGTCCTTCTATCCATGTCCACCTTAGGCATGTCGACATATTTCAGGTGCCGACCATGTCGACCTTCAGTGGTCAACCCATTGCATGTCAACATAAAGTTGGTCGACCCATGACCCATACTCGTACACTTGTAAGGGCCCCTGCTTATTTTACATATGCCAATTAACTATTTACAGATGCAGAAGCACACATTGGAGCCAGGGCCGGCGCTACCACTAGGCAGCTTTAGGCAGCTGCCTAGGGCGGCGGCCACTGGAGGGCGCCTCTTCAGCCCAACATTTAAATAAAATATAATTGTGGCAGGTGCTGGGAATAGGCATCTATCTCTAGTTTCCCAGCACTATTCTAAAAACCGTCCCTGGCCCCTGCTGCAGCCGCTAACTGCCTACCTCTGCTACCGCTGCTGCTGAGACACTGGTCCCAGCTGCCGCCCGCCCCTCACCATTGGCGTCAGCGGGGAACAGTGCCTCCGTGGCAGCAGCGCTAGGCAGTCAGCGCCTGCAGCAGGGACTAGGGACGGGTCTCCCCACCAGCCGCAGAAGAAGGAACCAGCAGCGGTGAGTGGCACCTCCTATAACCCCCCCCCACCCCCGGGAAATGAAGCAGTGGGTGAGCACCGCAGCGTGCGTCCGTCCCCTCCGTCCGCCCCTCCCCCCCGGAGCGCCGCGATCACCAGCACCCCCTTCCCCTCCTGAACAGCGGCCGGGGGCGGGTGAGCACCGGAGCGTCCCCCGCCTGGGGCGCTCCGGTGCCTTGCACCGGCACTGATTGGAGCTGCTCCTGGCCTTACTATCACCATTGGTCAGGCCCCACTATCCACCGCCAGCCAACGGAAGGGGACGCATGCACACGAGACGCTTGCGTGCCCTGTTCAGTAGGAGCCCTCCGCCGAATCCCCGCTGCCGCCCACAGCCCCCACGTACCCTGTCCATATCCCTGAAGCAGAGACAGGCAGGGAATCCGCTCCCTACCGCCGTACTGACTGGGACGCACAAGCTAATGCGTCTTCGTCAGATGGAGTGGCCAACCGCCAGCGTGCGCCAACTCAGGACATTTGGCAGTTCTGCAGGCTGGCTGGGAGTCTCCCCATCTGTATTTGCACCTAAGCTATTTTATTGTCTGTTTGGTTCTATGGCAGGTAGTCAATCTATCATCTGTTCAATGCGGCTTTTTCCGACCACATTGTAAGTGGAAACGTATGTCCGTACTTACTTTTCAGATGCCTGTAGGTCGCCGAATTTGGGGCGGATGCTCACATCATGTGACATCAGCTGCCCGCCCCCAGCAGGCATCGTCATGTCTGTGCTCTCAGGGGAACACCAACGTTTTTATGGGGACGGCCCCATAAAATGCAAGAGGAGTAAATACATTGTTTCTGTGCAGGGTAAATACTGGCTGCTTTTGCATGTAGCCCACAGATTCAAAACAGCTTTCTTTTTTACACTAAAATATCTATTTCAGTTTGAAGACCCCCCCCCCACTAAATCTAACTCTCTCTGCACATGTTTCATCTGCCCCACCTGGTTTTGCCCATTTGCGTTTTTTCGCTTTGCTAACAAAGCAGAATCGGCCTTATATCTCACATTGCATTTTTACGTTTAAACCTCCGATGTCAATTACTCTTTTCCGGCAATCACAAATAAATCACTCCCAAAGCCGATGACCTACACATAAACTTGCTAAGTTAAACAGGGAAATGTTGAAAAATTATGATCCGTTGCAAGATCCGCATCAATTAGCCACATTAATAAAACATTAATTTTTTTTATTTTATTATATTTCCAGCGGTTTATTTATGTTTATGTTGAAACATTCCGAGTCAGCAAATGGAAGTAATTATTAAGTACAGTAAATAATGGTCTTGTTTAGCAGTTCTGGAACATCTTTGTAAATTCAAGATAAATCTCTGCTGTTAATTTATTTATTGTTGCGTTATTTTTTTCTTTGCCTATAAAAAAACTGTTGGAATGTGGTAAGTGGGGCACACCGGGAGGGCAAGATATTGGGGGCCACTGCTGAGTTCAAATTAACATTGTATATTTAGGAAAATCATTAAAAGCTCTAAATATACAATGGTGTGCGATACAGCGGTGTCTGGGGAAGTTTCATCAAGTTTTCCATATGAAATAGGATGTCTTACATTCAGGGAATCATAGTTTATAACATTTTAAAAAGTATTCTTTTTATACATCATCTCATCAGATCTTGTAGCACTGGAATCCTCAGAATGCCATGTTTAATTAATCTGAGCAGGGCTGCCATCAGGAATTTTAGGGCCCGGGACTCATTTCCAGTCTGCGCCCGCCCCCTCTTCACTTGACTTACCATAACTGGCTCCTGCTCCTCCATCTCCACTTCCGCTGAGCTGCGTCCCGAAGTGCAGGCTTCTTCAACTTAGGATGCCGATGGCCAATTAAAATGCAGCACCGGCTTGTGAGCCAATCAGAGCTCTCTGATTGCTTACCAGTACGCAAGCTCTGATTGGCTCAAAAGCCAGTGCAGCATAATTGGCTGCTGGCGTCCTGGGTTGAGTAAGCCTGCCCTTCGGGACCTGCTTTGTTCAGCGCACTGAGTTCAGCGCAGTGGAGTCAGTGGGGGGTTGCGGTGGACAAAATGAGCTGCCCGGGCCCTTCCAGAGGACGAGGCCTGTGACAGCGGTACCCACAGCACCCCCCTATCGGCGGCCCTGAAACTGAGTATAGCGTGCACTTTAAATATTTTTTTATTCATTTAAACTACTGCTACCAATACAATAGCCATAATTATATTATGGTGATGTTCCACCTCTACATGTTATACCACAGTGCCTCAGTTAAAATGATGTGTTTCTCCAGTTTTACTTATGCTGCACAGTGCCACTTATTCATGTTATACCACACTGTTTCTTCAGTTCTCTTTTTTTTACAGTGCCTCAGTGCTCATAGTTCATACTATGCTGCAGTGCCCACAGTCCATGTTATGCCACACTATATGGATTTATTTCTCATTATTCCACAGTGCCTCCAGTCATCATTATACCCTATTATAGTGCCCCAGTTATTATACCACACAGTGGGCCTTATTCTGGTTGGTGTGGCCGGCCCGTACGCGTACGTTGCGGGGTTTTTAATGATCTGCGTATGCGTACCATCTCCAATGCGCACGCGCGAACACTCCACAACGCTTACGGACGGGTCTCTCCGTGCGAAAAAACCTGTACGCGAGAGTACGGGCATTGGGGGCGGCATAGGGGCGTGATGAGGGGAGCGGCCGAAATAATGAGGGAAAATGGGCGTAAATATGGGCGTACACGGGGGTGTGCACCAAAAATGAACGGTGCTACTACCGCACGATCGGCTAAAGCACCGTTCATTTCGGACACAAAACAGGCGGCCGCCAACCGCCAGCTCAAACCACCCCTACAGATACCGCATGCCAGCGTGCGCCTGGGTTTGCTATAAGCAATGCTGCAGTCTATTAAGTCCAAACCATGATTTCACTACCTGCAAGCCTACACACAGCACTGAAACACCTTGGAAGCTTATCTTTCTATACTTCTCTACATTTAAAGGTTTGTTTAATTTAAGGTATGAATCTTTTTAAGACCTGCTTATATATGCTAAGGTAGGTATTTGTTAAACAGTTATACACATTCACTACGTGCTTTCATAGACTTTACACAGTAGCACACTCAATCTACACAAGTCGACATGTGTCAACGTGTTCACTCTAATACAAACATAGGTTTTGTATTTATGATACAATAACATAAACCACATCTAACACCTACAAAGGATGTTTCAGCAATGTTTTAAGCCCATGCCCACTATTTTGCACACAATCTTCAATTGAGTTAATAGAAAACAATAATTGAATAACAATTAGAATAATTAATTAATTGTCAGAATTATAGTTGAAAGGCAAGATTTGCAGGTCCATATATGTGAAGGGTATGCCAGTGTGCACGGACGTACGCTCACTCTCACGAGCGGTGACATAAGCTGAGTTTTCCATTGAAAACAATAGGGACCCGTCCGTGCAAGCTGGCGTACGCTCAGATAGCCGCAAGAAGTCGGTGGGAAGACGGACGAGAGACGTCCGTAAACGGAGTCTAAGGGGTGAGCCGTCGGTGTACGTTGGCGTACGCTCAATTGTACGCCACTCCCCTTCAACGTTGTTTCTGGCCGTACGTATGCGGCTGATTTGTGGGTGGACTTAACCTCAACGGCCGCGTACGGAGAGCGTATGCTAATATGGAACGTACGCACGTTTGGCCGCACCGATCAGAATAACCTCCAGTGTCCCTAGTCCACATTATGCCACACATTTTCTCCAGTTCTCATTATGTTGCACGGGGCTCTAAGTTCTAAATGTGCCACAGTGCTTCTAGTCCACATTATGCCACACATTTTCTCATTATACTGCACAGGGCTCTTTATTTCCAATTGTACCACAGTGCTTCTAGTCCTCATTATGCCACAGTGCCATCAATCCACATTATGCTATGCTGTAGTGCCCAAGATATCATTAAGTCTCACAGTGCCCCCAGTTCACATTATGGCACACAATTCCTCTAGTTAAAATTATGACACACAGTGCCCCCAGTTCGCTCTATGCCTCCCTACTGCTACTCACCAGTGAGTGTGTGTGTGTGTGTGTGTGTGTGTGTGTGTGTGGCTGTCTTGTTCTTAATTCCACACAACTATTTAATGACATCAATAAACTTATTTACACTGTATTATATTTGATTAGCAGATCTCCCTTAAGGCAATGTTTAATCCTAATTTTTAGTTTTATTAGCTTTGTCTAAAGGTCACACATTCGTTAGGAGATGCCATTATGATAAGATGATTTCAGTAAATGTGTAAGTAACATGTGCACAGATAGAAGCCTTTGATTTCACAATAAATAGAACCTTGTACAAACACGAACCATATTGCATAGTCCTACTCTTTGCAACTTGGGGTAAAAGGTTCACTCGTACTTATACCCTCACAACAGAACTGAAGTATTTACTGGTAATTAAGGATTCTGCCAGCCGGCAGTCTACCAAGTTTGCCTGTTGTAGTGCTGCGGAGGACGCGCCAAGTGAGGGCTCTGAAACAAATGTTGTGCTTTCATCAGAGTTGGCACAGCCCTGGTTGGGGATTTCTCCTTTGCATTCCGTTGCCTGACGTCTTCCTAATTAAATCAAGCTAGAACTAATTATTAGCTGTTCTCAGTCTGATGCAAGCAAGTGTTTACAGAGTTTTTTTTTTTTTTTGTTTGTAATAATTACACTTTTAGATTCTATAGGCCTGTGCAGAGGTGGAACTACCATTAGTGCAGCTGGTGCAGTGCACCGGAGCCCCTGAGAACTAAGGGGCCCATTGCTACCCGTTACCCTCTTCCTGTCACATTCTGCCTCCCTCCACCTCTCCCTGTTACCCTCTGCCACTCCCTGTCACCCACTGCCATGTTGCATATTGTGAACTTCGGTTGAGGTAGAGGAGGGGGACCCAAATTAAATGTTTGCTCCTGAGCCCACAACCCACAAGTTCTTCCACTGCGCCAGTGAATTGCAATACTGTTCATTGTTTGCTGCTGGTTACTATTGTCCAAAAGGTATATGGTCACTGGGTTGACATATCTTAGGTCGACATACATTGGGGTTGACCACTGAAGGCCGACATGGCTTAGTTTGACACCTGAAATAGGTCGACATGCCTAAGTTCGACATGGCTGGAAGGTCCACACAAGCATTAGGCCGACAATGGCAAGGTTGACAGTCAAAATGTTGACGTGAGTGTTTTACTTTTTTTGGGGGCCGACATGTGCCGTCATACCCTACCATCCACTACCGCGTGATGCGAAATAAAATAGAGTGCCAAGCGTAGCGAGGCACTGCGCCCAAGCATAATTAGCGTAGCTAACCCTGTGAGGGGACGCGGTACATTCAGACAGTGTCCATGTCTACTGTGTCGACATTCGGGACGAAAAAAGTGAAAAACTCATAATGAACTTTTGACTGTCGACCTTGCCATTGTCAACCTAATACTTGTGTCAGCCTTTCACCCATGTCGACACCAGGCATGCCTGCTTATTTCAGGTGTCAAACTTCAATGGTTGACCCAATGTATGACTACCTAAGATGTGTCAACCCAATGACCCATACCCTTCCAAATTCATGATATTTGTGCCTTTCATACATAAGGTTATATTGAAACTCAAATCAGAAGGTCCCATTTTGTAATCGCCATTTCCTAAATAGATGTTACTTGTAATACTCTGATTGGTGGATAGCAGTAGCCATCCACCAATCAGCATGCAGACAGCCACTCACTCTCTGGCTGCAGGCTGTGATGCAGGTAGAGAATGCTGCCTCGCCTATCTGATTGTGTGACCACCAAACGCATCTGCTCTGAGCCCCCTAGAATTGTGGGGCCCTAGGGAGCTGCCCAGTGTGCCTCTAGGTTACCATGGCTGTGGTATGATATTTATGGTAGGTACGGTAGGTGTCCTCGTTCTGGTAACCCCATGTGGAAGCAGTGCGCTTTCTCTAACAGGAATGGTAAAAGTGTAACCCATATGCCTAAATCCAAGAACATTTGCATTCTCACGTATTATTGGCCGCTGATATTTTACTTCATTTTGTTGACGTAGATATGATAGTTCTCAGAGTCTGAAGTTCTCCTATTCTGGCATCAAAGCAGCCAGCCTGACTGAGGTCAGTGTATACTGGAGCATGAAATGGACGCACATGATTTATTGATGGGATGTATGAGCAGGAATGGGGGTGCCGGGAGTGATTAATGGACTCGGAGTTCAAAGGGTGAGTTTGTACTGTGGAGTAGAGGGGCCCGGATCCTTCCTCAGGGGCCATCCGATACCTTGCAGTAGCGTGGATGTTAGCAATAAATACTACATAGAAAAACTTTATTCATTTAGGCATTATCCTCGAGAGACCTGTCTGCGAATCCTCCTTAAAGAGAGTGGAAATCCTGGCATTACTGGGAACTTTACCAGGCAGCAGAAATGGATTTTAACCTCTTGCAGTTGGTAGGGATGCGCGGGTGCTGGGCCAGTGCACGTTTTCCAGACCACCTAGCTGGTGCACATCTGTAGTCATTAAGAACTGTCACATTCCCCAGATCACCTAGCTGGTGCACAGGTGTAGTCATTACTAACTGTCACATGACCCAACCATCTATCTGATGCACAGGTGTATTCATTACTAACTGTCACATGACCCAAATCATCTAGCTTGGTGCACAGATGTAGTCATTATTAACTGTCACATTCCCCAGATAACCTAGCTGGTGCACAGCTGTAGTCATTACTAACTGTCACATTTTCATACACGCTGCATTCATTCCTACTATAGATTCACAGGTTGCCTGAGACACATGAACTGTTGGTATCTCAGAATCGTTACCGGTACCTCTTATGTCTGTACCCTGGTAATTTACATTGTTTTGGGGGATTTTTTTTTTTAATAACTAATTAGATCTACATCACAAAGTTGCCCTTAAATGAAGTTGCTTGTTCACCTACTGTAAATGTAAGTGTACCAAACATATGTGTACTACAGTATGTACTGGAAATGAAAAGGTGGTGGTGGTGTGTGTGTGTGTGGGGGGGGGGGGGGGTGAAAGGGTCAGCAGCATTTAGGTCGACTACAGACGGTTGATATAAACAAAATGTTGACACGAGGAAAAGGTCTACATGAGGTTTTTTTTTTTTTGTCAATTTGTAGATTTCAGCACACATTACCATTCCAAATCGCTGCCCATATACATTCCCATATACATTCCCATATACATACATATACATGCCCATATACATTCCAAATCGCTGCCCATATACATTCCCATATACATACATATACATGCCCATATACATTCCAAATCGCTGCCCATATACATGGTAAGGTATGAAAAGTTCACTGTAGATCACTACAATGCCGACCTTTTGAACATGAAGACCGTAGGCATGTTGACAAAATGGTGTCGACCTATAGACTGTTCAACTAGACACTGTGGGGTTTATTTACTAATATGGTAGTTCTATTGAAAGTGGGATGTTGCTACGGGCAACCAATCAGATTTAATCTTTATCTTCTAGAAAGTGCTAAATAAATAAGTAGATTCTAAATGGTTGCGCATAGCAACATCCCATCTTCAGTAGAACTCACATTTTAAATAATCATCTGGAATCATCTGGATCCCATAAGGTAGTCCATGCATGCAAGTCTTAAGGCCCATACACACTGGGCGACTTTGAGTTGAAAGCAGCCCAGTTTGGCCATTTCAGGTGCTTTCAACTCAAAAGTCGCCCAGTGTTTACGGCTTGGTGATGATCAGTGAGTGTATTTCCAGCAGACTAACAGTGGGATAGATGGCTTTCCATAGCGTTCTGCTCTGGAAAGTCGTCCACCCCCTGAAAAATTGTAAAACGGACCAAAATTGCTGAGTCTGTATGGATCAATAACAAAGAAACTTTCACATGTATGGTTACAAGCGTGACCAAGATACCCTCTGTGAGCTTCAGTACGTAACTCCGAATCCAGAAGGCGTATTTAGCGGAGTAGACAGTACAGCCCAAGGAGGGTGGGATTTGGGGAGAATGAGAGTGTCCTTCGCAAAGTACCATTACGAGCGTTGATTCGGCGTGACTTCCCCCATAATTGAATACCCCTTTAAAAGTAATGTGTGATCACATTACATACTATTCTATAGTACGGATATATGAACTATTACTAATTTTCAGCTTTCTATACAATGCCTCATTGCTCCCTAATCATCGCCAATTATAAATATTGCTCAGTAAACTACCTTGTAAATCATGAGCTGACTATGAAATGTAGCATTTGAAGAAAAAAAAAAGCAAATGGACAGACGCCACTGGAAAAAACGAGATAAGATAAAAAGCAGAATCGTATTTCATATACACCGTTTCTAGCCAACAAATACTGTAAATATGCAATATATCCATCCTGCTCTGTCATATCTTTTGTTAGGGGGACACAGAGGTGTGCTGTAAATAATCACTAAGAACAGCTGTTTCCTGAATATGTCGCTGGAATAGATAGAAGTACGGCTAATATCTCCCAACAGAGAGTGCGTGCAACGGTGTACGCGAGAGCTAAATTATAATATAGCGCATCTTCTATATATTTCTATCTCGAAAAAATCATTTGTTCTGCTAAATGAAAGAGAGATTTAATAATAAAATTCTGAGCATAATATATAAAAAAAAAAGAAAAGAAATATGTTACCGCTTTACATCGGTGCCTTATTTGCTGTGAATAACAAGAATAGCATTAATTCTACTGTGTAGGGTGTGTGTCATCATTCTGTCTCCAAACATTCCCTTAATTAGCATCAGTTGCCACTGGCACAATATGCTAATGAGGCAATGAAATTAAACTCAGGGAAGGGCAAGAAGGACACGGAGACAAATTGTTTCTGTTGAATTACACAAAGTAAATGCTTACATTGGACTATCACTAGAAAAGGAGTCAATTGTGGTGCATTGGTGTGGTACATTGATGACATCATTATTATGAAGGTAGTTTTTGGGATACTGTATGTAAACCGTATCCTGGTACAGATCAGCATCCATCCATGTCTACCGATTGTCAGTCTGCCTGTTGACAATAAATAGGTCGATCACTATTGGTCAACACAAGCAAAAGGAAAGCATGGAAAAAGGTCAACATGAGTTATCATAATACAGTGTCCATGTCGACATAGACACTCCAAAAAAATGAAAAACTCACGTTAGTGGGGTTATGAAAAGGTCGGAGGACGCATACCGCCGCCCCTCACGGGCTCTCTACGCTCGTCACGCTTCGGGTTGGCGTTGATATTGGGGGTGGCATTCATAATGGGGGTGCATTTAACATTGTAAGCACCCATCTGGGTGCTTGCACAATTAAAAATCGCATCGCATACATCGCATGCCACTATATTGTATGCGATGCGATGAGATGTATAAGATGCAGTAAAATCAAAATCGTGGGCACCGTGCTAGGAAACAAGTACCATTTTAAGTGTTGAAAACCTCCTCTTAACAACTGAACTCTTGGTCTGGAAGAATCTCACTTCCTAAAGGTTGTAGACATGGCATCTTCTTCCCAGCCCATAGGACGATGATTCCAAATACTGTTGGAATGTCAGATTGGAAGCTGTTCTATCCAATCAGATGCTGCCTGACAACCGAGCAGAGTAGGATTTGCATTCCATTTTACCCAAAATGAGTAAAGAAACCCCCAAAAAACTGCTGACCCAAAATTGGGAGCCATGTGGTTCTATTATTTCAGGTGGATGGCAGTATTGGAAGCTAGTGGGTGGCACGGATGGTGTAATGGTTAACATTACTGCCTCACAGCAATGATGGGTTCAATTCTGACTATGGACGTGTTGAGTTTGTATGTTCTCTTCACGCTTCTGTGGGTTACCTTCCACAACATAAAAATATACTGCTAGGTTAATCCCAACAAATGTAACCCAAGTGTGTAAGTATATAAACATGTGGTAAGACTTATAGAGCGTAAGCTCCACTGAGGCAGGGACTGATATGAATGGTGCTCTGCAGAGCGATGCAGAATGTGTGCGCGCTATACAGCCTCCGACTGGCCCGTTGAATTTCAAACTCACCCTTTTTAGGTGGGAGCGGCCTGATGGAAACTTTAAATGATGCCGGGCTGTCTGCAGCTGATGACTGACCCAGCGGCTGCAAGATGCTTTTGATATTGACAGTCATCCGGCCGCTGGAAGGGAGAAGATGAGCCGTGGGTGGGCGACGTGCAGACGGGCTGACGTCGTAACGGCCAACGCGTCATTACGTCACATCCCAGACCTGCCCCGCTTCTTGGCGTCAGATGACGGACATTCCCTGTATCTGACATCACACACCGGACCTCCACAGGTCTGAAACTGGCTCTATATAAATTAGGGATGGCCATCTTTGCAGTCACCATCGATGGTGATACTGCAACAAGCCATCGATAGTAACAAACTAAGTGATGGATGACCATTGATAGTTTCACCTATCGTTGGTGATCCATTTTCTTTCCAATCAGAATGTGGGAGCGGGGCTTCAGGGATGTCTGAAACAAAAACAAAACATCGGTTTAGCTGTGCCATCAATGGAGGGAAAACATCTGTTTCTCCCACATCGATGGCAAAAGTATTCAACATCGGCCATAAACCTTGGTAATAATAATAATATCATCCTTCAATTTAGTGCGGCACTTCACAATTCCATTTAGAACACGACAATCCCCAGACTATTCCCTTTAAACCGATACATTCTTTAGTCATCTTGTGTTAATAGTGTTTTAATTCACTATTTGCAGCCTCTTCCTTCATGTTCCTGAAAGTCTCCTGAGCTCCAAAAAATCCTTCCGGGACGAGTTAGCCGGCAAACCTACTATCATTTAGCATCATAATACTCTGTGTGTTTTAGTTTCAACTTGTATTTGTATCTAATTTTAGGGATTGAAAAATACATTAAGCTGGATGGTAGTTAGCTGACTATTGTTGAATATCTCTGTCAACATCTGCTTTGTATTCAGTAATGAGTAACGCATTGCAAACAGACTCATATTTCAAGCTTTGCACGGCAAATCCATAAACTTCTGTGTTGCCTTACCAGCTTAATAATTCCGAAATGTTCTTGCCAACAAAATTTTTCTTAATGCGCAGACATTTGCATATATTTTCTTGATTTTTATGGAACAGTTCTTATGGAATTAAGATTTACTGGTCCTATGGCACTAAAAATATGACATTTTACAAAGTAGCATTCTTCAATGCTGAATTCCATTGTCTTTGCTTGTTCCTAATTTGTCTTGTGTTTGGATTTTTTTTTATTTTTTTATTATTGTTTTGAATGCAGATTGGAAAAATGAAAGCAAATAACCATTTGGAAATAAGCAGTGTAGGCAGTTTATACGCCGAGAAATACACGCTGACTATACGGGCGTCTCTCAGATTCTCCTCTATAAAACTACAGGAGGATATTCGGGGCGGCAGTCGTTGGAAGGGGCAATTTTACAGCTCAGCTCCGGCTGTTAGTTGTGCGTCAGGTGACTGCGGCAGCATAGGAGTACTCAGCGAGTGGAAAAAATGCACAATGCATAACAAGACAACATACTGTATAATCTATGGGGGGAATTCCCCTCTAAATTCTAAGCAATCCGAATGACAAGAATTACAATTCTCTGCAATATAACATATAGTATATTTGAGGTGTTTAGCATCATTTTGCCCATGGTCCACCATCTAGGTGACCTCATCTGGTTGCTCCCGAAAAGCCCCCCATACACTATGTGATTTGGGCCCAGTTTGTCACGACTCAAACAACATTCGTATAGTTGATCTTCCATGTTCCAGAGTTAATAATTCTGCTGCTATTGTATTTCTTCCCCCCACTGGCTTGTAGCGAACACACTTATTGATCATTCTAAAAATTGCTATGTGCTGCTGTATTTAGTAATTGTCTTACACAATAATATATTGGCTGGCCCTCATCACTCAGATAGTGTACACACTGCAATTTAATGCTTCCAGTTCTAGAACTCCTAAGTACAGCCGCAGCAAGCTCAGCTCTGCAATACATACAAGTCCTACAGTTGATCTTGATTGAAGATACCAGAGTTAATATTACTAGCACTGGGTAGTTCCCAACTCCATATTCCTTAGCAAATTGCAACATTGCACAATGACCATGGCTGGATTTATAGATCAGGCCACCACAAGGCACAATTCCCCCCCCCCCCCTATTAGGCATGTGGCATGATGACATCACATGCATTAGTGTAGACTGAACTCGGAGGGAGGGAGACCATGGAGGGAGGAACTTCACCCTGGGCTTTGGCGTGCTGCTCTGCAGTTTGGCTCAGCTGTCCCCATCCCTGCACAGCCATTCTATACACAGCAGCCAATAGACTGTGTGTATAGTATATCCAATGGGCATCAGGGGCTCAGATCAGCCTGAGCAGGTGAGCCTCCTGGATGCGGGACCATGATAAATGTGACTCTTTTTTTATGTGCATCGCTGATCGGGCTATGGCAAGTGATGAACGGCGCCACCGCGGACATGAATCATGTCGGCTGCGGTGCCTCTCACTTCTGCCCGCTCAGCATTGACTTAGACTGTCAGCTGCCGCTCCTAGGCCTGTACCTCACGGGCCTAGTGAAAAATCCGGCCCTGATAATGACCATTGTTTTGGAACTATTAATTGTGAAATACTGATTGGTCATTGTTCAATGATTTAGCCCCCTTCTAAACATGACAAAATAAAATGGTACAGTTTCCCATCTTCATTGGCTAATGTAGTGGTTCTCAAGCCATGTTTCATGGCACTGCGGCGTGCCCCAGGGCACCAGCAGGGGAGTCATGAATTGGTTGTCCAGGACCAAATCAAATTATTTATGGTTATGTAATAGACAAAACCATCACTGGTGGCAGCCAATCATGAAGCATGTGGGCAAACAGAAGCCAATCTGTCCTTCCCCACATCACAGAACCTAAGGATGATGTATAAACACAATTTATTTGATTTAATTTTCGTTCCGCCTCCACTACACCGCTCTCCTATCTCAACAACTGAGAACGATATGTGCAATGGCTTGATTGCATCAGGAAAATAAATGGCGTCACTGTAGACTTGACTATGTCAAAGTTCAAGAATGGTGGTTGTTTTCAGAAGGTACCTGAACATACTCCAGTATTGGCCAATGCACAAGCCTGGTCAGTAGACCAGTATCACACAAGGTCACCGATAGATAATAGAAGTGACAGCTGATTCAGATATGTACATAAACGCAACAACACTTTCCTGCTATATTTACCAACACATTCATTGGAGCCAAAAATATACACAAATTGCAGAGTTTTGAAGGAAAATGAAGATATCAGTGCCTGTTCCTCTGTCCCAACCATAGCAGAACAGGCCAGGAGGCCCTTAACAAGACTGATTGACTCTCCGGGTTCTAGATGACTCAAACATAGGTCAAACAACTAAGTAAAAAACTCAGTTCCTCAAAAACATGTCCTTCTGTCACTGTACATTTCCTATACAAATCACATTCCCTCCCCTTGTCCTGGGATTTATTTGATGCCATGAATACAGAGGAACCGTAAATCTTCTGTTTGGCATGAAGTAAAATATTTTACACCTGAAAAATGTGTATCTCTTTCATGTATCTGATATAAGTGTGAATATTTAGAGGGGATTCATCACCCATTCTAGAACAAGGCTGACAAGAGCTCCGAAATGTAATAAAATGGAAAAAAGTATAGCGAGTACCTTCCTACATCTACTAAAGTGCAAACTAAACTAGTACTACAGCAAAATGAAGTGAAGCATAGGATCATCCGTGACACCATTGTCCAGCTACGTGACTTCATACTACAAAGAAGCAGGGACATCTTTGTCCTTGGACGGAGATCCTGGCCTCCTCCATCCCCAACAATGGCTGTCACACCTCCAAAACTAAGTCCATCACACTCACCTCCCTGCCCCCAGACAGCATCAGAGTGTCATTCACTGAGTATGATAAATGGTATCCCAGCCAATCAGCTCTCAACTGTCATGTGTTTAAAAATTAAAGTTGGGAACTAAATGTGTGGAGCATCATTTACCATATGCAATGAGTTTTAAATAGCTAAAACTCATTGATAAATGGACCCCTCGTTTTGCCTTCACTTCAGGTCACTTTCTAGTCACCACCCTGGAACGTCCTTCCCTTTTCCGCCATCTTTCTTATGCGGTCTGAATAGAACGCATAATCACTGTTGTGCATACATCAACATAGCAAGCGGGATTTAATGCTGCCCGAGTCCAGCGTCCATGAGGGATGTCGGCAGGTCTCGGATGTATTTTTAAAAGTTCAATCACTTCCAAGTCATGATTTGTTTGTGCACCCAAGGGGGCCTGATTCAGAGATGTACATAAATGCAGTGTTTCTTCATAGATGTCAGCACTTCGATTGGTGGATTGCCACAGTCATCCACCAATCAGCATACAGACAGCTTTTCACTGTTCCTAGTATTGTCAGGCCTCAGGCAGCTGCCCAGTGTGGCCCTGTGTTATGTACACTATGGGGGCTTTTTTGGTTGATTCGTTCTGATGAAAATTTGCATCCTTGCGAGTCAACCCAGAATCAGCCCTGCGAATGGTGATACGCCGGCCTACCATTCGCATGGCACATACGTTCACATATACATGCATTCGCATGACAGTGGACACCTCCCACATCTTTCGATGCTTGTCGACTATCGAAAGATGAGGTGCGCACATGCATACATAAACTGACTCTCTGATCACTTTTATATGCCTGTACATTCTCGTGGGAATAGGCAGGCAGCGGACATCTGGTGTCAGCTGCCGACCCCCCGGCACCCACGTCACCAGACAATTACCATGGGAACATCCATAAAGCGCTGGGCATTCCCATGGAGGAATACCCCTGCCCGCCCTCCCACGCCCACCAGACACAAGGTTGGGTGTGTCCCAACAGTTTGTTCGCCGGGGGGCGCACGCACCCAGCGCCTGCACATGCCCTGAAATGTGTCTGCATTTCAGACACTAAACATCGGCCTCGTGCGAACGCATATGGACTACCGGGCGGACCTGAAAAGGTCCTATTTTCCTGCCACACCATGATAATTCTGTTGCCAGAAACATTCCATTGAATGCGAAACAGCAGATTCCCTATTCCCTACTCATTTACATTTTCCACTGACTGAGTGTATACTCGCTTTAGAATCCCGCTGTTTGCTGGTCTGAAATCCTTGGCATTCTAAACCTCCCGTTGTGTGTTTTATAGCATTATTGTATGACGGAACCCTTTTGCAGTGCATTGTGGCAGAATAGAGGTGTACGCTGTTTGCTTCCACGCGTGTAGTGAAAAAGCCCTGACTTGACAAATGAGATGTGACCTTGAAGTAAATTTGCCTATTATCTAGAAGCTAGGCAAGCAGATATTAAAAATGGACTTCATTTATTTTATGAGGAGTTGGGGCATGTCAGCCTGCTCATAATTAGTAATAAACTTATCTCTGCTCCACTACTCTTTACACTGTTTGTATTTTTTATTGATGTATTCACGCTCATGTAGCTATCATTTATAGGAGTGCGTCTGGAAGTTATTTAAAGATCGGCTCTTGCCGCCTCGGTAGGATAGTTTTGTTCCTTAGAGTAAATATATTCGCCGCTTCTTTCTGTATTGTGTTTTGGTTTTTTGTTTTTAACCTCATGACCGGTGTTTATATTTGAAACAGTCAAAGATGTTAATTTATATGTACCTGATGTGTAATTAGTCTTGGAAAACAAATGTGGCCGCTATCTTGGAATTTATAATGGTATTATCTGCATATATTAGGAAGAGATGCCGATTTGTCTTATTTTTTTATTTATTTTGTATTTAACACGTTCGCTTACGAGTCCGTAAGGCAGTATGGGCCAGATTCAGTAAGCAACACCACTATGAGGGTGATTCAAACCAGCTCGTTCAGCCCTGTTTTCAATGGTGGGGGATTGCGCACTCGCAGATCCGCAGTGAGCACCTTCGGTAAAATTTGGTGAGCATCTTCGGTGAAATGAAGCAAATTCATTTGCCGTAATGCTCGCTGCCTGATTGACAGGCAGGGGGCGTTCCGAGGTGGTCACCCGGTATTTCATGGTCGTGCCCACAAAATCGCAGGCCCCAGCAAACGCAGACGTTCCGTTGCCTGCTCGGAGCCGGCGATGACATCACATGACGTTAGCGCCCGCCTCCAGTTCGGAGAACACCGTGTAGCAGGAAAGTAAGTCTTGGGCTACTTTTGTGCTGCGAACGGAGGAAAAGTAATTTGATGATGAGCGACAGTTGAATAATTTCTCCTTTGTGCTGGCGCTTGTGAGTGAATGTGTAAGAGTACACATCCACTCACAGTGTAGCGAGGGGATTGGGTGGTGAGGGGTGTGTGTGTGCATTCACCAGGGTGGCGTTAACCCGCTCACTAGGCTCCAAACATATGCAATGTTGCAATTCAAGGGAAGCAAATACCTTTATATTGTTTCTGTGCAGGGTAAATACTGGCAGCTTCTGCATGTAGCCCACAGATGTGAGTACACACTGGTAGATATATGGGCAGATCAATTGATCTGCCCATATATCTGCCAGTGTGCATCCAGCTTATCTCTCTCTGTACATGTTACATCTGCCCCACCTGCAGAGCAGCATGGTTTTGCTCAGTTGTGTGCTTTCTTTGCTTTGTTAACTAAGCTTAACCAGGCCCTATGTGGTTTATTTACTAAAGGTGCCCATACACATTACAATTATTGTATACAACATTGTGCAGCACATACTTTTGTACTAGATCTCATCGCAAAACCGAGACAAGATGAGATGCGATATTGTATACAATAATTGTAATGTGTATGGGCACCTTAAGGCCCTTATTCTGGTTCACTAACAAAGGCAAATTCCTCCTCAAATGAACAAAACCATGTGCACTGCAGGTGGGGCAGATGTTACTTGTGCAGAGATTATATTTGGGTGGGGTTTTACTTCAAAGTGAGATCTATATTGCAGTGTAAAAATAAAGCAGTCCGTATTTACCCTCCACAGAAACAAATTAACTCACCCAAATCTAAATCTCTCTGCACAAGTTACATCTGCCCCACCTGCAGTGCACA
Organism: Crinia signifera; assembly: GCF_055691185.1. NCBI lineage: Eukaryota > Metazoa > Chordata > Amphibia > Anura > Myobatrachidae > Crinia > Crinia signifera. Next base: position 94,826,749 of record NC_139226.1, on the reverse strand, counting down.
TGGTTTTGTCCAAAATTAGCCTTTGTGAATAAACCAGAATAATGGCCTAAGAGGAGAGTTCTTACAGTTGGGATGTTGCCCATACTAACAACCTATCAGAATCCACTTTTTTTTAATGTAGCCATCTCTATATTTACACCACATGAAAACTTCATAGGGATGACCGAGAAAGATTCATTAACGCTAACTGAACTCCGACAAAGAGCCAAGCCAACAATGTATTGAGATTGAGTTTATATATGGGTAACATATATTATTCACTTCTATTGATCCACCCAGAGGATCGATAATGAGTTCTAAGCATACAAATGCAACTCTATCTCTCTGTTTATCTTCCATATGGCAGAGTACTATTAAGAATAAGGACATAAATAGCCCCTGCTTTGCACATACGGAACCGGTTCTATGACTGTTACTTATAAGCCCTCGCCACGTCCTCTGTAGCTGTACTTACGGAGGTGACCGCTAGTTGGGGTGTTTTTCATTGCTGGAAGAGCTGTTGCGGTACTCTATTTAATCTTACGTTTCTTCATTTGTCTTCCTCTCTCCATTCACCCGTTGGAAAGTTACATGATATAACAAAGACAATGCAATCTAAAGTATGGCTGTATATATAGATAATAGTTTTATTTTGTTTGGGACATTTTTGTTACTTTTTCAATCAATGTTGTTTTTTGTGCTACATTATTGGCTTTTTACAGCGCAGGTATACAAACCAACAATGACTCTATAAAGGTATATGGGGCAGTTGGGTGCACAGTAATATACAATTACTGTTCTATATACACCACAGATTGAACATAAAAAGTAGCATTACTTGTATGAATTGATTGATCTTACTCTGGACTTACACTGCAACTTTCAGAGAGGAACAAATCGCTTGCCCTCTGTATGACACACAATGGCATTCTCTGATGTGACATCGCTTGTGAGGTGTCTATTTTTGCATATGGAAATCTACTGTACTTGTATTACTGATGTTACCTAGGAGACCGCAGCATCATTACTTTGTAGGTAGCTTGAGTCATCTGTGCTCTGGCTCTGGTGTACTGACTTGTTCCAGTGCGAAATGTACAGAGGAGTCTTACAGTAGCATATTCTGAAACCTATCCATGCACAGACACAAACACATGCATTTATGTAACAAAAAAAAGGTTCAGGGATTCTATCGCACACACGGTTCCGAGCCACTAAAGGTCAACAGGGCTTCGGTCGACATGGATCGGATGACAGGGTCAGAAGGTCGACACAAGCATTAAGTCGACAATGGGAAGTTCGACAATCAAAAGGTTGACATGAGTTTCTCATGTTTTTTTTGTCCCGAATGTTGACGTAAGTCGACATGGACACTGTATCAGTGTTCCGCATTCCCTTGCATCCCTCGCTGCACCTCCCCATGCTTTGGGCACTATTTGGGTCCTAGTGGATGGGTGGGTATGAAATACCGCCTGTCAGCACAGTCTGATAAAAAAAAGTGAAAAATTCATGTCGACCTTTTGATTGTAGACCTTTACATTGTTGATCTAATGCTTGTCGACCTTCCGACCCTATTGATCTTAGCCATCTTATTGAAGCTTGAACGGATGATATCGTTAGGCCGTTTAACAGTTAATGTTCCCACAAAACCGATACGATACACCCGCCTGCAACTTTAAGTTTGGAGTAATAATAAGATCATTTATTAACAGTTTTTTTTTATCACCCACATATTCCATGGCGATCTACCATACCTTCCAACTTTTTAATGGAGCAAAGAGGGACACTTTCACTGTATCCAAAATAAGGGTGTGTGGCCTTGTAGCAATGGGGCACGGCCTCATAGGACGCACCGTGTCTGCGAGGAACATCCCCATCTTCATCACATTGGGTATGTGTGCCCGTGAAAATTTGACGCATTTGTGCACAAGGCGATAGGTGGGAGGTCGTGCAAGAAATTGGGTGAGAAAAAGTTTGCGCTAGGAGCAGCTTTGGTTACAGGTGATAGAGGAATGAAGAATGTAACCCCGACCCGCTAAGTGGAGCACAAATAGAGAATAAAATCACCCCTACATCTGAGTGAAAAAGTGCTGATAAATTTGAATGTTACTCTCCTGGTATATGTAGTTCTTTCTGATTCAGTCTTGTCTCAAGACCATGAAAAGAGAAAAAACAAAGAGGTGCCACAGTCCTCATGTAATACTGACACGGTATACGGGTTTTCTATATATTCTATTAGAAATATGAGTCCATCATATTCTTAATCCGGAACATGTAATTATGCAACTAGCAGGAGCAAAAATAAATTTGGGGATCCCCCCTTGCAGGTTCCACACAAGAATAGAATAAATGCAGGCGTGTCAATAATATCCTCAAACGCTCATCACTCTCTCATCTGGCGTAATTGATGACAAGGTTCGCTAGGATAAATGAATAGCTTTATTGGTAACATACACTTTTTTTTATCAGACTTGTGCTGACAGGCGGTATTTCATATAACATGTAGTAAAAAGGAAGGAAGTGGGTTCCTCATCCTATAGGTTTCTGGAGTCAGTATTACACGAGGACTGTGTCACCTCTTTGTTTTTTTCTCTTTTCATGGTCTCAAGAAAAGAAGGAATCAGAAAGAACTACATATACCAGGAGAGTAACATTCAAATTTATTAGCGCTTTTCCACTCAGGTGTAGGGGTAATTTTTTTCTTGATGGGTGCTGGTCTCTTAATCTTGCCCACAACAGGACACTGTGAAATGCGTGGGAACAGTGCCCGAAAAAACAGATTCTGCAGCCAAATAGTGTTCTGATTCAGACCCATTCGTACGGGTCTGATTCCCCTATGTTTTGGTTCTGTGCATGCGCAAACCTCCGGGAGCGATGGCTGTGAAACTCGCCGAGCTGTTCGCTAGAGGAGCAGAGGGCAGGGGGCGGCAGCAGGGGAACATGCAGTGTTTTTTGTGTGTCCCCATAAAAACTCTGGGCGTTGGTCGATGGGCAAAGTCTAGGCTGAAGTCTAGGCTGATTCAGGCCCTAAGAACGGTTGGGAGGTAAGTATGCTTTACAGAGAATATTTAGTTATTCATATTAGTCATACCCGCAAGTCACTGGCATAGGATGCCCGCAGGTCACTGGCATGACACAACAATGGAAACAGAAACTATTTTGGCAAAGCCATCATTGATTCCAGATTAGCAGGAAATGTAGAAATCAGCCCTACAAATATAGTTACACCTGTGTGCAGGGCCAGTGTGAGTGCTATCAGCGCCCCAGGCGGGGCGGGAGGGTGCGTGTCCCGCCGCACACCCGCTCCACTGGGGGTTGCGTGGCCAACCTGTCTCCTGCTCCACGGAGGGGGTCGATGCGCCCTGCTGCCCAAATGCCAACCTGCTCCATTTGCTGGCTCCACGGGGTGATGTGCAGCCAGTCACCCGCTCCACGGTGGTGAGTTTGGATGCGCCCACCGATCTGCTGTGGGGGGAGGGTTGGATGCGGCCACCGATCTGCTCTGGGGGGGGGGGGGATACGGCTGCGGGCTCCAAAGGGGTTGGGGATATGTGCGGGCACGCTCACCTTGCTCCAGGGGGGTGTCTTGCTCCAAACCTCCGCCCTCCACTGGCCGGCGCTCCAGGCAAATGCCTAAAGCTGCCTAGTGGTGGTGCCGGCCCTGCCTGTGTGCATGCATTTGAAAAACAAGGGAGCTGAAATATTAAGGGTGATTTAATTTTATTGGCAGAACAGTGAGGGCAGTGTGCACACTGTGCCTGAGAGCTGCTTGCAGTCCATCTGTGTCTAGTTTATGCTATTTCTACCATGAGCTTGGTAATACTATTCTTTTTCAAGTCACCGATATAGAAGTGACCATACATTTCAATGCACAGCACAAAATGTTTTACTATTGTGTTCGGAGAGACTGAAGAGAGCAGCAGCTCCTACCACACTCAGACCTGACCTGTCTGTTCATTCAGATACCCTCACAAGCAGGGCTCGCTGCCAGGCTGTACCCACTTCTCACAAGCAAGTGGTAAGGTTACGGGTGGTTAGGTCAACAGTGTCTACAGTTGAAAGGTCGACACATGTATGGACATGCATTAAGTCAACGTTGTCAAAAGGTTGACACAAGCAAAAGGTCGCGCAACATGGAAAATATGTTTACAGCCGATCTGCCAACCACCCGTAAACTGGCTGCTGGTACTGCCGACACTGACATCACAACTGGGCGGGCACAGTTAAATGTCTGGCCCAACATATTGATAGGTCGTAGTTATTCTCTACTCACCACTTTTGGATGGTGATCACCAAAAAAAGATGTACAATATGTTTACATTTTTTAGGGGTTCTCAAACTCGATCCTCAGGACTCCGCACAGTTCACAATTTCCAGGTCACCCGGCACAGAGGTGCATTCATTACTCATTGACACATTTTAAAAGATTGGCAGACGGAGCTAATTATTTCACGTGTGATTATATGAGGAGACCTGCAAAACATGCCCTGTGTGGGGTCCTGAGGACCGAGTTTGAGAACCTGTGCTCTATGTTATTTTAACAATTACATTTTTCCTTGTTCACCGTTAGGAATTGAATGTCTGGGTTTCCAGTTCCTCTGAGCCACTGTCTTAGAACCTAAAAGCATTTATTGTCCTCTGTGTTCTATAAAGAATCTGATTTTTATTGGTAGTAAAAGCCTGTAGCAGCAGGTAATACTGATGTCACATTTTTGGATGTGAGTGTCTCATGACGCTTACAAGCTGTAGCTTAAGTAGCAGTACTCTATGGAAGATTTATTCTTCTTTTCAATAGCAACCTACTGTAAGTACAGTTTAATCATGCATCAGATTTTTATGAGCTGTAATCCTACAAATCATTATATACTCTTGAAGATCTCCCTGGAGGCAGTGCTGGATTAAGCTTTCCGGGTGCCCAGGTCACTTTAGACAGGGGGCCCCCCCTTCCACTTGTCATTACTGGCCGCAAACTGCACGGGAAAATATTACACTGTCAAAACTCACAGTAAAGGCTGTATAAATTTGGTCAATGGGCACCTGCAGGGGGGGATTAATACTGTATACAGTATATATATATTTCCACACACACACCACATGAAAAGCCTGTTTGTCTCTCTGTACCATACTCTGTAGGAGACCTCACATGCTCAGTGCTGCCTCTGATTAAAAACCCCCCTATGACGAGGCCGCTGCTGCTGCTGTCCTCCATGGGCCTGAGAAGCATGTGATGAGCTCCACCAATCTCAGCTCAGCCCAGGTCAGCCATGCAAAATAGTCTCATGGGACTTATGCTGGGTAGACACCAGCACGATGCTGCTCGTGAGCGCGTCGTCTCAGGAACATACGGCCCACTCACGGCTAACAGAGCCGCTGACCCGCACAGAAAAGGCACCTGATGTGATTGCGATCCGATCGCGACCCGCACCCACTAAAATGGTCGTTTCTCAGATCCTACCTGCTACAGACTTGCGGGGCCGCGCATCGGATCGGGATCACATAAAAATGGCAGCAAAATGGTCCAAAACATGGCCAATTTGCATACAATCGGTCGAACTTGTATATAAATTGGCTCATTTTGGGCCAAATCGTCCTGGTGTACCCACATTAGTCAACTCCCAGTAATGCAGTGCACACTCCTGCAGTCAGTGTGTCTTGGCTCCCGATACTCTGCACCATTTATCATTGTCACATTGGCAGATAGGTGAAGCTGCAGCACTACCCTACTCCCATGCACAAAACCTTTAGCTAAAATCAAAAACATTTTTTTTAAATACATGCCAACCACAGGAGGGACCTAAATAGAGGGGAGCCCAGGGGTCCTGACCCCCTGAGCCCCCCTTAATCCGGCCCTGCCTGGAGGGTGCACAGTATGGCTGCAGACAGGGACCGCTCTTGTTGTGTCACATGATGGCAGAGTCGGGGTGAAGGAGGGGAGGATGTTACAGTGCATAGTGCTTACAGTACAAACCTTTTTGAAACTGAGTTAATGTTGGAATTTGTCCATGCACTCATACAAGATGATATTGATCAAGATGTTACTTTATCTAGCCCCACCCCTCCTCCTGAACACCTCTGTCTGCAGTTAGGCAGAGGCTTTGCTAAAACTATTATGCAATCACATCGCCGTTTACTGTCCATCGGGAAACTGCCCAATTCAGGCCCTTTGTTCAATGCAAAATTTAGCAGTTACAACATAGCTGAAAAGGTGTCTACCTGGAGCACAACCATTATATACTAGAAAGCCCACTGAAAGCAAATGCTTCGAAAACCAGTCTGCTGCTTTGTGATTGTCTCTGTGCTTGTGCATGTGAGAGAGAGAAAGAAATGTAGTTTCACTTGCTGCCAAAAGATGGCAGTGTTTTAGAGACAAACAAACAGACACTAGACATATAGATAGATAGATAGATAGATAGATAGATAGATAGATAGATAGATAGATAGATGACAGTATGTATACGTATGTGGGTAGAAATCAGATGTTTTCTGGGAGTGTCAGGGAAAACGCAGACATGCCCAGGGTTTTAGGGGTCACGTGACATCACCTCCAGCCCCAATCAGCCTGCCTCTATCGCAGCCACCGAGTAAGTCCTGGGCTACTCACAGGGCCCTGCAAATTAGCGGCCATGCGATCAGGTCTGAATAACCCCCCACCCCGTCTCAGACACGTTTAGAGATAAAATCTCGACACAGCACAAAAATAAAAAATTTAAGATGATGGGACTTGTCTTGACACCACATAAAAATTCTGTACTCTGTTTTAAGTTAGGAGCAGATGGCAAACTTCTTTAGCCTGAATTTGCCGCTTTGAAGGAACATAGATCATATAAAATTGATCAGCTGAGTTAATTATAAAAGGGATGAGTTTGATGGATTAGCTTCTATCTAGCCAGCGAACTAATTTTATTATAACTGAATATCGGGTACTTTGTCAGGAAGGGTCTGTGTGTGGTTTTAAGATGTAACATACTCTTACTTTTTTTTCATAGCCAGAGATTATGTGCAAATTTTTGTAATTAAATAAAGAAAATTCCGAACATAAAAGACGTCACCCTCTCCCTGCTGTACTTTTAATTTTAGTAACTTTTTTAAAAAAAATGTTGTTACATTTTTATAATTTGTTACACTGTTTTAATTGTGTGTATGTTGTGTATAACCTAATATCACAAGGACAGGAATTATTTGTAAAGATACATTAGACTCTTAGAAATGTATTAAAAAACAAACACAGTGGAGCAGATTTGCTTGGTGCTGTACTAGCTGTGGGCTCTAGAAAATAATATATAGAATCAAATTGGTTTCCCATAGCAACATCTTCAATAGAACTCCCATCTTAGTAAATAAATCTCTGAGAGTGCAAAATCCACACAGGGGCCCTTATTCTGATCTAAGCGGTAACGGCCGCTTGCGGCCGTTCCGCCGATGTTTTCGCTCTGCGCATGTGCAGAGGGCACTCTGCGCATGTGCAGGCGAAATCGCTGCACATTTTTTTTTTTACCGCCGCAAAGGGGGTGGATAGGGGCGTGAGGGGCTACTTAGCCTCATTTCCCTATGCATACGCCCCGCGTTTCATGGGCGTTCCCATGCAAACGCGGGGCGTACGCATGGTAATGAGGCTGTGACGCATGTGTTGGGGGCGGGCATCTGACATCGCCGGATGTCAGCTGCCCGCCCCCATACATGCTTTCACACGGACAAGTGTCCGTGAGGTCTATGGGTGCGGGAGCTGGTGGAGCGTGCGGGCCTGCCTTCGATGGTCGGCGACCATCGAATGCAGGGGGCTGCTCCAAGATGGTGGAGGCGTATCCCCCGCCATTTTCATGCGGACCGCCACATGTCCGCGTACGGACGGCCGTGGCGATCCGTATGGAAGGCGGGGATTCGCCTGCACGGTCGGAGCCGCATATGCGGCTCCGGCCGCACCAAGCAGAATAAGGGCCAGGGTGCAGAAATTTCCAAAATGTACAAGGACCCTCCAGTTGGGGTGGGGCTGTAAGAAGGGGAGGGGGCGTGGATCCATTAGGTTGTCATCACCGTCCCGCACCCGCTGTGCAATTCGTTGCAAACTGTGTCATCACCGAACTTGCTCTTTGTCTGTGAACGGTGGGGTGTGGAAATGTATGGGGTGAGTAGGGTTGCAAACAAGCTACTGGTTACTTTCTTACTTTTCCAGGTGTCTGGGTGCGCCACTCGATTTTCGTGAGCCTCCCTGCCAATCCAGGAGAAAAGAGTATGCAATAATGTATAATCTGTGTCATACTTACCAACTTTCCAGCTGCTCCATTCGGTACAGGCCAGTACGACTTGGAGAGTGGCCGCATCAATGGAGAGCAATATGAGGGCGTGGATACATGATTGCATCATCATGGTCCCGCCCCCAGCTATTCAAAGCCTAGATTTTCAGCATTGTAGAGCAGAATATGGAGCCGTGATGATTAAAACCGTGTTGTTGGTGTCCCCAGACCGCCCACGTTCAAGGACGGCCCTGGGGGTAGGAGGATGCAATGGGAAGCCAGAGCTACCCATTCTATTGATATTTCTACATGAAATATCTGAATAAATACAAAATAGTAATATGTCAAAAATTACATTTCACCTATTTAATTATAATAATCTTGTCCAATAAAAACAAAACAGGCTGTGCGCAGTTATAGCTGCTGGGTCTGTTGACGTCTTACTTGAATAGTATACAGGATATATATCAGGTTATATAAGGATTGAGAATCCCAAACAAAGTCAGTTGTCAGATGTAATCTTGACCTGAGAGTAATGTGCTGGTTCGTCCATTGATCACACCAACTGCTGTTTGTGCAGAATTGAGTCTCTGGGATAGAACCAAGCGGAGGTTGTAAAACTTGTTCTCGGAATCAGCAGTAAATTGTGTAACATTTGAACTTCTCCACTTTGTATTCACTTTTCCATTCTAAATTTACATTCAACAGTTTTTTTTTCCAATACAGTGTTGCCCATTTATGATATGTAGGCCTAGTGCAATTGTAACTTACAGCAGCACAGAGCATATCAGGAGATACGTGATGTGTCATTGAGGACAGGGCTGCATGTGACTGGGGCAGTGACATGATGTGAGGAAGTGAATGGCGGAAGCAGGAAGCCAATTGCCTGTCAAGAAGAGATATTGGGCCGTATAATGATTTACCAGCCTAAATGATTTTTGGAATAATTCAAGATAGCCATCTAATCATTTTACTTGTGGATAAATAATGTTCAAATATTCCATTACTCATTTGTTAAAACACATTTCTAAACCTTGTGGACATAATAGAATACAATAGAAGGAGCGATTGCATTTATTATTGTGTACACGAAGCACGATACATGGTGAAGATCTATCAGGATGTGAAGAGGAGAGAAACCATGAGGTACTTTGTCATTTTATAACAACAGTTGTCCAATACGTTGTATCGTTGTGCCGTGGTTTTCTGTGATTAAAGTCCACACATTGCTAATAAATTCTAAATTTCAATGCCCCAGCGGATATATTAAAACATATTTCCAAAAAGAACGAAGCTCCTTGGGTAGGAGGCTGCATTCAAAGTAACAATCATTTTTCATTCCATCCATTTTGATTTTAAACCTACGTTTCTCTCTGAAAATACCAATCTTTACCACAGAACCTTTTCTGAAGTTTTGAAATTTTGTTTGGAGTCTGTGTAAATATCCAGCAACTTGCGTGACAGTGTTGGCTGCTCGTGATGTTAGCTGCCATTTTGTTAGCTGAACCAAAATTCATGAAAATGGCCAAGACATCTCTATTACACATTCTGTGAGCTGTGCGGAAAGTGTGCTGTGAAGGCGGAACATGCGATATGAAGGTGGAGTCCATCGAAGCTCCGTCCCCATTGGCTTGGTTGCCAAAAACATACAGAGGATATTTTACTAAGATGGGAGTTTTATTAAAGATGGGATGTTGGCCATACTGTAGCAACCATTCCTTCTACTTCTTATTTATTTATTTAGTACCTTCTAGTAGATGATAGAGTGAATCTGATTGGTTGCTTTGGGCAACATCCCATCTTCAATAGCGCTCTCCCTTCTTAGTAAATCTACCTCACAGACCTTAAATACACCCTGGGCTATAAATTTGCCCTTTATACTTTTCCTTATTCCGTTATTTAGTTTAGAAATGGTCCCCATACGATCTCATGGTGGTTCCTGGAAAACCACACTTTCCGAGTGATGGGTCCCTATATGTTGATGCTATTTCTCTATCTTTACCTTTTTATTTCTTGCAATTATTCCCCATCTGGAAGAAAGAAAAAAAAGGAAAAAGGTGCTGACGTTCATTTTCTTCCATGTCATTTTGGAGATAGTCAACAAATTCTATAGAGAGGTGACCTCCATTATGAGGAAGAATTCAGGATTTGGACAGAGACCAACGACAAAGTCCTGCATTGAGTGGCAAGGTGACATTGTGTGTCATATCAGCATTCACGTCCAGCTCCCTTTTCCTCAGAGAGTAATTATTTCTTTCAGAGCGAAAGGTCCAATTTGCTGTAAAGAAAGGAGCCCCGGGTAAAATGAAAGAAGTGACTATGAGCTTACTTGACATGAAAGTGGCAGTGGATGGACTCCGCGTCAAACGGGCTGTTTATTGCGGCTTAGAAGAGATGGTGCGCCCTTTTATTACAGGATACTACGATACTGGGAAATATACAGGATTCCACGATATCTGCGTGGCCGCGCCACGGTTTGTTTACTAACATTTAAAAAAAAAACATTTTCTATGGTGAAAAACCGTTTTGGTAACCGGTAGATGCCGATTTTTGATAGTCTGCGCATTCGAAAGCCATAGTATGCATGCGGAAGCCATCCTTCAATAATATCTTGATACTTTTGTATCGCTGACTGTACGCAAGTTTTTGTTTTTTTGGGGGGAGTGTCAGGGAAAAGGCAGGCATGCCCATGTGCTTGAGGGGAAGTCATGTGACCTCAGCTTCGGCCCCGATCAGTATGTTTCTATCACGGCCGCCGAGTAAGTCTTGGGCTACGCACACACTGCACTCACTGGGAAATCATTCGCTGTGAGCTGCGTGCGAATGGATTTGCAGCTAATCGCTGATCCAGCTGAGTTTTGCAAGCTGTGCTTAGCAAATCACAGGCTTGCAATGGGCAGGATTTCACTCTGGACGGACGGCATATACCTCAACTCAGGGCTACAGAAAGTAGCAGCCCAGCGATCAGGTCTGAATTAGGCCCATTGTCAGTGAACTATGTACCTTTTTCTGGTCCTCACACAACACTGCGAAATTCGCATGGATGTACCGCAACCAACATGGCTGCCCACCTCCCCTTGCTTGGCGAGTTCTCCACATTGGCTGTGAATGGATGTTTTGCATAAACATCCATTCGCAGCCTTGGGCGCAGGTGCCAAATCTAATCATTTGGAAGGTGTAAGCCAAACAAAGACACTCTCTGGTGTGTTAGCTTTGCAAGTTCACTGTATGCGAAGAGGGCGGGCAGCTGACACTCGCGTCATGGCACCATGTGCATGGGAATGCCCATTAACCCCTGGGCATTCCCATGTGCATAGCCCATCGCCGTCGCCCCACGCCCGCATTGCTACAGGATGGTGAAGTAGCAGTTTGCCATGCCCGCTTCCACCCAGCGTCTGCACATGCGCATATATGCAAAACATTGCTCCCCTATGCGAACACGTGGGGGAGCGATGAAACCATTATAAGGCTCTATATGACACCCAGATAAAGAACCAGCCTATCAGATTTGACATGTTACAGGCTGTGTTTGAAACATAACAGTTATAGGGCCATATTCCCTAAGATTCAAAAGTGATAAATTGGAGACTGATAAACAACCAACCAATCAGCTCCTGCCTGACATTTTTTAAACACTGTCTGTGACATGGCAGAGAGGAGCTGATTGGCTGACTGTTTATCACTCTCCATTTTATCACTTTCGAAGCTTAGTGCATCTGGGCCATAATCTTGTTGATAAGTATTTTATCTCTGTCCACTTTATCACACATATTACTTCCAAAAATGAACGTGGGAAACATCTACCGATGGCACCAACTATATACCAATATTTAGATACAGTGACCAAATTTTAATATCAGATTACAGACATAATACTTTCCTCACTAGTCACAATGTTCCAAGCAATGTCTGCCGGCAGTGGTATATGTAAACAAGCACACAAGCAAATGGAACACATAATGAATTAATGTCAATGTTTTCGGCTGCTTGCTTCTAAGTTAATTACCCGTCATGCTATCATACCATTCCGCTGTGCAATGAATAGATTGAAAAGCGCAATTCAGGATAGGGAATTGCTGGAGAAGGTCCAACAGCCATGTACTGTTCAAGCTGGGGACAAACTCATTCTCTTTAGAAGTCATAAATAAGTAATGTTTGGAAACTCATGCAAAAAATAGCAGTTTTATATAAAAAAAATAATTTCTCTAACCTAATTTTTTTCTTATAAATACATAAGGTAGCATTAGGTTTTTTCACATCACTATATATGTAAAGTACACACATAGCCATGTTCTATTCAAACGTGATGGGCCCACAAAGAAACTACATTTAACAATAATATTTAACAATATTTACAATTTACATAATTTATATTGTGCGTAGCACATGAGGATAATATGGAAAATCCAGACTAGGTTTTGGAGCAGCAGCAGGAAAATTAGATCCAGTCCAGGTTTCCTTATTGATGTGATCAGGGTTGGGCTGATTAGCAGCACCTGTTGTTTTCTGATATAAGTGTTTCCAGAGTTTGTACTATGCTGTAATACCTGCAGTGTCGTTGTATATTCAGGGATGTGTACTGCTATATTTAATGACCATTTTACAATTCAGAGTATATACCATTTGAAGTTTTTGTCAGAAGAATTCTTATATTTCAACTACATCACTTACTTAATTTAAGGTTCTAAGCAATGCCTTTGTTTCTCCATCAGAAGCCATCTGAGCATGCTCAGTGTGCTGACTAAACATGTGGGAGTGGTGAGCGCCTACGGCTCCCTCTGTCAGTAGATGGCGCTAGATACTGGGGCCAAGTTCTTGAATGCATAAGCCAAAAAGCAGAGGGGGACTGCAGCAGTTACTTCCAAAGGTCCCCTGTATATATACATTTAGTGAATATTTAGGAGTAAATTTATTAAAGGTTCTAAAAATAAAAAGAGGTGATGTTTCCCATAGCAATGGGGGGTATTCAATGTACCGCCGCTATTTTCGATGGGGGAAATAGCGGCGGCTCCCTGTTCAATGCTGTCATTAGCGACAGCATTGAAGAGGGAACACGGCAGAACAGGCCCAATTATGGCCGTGGATTGTCGCAATCCCGACCGCAGATCGCCAATCCATGGCTGTTTTCTCCAATCGGCAGGCGGGACATTGAATCCCGCCTGTCGTTCAGCTGTCGGGCTGATTGCAAATGGGCCAGGATCACGGCTGTCGGCAGGGATCGACAGCCATGATCCTAGATTGAATTCCCCCCTATGTCAATCATTTCTCAAATGCATAAACTTCCATCTACCTGGCATTGCTGTAACACCTCGCTATGACCTGTGCATGCAATATTGCCAGTGAATGTTTAAGCTTTTTAAAGCCAAGTCATGTTCTAATCACCTTCTGGAATACCATGAAGAAAAAAAAAAACACGTTGTTTAATATATATATATATATATATATATATATATATATATATATATATATACAGCTGCAGTAGCCCGGCACTCCCAAAAACTGAAATAACTGCGCCTGGTGCCCCTATCAGAGAGGGATAGTATATGGTGCAGAAGATGTGGCACTCGCGGCGACTATGTAAAAGAAGATTCTGGAGACGGTATGTGAACCAATCAACGTTTCATTCAATTAAGAATTTCGTCAGGATTATTTCAAAAAATTAAACATAATGCTTACCTTATATCCCCCATTGCACGCTGGATTGTCCCGTCCCCTGACGCTGGACCCGGAAGTGGCGCTTCCAGATGACGTCATGACGTCTGCAGCCCGGCCCGCAGACGCTCTGACACTGTTCCACGTCCTATCCCAGGGTCAGTTGTCATGGAGACGGCGCACTGTCAACCAAACAGAGTGAAAAGAAGGGGATAAGGCAGCTATATACACAAACATGAAATATTGTAATAACCAATATAATAACAACACACTATAATATAAAGCAGACTAAAACAGACTAAAACAGCAGAAAGAGCAGAAAAATATCAAAACAGAAAAAATGTATCAGAACAGTAAAGAAATTAATACATATCATCCTTAGATGTATATTCATAGTAAGCAAGAGATAGGCATGGTATCGTTTAGCCCTCTGGGGTGAATAGTATCTAATTTATTGATCCAAAAAGCCTCTCTACGTAAGAGAACGAGGTTTCTATCACCACCACGGGACAGTGGAGGGATGAAATCGATCATCCGATATTTCAAAGATGTAAGGCCATGCCGAAGTTCAAGGAAGTGTCTAGCCACCGGTTGCTCGCTAGAACCGGAATTAATGGCGGCCTTAATGGCCGATCTATGTGCTGTCATCCTTTCCTTGAACTTACGGCTGGTCTTCCCCACATATGAGAGCCCACACGGGCAATTTATAAGGTATACCACGTATGAGCTCTCACATGTTAGATGGTGACGAATGTGGAATTTAACACCAGAATGAGGGTGGCAGAAAACGTCTCCAGGTACCAAGAATTTACAAGTGGTACAGGGACATTTAAAACAGCCATATCTTTTGTGGGAGAGAAAATGGCTCACAGGAGATGAAACAGGTTGCAATATGTCAGTTTTCACAAGCCAACTACGAATGTTGCGGGGATTGGAGTAGCACGGCATCAAGGTGGTGTTATTAAGGTTAAGGTCCTCATCAGATTTTACAATATTCCACAGACGTTTAGAGATTTGATTAATCTGTGGTGCTAAGGTGTTGTATTGGGTCACCCAAGGTAAACGATCTGTGTTAGTTCTAACTACCCTGCTATCCAATAACTGTCTTCTATCCAATCCCATTACTTTGATCTTAGTCTCTAACAAGGACTCGCGTGGGTACCCTCTAATGACAAATTTTTCAATTAATTCATCTATTTGCTGGCCGGCCCTAGTTATGTCGTTATTAATCCTAAAGATTCTTAACATCTGTGAATATGGCAAACCTGCCTTCAGATTCTTAGGATGACAACTATCCCAGTGTAGAAAAGTGTTTCTATCGGTCTTCTTGATAAACACAGAGGTATTCATCGCAGAGTTATTAACCTTGATGAGGACATCAAGGAATTCAATTTCGTTTTGGCTGCTTTTATAGGTGAATTTGACAGGGTGGACAGCACTATTAATGTGAGTGAAGAGGTCAACAAGATCCCCCAACTCCCCCCGCCACACAAACAACAAATCGTCTATGTAGCGGGTGAAGAAGGGGATACGTGTGGCCACCTCATCTCTACCAAAGAAAAAGTTATGTTCAACATCGAACATATAGATGTTCGCATATGTGGGGGCCACTGAGGACCCCATAGCACACCCCTTAATTTGTAAGAAATGCTGCCCATTAAATCTGAAAAAAATTTTTGTCAGGATCATCTCCAGTAATTCCAACCAAAAATCAACAAGATCTGAGTCAAAGGTACCATTAGAGAGTAATAACCTACGGACTGACGCTAGTCCTGCCGCGTGGGGTATTACAGTATATAGGCTGGTTACATCAGCTGTAACCAGCCAACCATCATCAGGTAAATTGCCAAAAGATTCCAACTTTTTGAGCAGTGTAGTAGTATCTAATAAAAAATGCTCATGTCCCTGTATAAGGGGCTGTAAAATGGTATCTAAATAGATTGCCACCGGTTGGAAAAGGGACCCCCTCGCCGAGATGATAGGACGCCCCGGCGGGGGGTCTAGTCCCTTATGAATTTTGGGCAATGTATATAAGATGGGCATGATGGGAAATTTAGGGATGAGTACCTGACACAGATCCTGATTGATTAAGGAATTCCTACATGCTCTATCAAGAATGCATTTCAACTGTTCTGAAAATGTAGTAGTAGGATCTGACTTAAGCATGGAATAAACCTCAGAGTCAGACAATTGTCTAAAAATTTCATTACAATAAACATCACGATCCTGCACTACAATTCCACCCCCCTTGTCCGCGGGCCGAATGACTATGCGGTCATTTTTAGATAAATTCTGTAGAGCCTCACGTTCAAGGGGGGAGAGATTGCAGTGGGGAGCAGTAAACTCATTAACAGTGGTGGACACCTCTAAATCCAATAAACGCATAAAGGTCTTGATGCTAGGATTATTCGATAAGGGGTCAAAAGAGGACCTCATTTTAAAAATGAGGTCCTCTTTTGACCCCTTATCGAATAATCCTAGCATCAAGACCTTTATGCGTTTATTGGATTTAGAGGTGTCCACCACTGTAAATGAGTTTACTGCTCCCCACTGCAATCTCTCCCCCCTTGAACGTGAGGCTCTACAGAATTTATCTAAAAATGACCGCATAGTCATTCGGCCCGCGGACAAGGGGGGTGGAATTGTAGTGCAGGATCGTGATGTTTATTGTAATGAAATTTTTAGACAATTGTCTGACTCTGAGGTTTATTCCATGCTTAAGTCAGATCCTACTACTACATTTTCAGAACAGTTGAAATGCATTCTTGATAGAGCATGTAGGAATTCCTTAATCAATCAGGATCTGTGTCAGGTACTCATCCCTAAATTTCCCATCATGCCCATCTTATATACATTGCCCAAAATTCATAAGGGACTAGACCCCCCGCCGGGGCGTCCTATCATCTCGGCGAGGGGGTCCCTTTTCCAACCGGTGGCAATCTATTTAGATACCATTTTACAGCCCCTTATACAGGGACATGAGCATTTTTTATTAGATACTACTACACTGCTCAAAAAGTTGGAATCTTTTGGCAATTTACCTGATGATGGTTGGCTGGTTACAGCTGATGTAACCAGCCTATATACTGTAATACCCCACGCGGCAGGACTAGCGTCAGTCCGTAGGTTATTACTCTCTAATGGTACCTTTGACTCAGATCTTGTTGATTTTTGGTTGGAATTACTGGAGATGATCCTGACAAAAAAATTTTTCAGATTTAATGGGCAGCATTTCTTACAAATTAAGGGGTGTGCTATGGGGTCCTCAGTGGCCCCCACATATGCGAACATCTATATGTTCGATGTTGAACATAACTTTTTCTTTGGTAGAGATGAGGTGGCCACACGTATCCCCTTCTTCACCCGCTACATAGACGATTTGTTGTTTGTGTGGCGGGGGGAGTTGGGGGATCTTGTTGACCTCTTCACTCACATTAATAGTGCTGTCCACCCTGTCAAATTCACCTATAAAAGCAGCCAAAACGAAATTGAATTCCTTGATGTCCTCATCAAGGTTAATAACTCTGCGATGAATACCTCTGTGTTTATCAAGAAGACCGATAGAAACACTTTTCTACACTGGGATAGTTGTCATCCTAAGAATCTGAAGGCAGGTTTGCCATATTCACAGATGTTAAGAATCTTTAGGATTAATAACGACATAACTAGGGCCGGCCAGCAAATAGATGAATTAATTGAAAAATTTGTCATTAGAGGGTACCCACGCGAGTCCTTGTTAGAGACTAAGATCAAAGTAATGGGATTGGATAGAAGACAGTTATTGGATAGCAGGGTAGTTAGAACTAACACAGATCGTTTACCTTGGGTGACCCAATACAACACCTTAGCACCACAGATTAATCAAATCTCTAAACGTCTGTGGAATATTGTAAAATCTGATGAGGACCTTAACCTTAATAACACCACCTTGATGCCGTGCTACTCCAATCCCCGCAACATTCGTAGTTGGCTTGTGAAAACTGACATATTGCAACCTGTTTCATCTCCTGTGAGCCATTTTCTCTCCCACAAAAGATATGGCTGTTTTAAATGTCCCTGTACCACTTGTAAATTCTTGGTACCTGGAGACGTTTTCTGCCACCCTCATTCTGGTGTTAAATTCCACATTCGTCACCATCTAACATGTGAGAGCTCATACGTGGTATACCTTATAAATTGCCCGTGTGGGCTCTCATATGTGGGGAAGACCAGCCGTAAGTTCAAGGAAAGGATGACAGCACATAGATCGGCCATTAAGGCCGCCATTAATTCCGGTTCTAGCGAGCAACCGGTGGCTAGACACTTCCTTGAACTTCGGCATGGCCTTACATCTTTGAAATATCGGATGATCGATTTCATCCCTCCACTGTCCCGTGGTGGTGATAGAAACCTCGTTCTCTTACGTAGAGAGGCTTTTTGGATCAATAAATTAGATACTATTCACCCCAGAGGGCTAAACGATACCATGCCTATCTCTTGCTTACTATGAATATACATCTAAGGATGATATGTATTAATTTCTTTACTGTTCTGATACATTTTTTCTGTTTTGATATTTTTCTGCTCTTTCTGCTGTTTTAGTCTGTTTTAGTCTGCTTTATATTATAGTGTGTTGTTATTATATTGGTTATTACAATATTTCATGTTTGTGTATATAGCTGCCTTATCCCCTTCTTTTCACTCTGTTTGGTTGACAGTGCGCCGTCTCCATGACAACTGACCCTGGGATAGGACGTGGAACAGTGTCAGAGCGTCTGCGGGCCGGGCTGCAGACGTCATGACGTCATCTGGAAGCGCCACTTCCGGGTCCAGCGTCAGGGGACGGGACAATCCAGCGTGCAATGGGGGATATAAGGTAAGCATTATGTTTAATTTTTTGATATAATCCTGACGAAATTCTTAATTGAATGAAACGTTGATTGGTTCACATACCGTCTCCAGAATCTTCTTTTACATAGTCGCCGCGAGTGCCACATCTTCTGCACCATATATATATATATATATATATATATACACACACACACACACACAGTGTATTTATTTTCTGGAAATACTTCTGCACATCCGAAAGGGGTAACATCTCTTTGTAAAAACGCACATATTCCAAATTTACAGTAACTTTGAGCTTTCAGATCAATTTGCTCTTTATACCTAGCAAGGGAGACATAAATAATTCCGAGCGTAATATTAGTCTGTTCCTTCCAAAGTACTGCATCCCTAATAGAGTGTAGCCTTTATGACATAACTCATGGTGTAGCACAAACACCCCATCAATAGTGCAGCGGCTCATTTCATTGTCCTTAGTGCATGGAATCTTCATTATTTGCACTCCTGATAAAAGGCAGCACATCCAGCGGATCAGCACTAGTCCATTTAACGGAGAGCAATAATTTATCTCATCTCCAACACTGGACACCGTCTGTTTACTTGGATAATAAAGATCTTCCATACTGATGGGCTGAGGGTGGGGGGTGGACGAGGGCTGTCTGTCACATAGGAAGGGAAGAGACTGAGACTCCTCAGCTGTGTGAGAGAGAAATATCACATCTCTTCTGACTGTTTATAGGCACAAAACAAACAAACCTTAACCGCATAATGGCCGCAGTGGTTTTGTCCTCCGTGACCAGACTACATTGTACGTTTTTTGGAGATTGCACTGGGTATAGTATTTTATTTTTCAGCCTGTGCATGGCAATTTTAGCTGCGTGGAAATGGAAAGTGGTTGATATACATCCAATGCCTTACAAGCAGTGAAAAGAAGTGTAGGAGTGGACTTGTGGAGAAGTTGCCCAAAGCAACCAATCATCTTCCACCTATCTGCCCTGGTCCTTACCAATCAGCTTCTACTTACATTGCAGTATCTCCACTGGTCTACACCAATCAGCTTCTACCTACAGTGCGGTATCTCCACTGGTCCACACCAATCAGCTTTGAGCTATTTCCACTGGTCCATGCCAATCCATTTCTAACTGTCCACTTTGCTGGTCTTTTCACTGTTTGACACATCAACCATAGTGTCATCTTTGTAGGTCAAACTTGGGACTCGGGTGAAGGTGTGGAAGCCTGTTAACACTGTTAATTTAGCTTGATCTGATGAATAAATATTAAACAGTATTGATTTCCAGAGAGCAGCAGAATTTAATGCCCAAATTAGTAAAAAAATAATTATAAAAAACAATTTACACTTCTTACCACCAGTCATGAAGAGGGCAATCTAGGCACAACGATAATGCGTTTTGCACTAACTTGCATCATAGGGCCATCATCCTCTGATTTACTGGGCCTGGAATCCCTGATTTATATAGTGGAGCCATGATAATGTAGTACCATGCCCCCCACCATAGAGTCTGCCTGGCTGTCCCCTCCCCTGGATTCACCAAGAGAACACTGCCAAGAAGTCAGCAAGTATGGGTTACAATCCCTTTAAAATATCCTTACCGTACTGGAATCTGCAACACCTGTGTGAGTAGGGTAATAATAATATTTTATTTATTTAATTTATTGTAACTATTATCATTACTATTACCTTATTTTATTTAACTTTTTAATTTATTTTTGCAAGTTTGTTTTAGACTCATGATTGCCGACTTTCCCTCCAGAAGGGAGCAGCCAAGATGGCACAACAGGGGTCTTGGTTTAGAAATTCCTTACGGTTTAGGGAAGACATAACTTCATCATCTCTGCCCACCCTTGCTGTACAATACCCACATTAATTACATTGAAAACAGGGGGGGGGGGGGGTGTTGCATCCTCACCCTGCCCTCTTTTCCTCCTGAAGGGGGCAGCTGCGGGGGTGAGTGGGCAGCTATGTTGTATGTTGGAGCTGGTATAAGCATGCTTCGGTAGTCTTGTACACTTTTCGTGTTGGCCAGGAATATCACCTAAATATCAGTAGCCTCCTGCCCATTCGGGGAGACTAGGCAAGTATGCGGTAGCCAGGACTACATTACCTGATGTATAGGGTTAATATTAGTTATATTTGTTGCCCTGGCTACTGCAAAAGGAAATATATAGAAATCTTGACTAAATCCACTGTGATTGAAACAGATTACATCAGAATGCC
Source organism: Crinia signifera (assembly GCF_055691185.1). NCBI lineage: Eukaryota > Metazoa > Chordata > Amphibia > Anura > Myobatrachidae > Crinia > Crinia signifera. The sequence goes on along the minus strand of NC_139226.1, from coordinate 94,805,827 downwards.
TGACAGCAAACATAACCCCAATGGCACCTGTGCTGTTCTAGATCTGGAGGGGTCTACAATGGGAGAATGACAAGAGACTTGTATATTTGGGAATCAGACATACAGTAATATCCAGAGTGTAGGCAAACTAGCATTGATTCACCCAGCATGTTACAGAACATATAGAACTACAGTGTGTTTATAGCCTGAAACAATGAAAGAACGATGGACAATGCACAGTGCATAGTAATTATTTGCCAGTTCTTTATATAGAGCACACATATAAATTGCAGCACTTTGCAGAGAACAGTAGACTGTTTACATCAGTCCCTGCCATATAGGAGCTTACAATCTATATTCCTTCCCATATAAACGTACTAAGGTTAATTCATTTTTGTCGGGAGCCAAATAACCTTCTAGAATTTATTTTGCGAATGGGGGACATCCAAAGTACCTGGAGGAATCCCACATAATCACCAAGGGAACATACACATTACACATAGGGGGATATTCTGGTTCACTTGCAAAGGCAAATTCACTCTCAGATGGACAAAACCATATGCTCTGTATGTATGCCTGTAACATGCGCAGAGAGAGAGTTACATTTAGGTGGGGTGTGTGGTTCAAACTGATATCTATATTACAGTGTAAATATAAAGCAGTCAATATTTACCCTGCATAGAAACAAAATACCTCACCCAAATCTAACTCTCTCTGCACATGTTACATCAGCCCCACCTGCAGTGCACATGGTTTTGTCCATCTGAGAGTGAATTTGCCTTTGTGAGTGAACCAGAATAACCCTCATAGTTAGGGCTGTGGTGGGAATCAAACCGAAGTGGCACCTGATGATGCAGTTCAAACATTGCTACGTTCAGGAAGGGCCACCAATACGGGAGTGCTGTGGGTACATCTGGACGCCGCCGGACAATTAAAATGCTGTACCGGCTGATCGGCTGCCGGTACGCAAGCTCTGATTGGCTCACCATGCGCTCCGGGACCTCCGGGCTGCAGCTCAGCGGAAGAGAAGATGGGGAAGCAGGAGCTAAGTCAAGTGAAGGTAAGGGGGGGTGGCGGTCTGATAATGAGTCCCGGGCCCCAAAATTCCTGATGGCAAGCCTACGTTCAGGTGCACACAGATGCTGACATTACTATTATGTTGTTTTGTCATTCTGACAGGCTGGGAACTAATAAAAGCACAAAACAAAGAAATATATGTTTTAGGGACCCTATAATTGGACTAATATGAGAAAGACTGAACACCTATTCGAGTCCTGTATTGTACCCTTTCCTTTCAATATGACAGAATTATAGGCAGAGAATACTATGAACCTTCTTCTTAGTTACAGAACAATACTTACTGCTGTATTTATTTGCTCCATGTGCCTATTGAACAGCAAACAGTAAAATTAAGAACCGGCGAATGTTGCACTAAAGATTAAAATAACGGCAAAACAATTAAAAATGTTTCTCCCTGTAGTCTTTTCTTACCTTGCCTTTAAATCACCTGGACAGAGGTGTTTAACTTCATGCCCTGGTATAAAGAAAGTGTTTAGTAGTTTTATGACAGAGATAACACAGCATAGATCAAACTCTTTTGGCAGTTTTGTAGATTGTTAGGTTAAGGCGCCTTAAAGACAGATTAGATTGAAAAATAAATCTTCATAATATACAGCTTTCCGTTCAGCATAGAACTGAGGGTGCAGCGCTCAGACATCACAGCAAGGTGGCAATGTTCCTTTGCTCTCAAAAATGCCCTTTTCTCCTACTGAAAAGGGAAGCAGCCATTTTGTGAATCCTTCTGTCAGCTACTACGCTCAGTTGTGGCAACCATTTTGTGGGGTTTAGCTAAAATCATTACAGCGGGATGAAAATGCCTTTGTTTGCTAGAAGCATCACATTTTATTAGACACATGCAGTATATAAAGGTAGCCTATTAGCTCACAAGACACTAGCGACCTCAATGAGGTGAAAAATGCCTGACTGAGGTAAAAACTCACCTGCTAAAAATGCAGTCATGCCTCAAGCATGTGAGGTAATAGATTACATTTTGACAACATGGATGCCTCCGGTGTATGTAAGTGACACAGAATTGATATCCATTTTTAACTATTTGATACAATGAAGCAGCTGGGCTCTGTCTAGATATGCCTAATTTAGTTCATGAAAAAACATTTAAGGAAAACATGATTTATTCTTTGATCATGACTGTCAATTTTATCGTAAGACGATAGGTGGTAAAAATGCGTGACCTTGCCCTAGAGTTGGCGTTAGCCCCCTCCAGCAACAAGATATGGCATAGTATAGGAAAGCCTGATTAACAAGTACTGTGGCAATATATGGCATCTCAGAATGGTTAGAATATAGAAAAGTAATTGGAAAATTCCAATATCGAGACAGCTGAGTAATGTTCATTATTGTTAAAATGCAGCCATAGCAGATATATTATATCACGGCAGAAAAAAACAAAATAAAAAAATAACATCCCTGAGGGTTATTACTAATTAAGGTTCTATGCACGTGGAAAACAGGTTCTGCGTCTTCGATCTGAGAAATTGACAGGCTTCCGATAGATGGTAGGATGTTGCCCCCATTTGTGGGGCCGGTGAAGCCTGGGCCTGTGTCTTTGGAAGCAGATATCATGGTCGGGTGTGTACAGCCCAGGAGAGTTACACCAATGGCCGATGTTCACCTAATTGATGATGCTGGGCCGTTGGACACAGCAGTGGATCACACAAGCATGCAGGAGACTTCTATTAACACATAACGCCCATGTCAACATTTGCATATTTTCATAGAGCAGCTGCATCCAAAGTTAAACCGTGTCCCTCTCTATATCAGACCTTAGGTTCGAACACATAACATGCACTACTGTATATTTTGTATATGATGGGACTGTCATGGCTACAGAACTTAAAGCTCTGGAAAGTGGACAGAGGGTAATTTTGTGCACTCCCGTTTCTTTGATGCAGAAATAGGACATGCAAACATTGCTGTGAATTAACAGTTTTAGGCGCCTAACTACAGTAACAAACTCCTAAATAATGTGATGCGGCACATAACTCTAGACATTAATACGCCTCTGGGCCCTATCACATATATTTGAATAAATATGTCCAATAAGACAGATCATAAGTTTTTTCCATTTTCAGGGTCAGGGAACCCTAGAAAATCAGGCTCTATACTTTATGTATATATGGCAGCAGCCATGTCACTGGGGGATTCCATAATTGGTGTGGTTTTGCAGTGCGACTTATTTTATATTGTATTCATACTCTATACAATTACTATTATATAGATAGGAACTTCTAGTCAGTGAGATAGCACTCACATAGACAATGATCACGCCAGGTAATGTATTTCAGAGGAAGCTTCCTCGCTGTTTATGTTGTTGAAAATAGAACCGATTTCTATTCTAGACTGTTTAGTTTAATTGCAGCTGATACAGAAATGTTCCGTCTCTCCATTTACAACCATTCTATCGCTGGCTTGGAAAAGTGAAATAATGTCTGACACAAGTGACAGGTGTTTTGCTCTATCTTGTGTCTATTAAGAACTCCTTTGGTAAGGCACCACAATAATGGCGTATTTATACTTTTCAGCAGTTGTGGCAGTTTGGGAAGAATATCAAGGGGAAATTTACTAAAATGGGAGATCTATTTCAGATGGGATGTTGCTATTGACAACCAATCAGATACTTTCTATTATCTTCCAGAATGGGATAAATAAATCAGAAGTAGATTCTGATTGGTTGCCCATAGGAACATCCCATCTGATATAGATCTCCCATCTTAGTAAATTTCCCCCTAAGTGTTTACTTAAACCTTCACATAGACAATGAAGGCTGACATTTTGTGGATTGAACAAAAAATTCTTGAGAATGCAGGGTAAACATACTTGTTCCTCACAATAATGTGGAGACAGCCATTTTGTGTGCTGATCCAATGAAAATGCAGTCCATCACTCTAGAAGCAGATGGCATTCTAGAGGTCCAAGGCCCACAGGGCATGCTGCATTCTTAAAATGGCTGTCTCCACGGTTGATCAGTGAATCCTGCCTCCAAAAAGGCAGTGAAGTCATTCTATGCTAGAGGTGTGGTTAAATGATGATGGAAGCACACCACATCTGCCTAGATCTTCTGAAGTACTAGGCTACCCCTGACTCACACTCAACCCTAGAGGCAATTTGTGGGTGGTGGAAACACCGTATTCCAGTCCAGTCCCTTCTGGTGGGTCAGCAAGAGAGGTACTTTACACAATCACACCCTCCAGCTGGCACTGCTGCACAGGTAGTTGTTAAATTCTAGTGGGCTAGAGGACCTTTCACGCCCAGGGGGAGGAGCAAGGCCAGGGGGCTTGCTCCTTCACTAACCACGCAATCACTGGTTGCCTTTAGTAACCAGGTGGTGAGGGAACCTATACAGTTTGCCCTCATAGCTGCAGTCATGCCGGCACATGGAAACATGCGGCACATCCAATGATGAAATGTAAATAAAACCACTGTTTTCTGTTTTCCTGCAGAAAATGGCAGCAGTTTTCTGTTTACTCATTGCAGAGCATATGATTCATTTGTTTAATGTGTAGAACGCTTTAGTGTTTTCACATTTAAGGCTTTTGCCAAGTGACTGCACAGACGGCTCAACATATGATTTCTGCTACAAATTAGTACAGAATTCTGGAACAATTAAACTGGCTCCTTCAGAAAGCGGCGGTCACAGTCTATTTACTGGTTTATAAAAGGTGACTTTAACATCGGGAACGGGGATGATACATTGCTATTAACCCCGATGCTGTGACTGAAATGCAAACTAGACAGAACCATTCTCAGCACAGTAAGGTGTGTACGTCTTGGGTCTTCACATCTTTGTGTACCCCCAGTTTTAAATAGGTGGCTGGAATAGAACAATCCGGAGCCGATCAGATCAAGGCGCGATATTGCAAAACTAAACAAAAATAATTATAACTTAAAATAAAAGAGCAGATGTATTAATCCTGGTGAGTGACAAAGTGGAAGGTGAAAACAGAACAGCCAATCAGCTCCTGTCTTTTTTTAAACCCAGCCTATAACATGGCAGTTAGGAGCTCATTGGCTGCTTTATTTTCGCCTTCCACTTCATCACTTCACCGGGCTTAATAAATCTGCCTCCAAAGTTGTGTATGTCCAGATGTATTATCTGGTGTGTGGAGTGAGAAAACTGCCGGTGTCCCTTTGGCGCCACTGTAAGGTCCCAACTTAAGGTCTTAACTTTGTTTGTTGCAGGGATGGATACAGAGGGGGACAATGCCTCCACCCCCCCCCCCCACCCCCCATGCCATCAGCCAGCAGAAACACTCTCTCTGAAGACTTGCTCCCTCCCTTCTTCGGCGCAGCTCATCAGCTTTAACAGCAGAGTGAGAGACACACCAAGCACACTGATGCATACAGAGACAGCATCAAGCACACTGACACACACACACACACACAGACAGGACTGGTTGCACTGACGCACACACAGAGACAGCATCTGGCACACTGACGCATACAGAGACAGCACCGGGCACATTAACACCCACAGAGACAGCAACAGACACACTGATATACAGAGACAGCACCGGGCACCCTGACTGGTTCACTGGTTCCAAAATAGAGGGGACCCCCAGTTTTTTTGTCCCATGTATTTTTGGAACCAGGATTATTATTAATAATAATTATCGGTAATTATTTTGGCTTGAGGGTGCCTTGAAAAATCTTGGAGCCCCAAAGGGTGCCTTGAAGCGAAAAAGTTTGGGAACCACTGGGTTAATCAAAGAGAGAGACATCTGTAATATATAAGATGGGTACCTTACACAACTGTTACATTCTATAGCAAAACAACATGACAATAAAGTATCTGGGAATACAGGAAAAGAAATGGAGGGATGCATGTGGCCCTAGGGCCCCCTGTTGCCCTCCGCTGGTCAATACACTGACTCCAACATGTGCTGGAGGACTTAGTTGTATGACGAATGTAAGAACATTGTCTCTCGCTCTCCGCCTGTCTCAGGGTCTGATAGCGGCTGCTGTCATCCGTCATGGAAATTGTTGTGGTTTGTAGTCACTGTGGGCTTGGAGGGATAAAGGTGCAATAAAATGTCTTTATAATTAACTAAGAAAAATATTGAGTTAAATCAAGAGAGACTGAAATACTCAGTAATTCCAGCCGCATGCAGTATGTACTCTATATTAATAATGTCTGAAGCGCAATTATTATGTTATGGAAGGCAGTGTAGTGAGAGGTAGTTAATAAAATAAATCTTGTTAAAAAAATATCTCATATTGAAAGGCTATAGCCAAATAGGAACGTTACTGCATAGCTGCTTCTCATAAGTATACACACCAGTTCTAATAATGAAACACAATGGGGGGTCAAGTACGCACTGGACAGAGCACAGAAGTACAACGCCTATGCAGGTACACCATTGCTGCGTGTCAGAGGTGGGAGGGCACAATAACAGCTAGCATGACTGGATAGCATAACGTGCCTTACTCAGGTGACTTGCGCCATGACACTGCTGGGCGGGGGAGCATTAAGGGCCGAGAGGCTGGGGTGCAGTCTCCATCTGGCCCCCTCCTCTCTAACTGACCGTTTCTGTGCACTATTGTCACTCTGAGACCATAGTGCTGTGCCAGAAACTAGGGCACATGCACAGGGCCCAATGGCGTGGCTGACATTTTCCCAGTGCCCATGGGCAAAATGCCAGGAAAATGCCTGCTGTGCCATTTTGCTTGTGACTTAGGCAGCGCTGCTGCTGACGCGGGGCTCGGGAGGGGTAAGTATTCATGAAATGGGTGAAGTGTGGACCTCCCTGGACCTTACACCCATTATAGATACACCGCTGCTTCTGGGCCACAGCATCATGGAGGCTCTGTGACAGAACCCAGAGTCATCAACTCAGACCAAAAGTGAAGGCTGGGGTTATTAATGAGAGATTCCCCACTGTCTAGTGATGCACAGGGTTTTAGTGCACAGCAGCTACAGTGCGACTATGCAAATGTCACACTTTCTAATGACTGTAGTAGCTGGATAGTACCTTAAATCTTAATTGGTTGCCCAGCACATTTGCCCTGTTAATGTGATCTTCCAGCCATTTGTGGCCTGCTTTGAAAGCTTTTAGAAAGTTAGAAACCAGCTGAAATCAGAATTATAACAGGTATTGTAACAAACATGGTTTCTGCGAGGACACTCAAGGTGCACTGAGCTATAATTCATTTAAGGGTGACTGTTCTAGAGCTTCCTAGTCTAAATTGTGTTTGTAAAGGAATTGCAGAGATTGTGCAATATTCTCAGTACCTAGTAGCTATTATTACTGGTAGATTCAGATACCTATCCCAAAATTAGTTTTGGAAAAGGAAGGAAAGATACTGAATGCAGAGGTAGAAAAGCAAATGACACGCCATAATATCCATTTACAGTATTATTATTATTATTATTATTATTATTATTATTTTTATTATTAATATTATTATTGATAATAATCATAATAAAAATAATTATAAACTGTATTAGAGGTCACCAGAGTTGTACAGACATTAAACAACTAAGAGGTACATTTATGAAAGCTTATAAAGCCTATAGCTACATACATATAAGATTCTGTCTATTGTTTTCTAGGAAACAATAGAAAATAATTGCTAAAATCTGATTGGTTGCTTTGGGCAACATACCCGCTTTTCACTTTTAGAAGCATTGATAAATTTACCCCAATGGATGATAGACCTTCATAGAGCGTCAATAGGCCAACACGATAAGGACAACAGGTACAAAAACATAATAGTCAACACACGTGTTTTGGGGTTTATTTGGAATGGCCCTTCTTCGTAAAAGGAATGGCAATAAGGCGCCATGTAATGCCCAGCTCTAATCACATAACATGGCAGCGACTTAAACGCCCCAACTACTAAAATCTGGTCAGTGTGGTCACTCCTGTGGAGGAATGCCCAATTTCTCCCCCCCTCCCCACCCACAAAGCAGGACACACTTGCTGTCTTTCAAGGGGCAGTGCCTCCCAATGCCCTCTTATCCCATAAGTGACCACTGGACCGTGACGCCATACTGCCTAGTTTTAAAGAAATGGTATATATACCAAAATCAATTTGGATGCCTGAAAGGCAAGGGAGGGTGGAGGCAAAGGAGGGTGGGTGGGGCTGCAACTTTTGAACGAGGAAGTAATTACTGCAGGATCCTAGCTATATATCCGGGATGCAGTTACAATCCCGGCGGTCGGGATCCCGGCGTTCAGAATCCCGACGCCGGAATCCCGACCGCCGAAATGCCGACACATTCTCCCTCCGTGGGTGTCCACGACACCCCTGGAGGGAGAATAAATTAGTGTGCCGAGCGTAGCGAGGCACCGGGCCCGCAAGGGGGGGCGATCCACGTCCCCCCCTTGTCGGCATTTCGGCTGTCGGGATTCCGGCATCGGGATTCTGAACACCGGGATCCCGGCCGCCGGGATTCAATACTGAATCCATATATCCCTCTCCTAAACTCACGCCCATTTCTACCTCATAAACTACCAGAAAAAACTGCAACCAAATGTGAGACAACTGTCAGTCATTAACTTCTACTGCAAACACAAAAATGTAATCCTCTTACCTACCCTCTGGCTTAGGCAGCCCAACATATCAACCATTTTTGTGTAGACCAGTGTCATGTTGACCTTTCGACCCTGTTGAACTTTTGTAGCTGATAACTTTGAGCACTGTTGACCTTTGATCAGTCGAAATGTGGCACAGTACCTATCAACCTATTGACTGTCTTTGACTATATAATCGAAATCGAATAGAAAGTGTCTGAATTGCACATTGTTCAGCCACATGCAATGCTGATTCAATGCTATTCGGCTTGCTATGAGCGGGTCTGAATTATCCTCAGATTATAATACAGTATACAATTAACAGATGACATTGCAACTCCATGCAATAAGCCCACTGACAGTTGAATTTTGAAGTTATAAATGTAGTTTTTCTTTTGGGGGGATTTGAATTGTTTTAGTTTTTTGTCAGTAAATTCTGATGGTCACATTCTCGGTTTGATCTGAGGCACGGACTAAGCCAGTGAAATAGTTAAATACCAACTCAGTGCTTTTTGACAAATCTTGATGGCAGTATTTTGTAAAGGATATTGCACAGTAAAATCGATAAGCTAACTTTAGCACTTGGTTTCTGCTCAATAATATATTCCTCTAGGAAAGGAGCTAGGACGATTTTCAGTCTTTGTCATTAAATCTTCAGAGATTTAATATTTAGAAAAAAATTCACAATGCCGCTTTAAGTGATTTTAAGCAGTTTTATGCTCTAAATCCCAATTGAATTAATCACCCAAAGGCAAAAACAAAAGTGTTCCGTTTTCTCTATTTAAAAGATCCTCTTGTACCCTCTCCTAAATAAGCGATTAGTTGCCCAAATTATTATACTCTACGGCGGTCATTAACATGTCAATAAAAATGAAAACCGGTAACGTTGCCCATAGCAACCAATCAGATTCTATCATTTTCTAGGAGGCAATACGGAAATAATGGAAAGAATCTTACATTCACCCCAATTGTCTGATAAAAGGTGATTACCTCACTGCACTGCGTGAATAATATAATCGTGGCGCATACTGATAGAGTTGCCGCCTCAATCTTCATTGGTTCCTGGAGATTTCACCCCCCCCCCCCCCCTTATCCTAATGTGCACACCGAAGGTGTGTGTGCTCCCAGAAAAGTGGGAGTGGCCTCTTAATGTGGGCGTGGCCTATTCAAAAAAAGTGAGTGTGTTATCTAATACAGACAGTCAGACCCCTAAATACATTTTTGCACATTTAAGTCCCGTGCCGTTCTATCTGTACTGGCTATATTGGTGCACCTATCAGTAGGTGCATAAGAGATGGCACCTGGGCAAGGAATAGGACCCTGCCACCACTAAACAGTGCAGGTCTTTCTGCATCTGTATGTGTGTGTGTGTATGTGTATATATATATATATATATATGCAAGAAAAGACGAGATGAAGCGAACCAATCAGTAATAAAACAAACACATATTTTACTTATAATATACTGACATACATTTGGGTATAAAAAGCAAAGCTTGCCATGGAAAGAGTCGGGCAGCACCGCAGGAAGGAACTGATGGAATGGCCGTTAATGCGGTGATAAGTCGCCAGCAGGACACAGACCCAGCAGCCGCTTACTCGAGAGACTCTCCACCAGATCGACACGGACCAGAGGATGTCACCACGTCAGGATCACGATAAGCCACACCCTATATATATATATATATATATATATATATATATACCAAGGAACACAGCTGGTGTCACTCAGAGGCTTGTGATGCAAAATAAACGTGCTTTTAATGTCATCAACGTTTCGGGGCAGTCCCCTTCTGCCCCGAAACGTTGAAGACATTAAAAGCACGTTTATTTTGCATCACAAGCCTCTGAGTGACACCTGCTATGTTCCTTGTAACACATCACGCTCTGTGACGGGCGATCAGAAGGGCACCAGAGCAAGTGACTCCGTGGTGAGAGTCTAGAGTGCCGGGACTCGGGAACTGTATATATATATATATATATATATATATATATATGCCCGGCACTCTGTTGTGCAAAAAAGAAAATGCCACGGGTGCCTTTCTCTGGAAAATATACTTTGCTGGGTCCCTCACTTAGAAGAACGTCAGGCGGCACTCAGTGGTCTTAATGGTGACAAAAGATTGTTTTTTTTTATTCTGTCTCCCACACAACCATAGCATTTCACAGAGCAGAGCACCTGATGCTGCAAATACTCCTCTATTGTGGGCATCTATCTATATCCATTGTGATATCTGTTAAAGGGACAGGGGTGGGTACTATCTGGGGGTGAAACTATTTCTGCGGTGTTTCTGTGCTCCACTGGGGAAGGGATGATGATGTATGTGTGATATTTGAGGGATTATGGTAAGGACTTGTTTTTTCTGCTTAATGGAGGGTTGTGTCCAGTGGGGGGAGGGGGGTATTCTTTGAAATGTGGAGGTTTGTGGTTTGTCACAGCAGTTTAAAGGTCTGGGGGGGGGGGGGGCACTAGAGTGCCAACGGCTTCCAATCTGGTGCAGTGCTGTATTAATCCTACCTATTTTGGTGTTGGTCCCGCCTACATTTGTTTTGGTGCTACCCATGTAAGGCCACATCTAGACATTTTTCCAGGGCCGTTTTTAGTTCCCAATCCACTGCCAGGAGAGCATATCCATAACTCAAAGACCGTCATGAAATTTCAAAACTGATTGTAGATGCAGGTGGTCTAGTTTTGTTGTGTCTGCGGTTTCTAGTGTTCTCATGCATGCCTGTGTCTATGAGTGCATTCATCCTTCATCCCATTGAGCAATGACCCCTTTTCTGAAGAGTCTGTAAGCTATCATTACTGTGTGTTAGACCCACCTCTGTGCAATAAAACATGGGCGTATTATAAGCTATATGGACATAGGGCTGGCTTGGACTGCACACCACAATCCAACATAGAGTAAAATTGAGGTGCTTAGCATAATGTTTGGCCAAAATATGAGCATACTAGCGACCAGGTGACCTTATCTGCTGGGTCCCTAACAAAAAGTTTCAAGTCTAAGACACAGGACCCCCCAGGCCCGCACAAGTGTTAAAAAAGTGAAACATTAGTAGCTAATGTAGCTATGTAGCAATGTAGTTATTGCAGTAATAACTGTAATGTTAACAAAAAAGTTTAGGTGCTAAAAAAGTGCTAGATTAAGTGTTAACCCCCGAATTCATCCCTAAAAAGTATTTACATTTGCAGAGATTAGCGCTATCAGTGTGCATCTGCATTTCCCCAACATTATAAACTTATAATCGTGCTCGGCCAGTATGCTTGGTCTGGTCCTACAAGGGTGCAATAGTAGGCCGAACTTCAGTCCAATATGGAAAAATTATTTAAAGCATGTAAACAGTTTTTATTTGTAGACATAATTGGAGACAATCTACTGCTTATACCACTCATCCAGTTAAAGTGTGACCAAGCGTTTTGACACAAATCCTTGGTCTGTTGGGTCAACGTTCGAATTTAGCTTTTAGCCACCTCTGTGCAAGTAATGCTAACATGCACCGAGCTATGGCCAGTAATGACACCTTGGCTCCTCGTGTGGCTCAGCTAATTTCACAACCCAGTGAGCATGTGAGCTGGGGTAGTAGGGTAGAGGGAATTGTTCAGCAGTTAAGGGCATTGCCTACCATAGAGAGGCATGATGAAGATTCTGTTTTGAGTCCCAGTTCCATCTCCTAGAGAGCTTGGAAAAGTCACTTCTGCTGCAGACAGTGAAAAAAATAAGACTGTAAGCTTCATTGGTCAGGCCAACCGAGCTTTAAAAATTCTGTATACATGTTATCAGAAAAAAAAATAATAATAATTCATTGAAATTCTGAATTACAGGTTTAAAAAAAAAAAAAGGACTTTATGTTAAACAACTATAGGTCTGATTCAGCTTTGTTATCAAAGCAAAAAAGCATTCAAATGGGCAAAACCATGTTGAACTGCAGGTTGGGGCAGATGTAACGTGTAGAGAAAGTTAGATTTGGGTGAGGTGTGTTCAAACTAAAATGTAAAAAAAAAAGCTGCCTAAAATCTGTGGGATACATGCAAAAGCAACCAGTATTTACCCTGCACAGAAACAGTATAAATGTATTTGCTCCCTTTGCCAGAAACGTGGTTTTGCTTTACTGAATATATATATATATATATATATATATATATATATCGTGTGTATCAGCCTGGCACTCCCGGGGTGCTGGTACAGCTGCCGTGGGTGCCCTCTGGCAAGGGGAAATGTAGATCTCTGCTGTGGAACAATCAGCGGCACTCCAACGGGCTTGTGATAGAAAATTTATTGCACAATGTAAACGGGGAGCGTTGTCCCCGAAACGTCGGTCACCATTGTGCAATAAATTTTCTATCACAAGCCCGTTGGAGTGCCGCTGATTGTTCCACAGCAGAGATCTATATATATATATATATATATATATATATATATATATATATATACAGATGGAGCTGGTCCCAGCTTTGCAGGGGATGGCGGAAGAATCACCAGCCGCCATCCCCCGCCAGCCGCCATCTGATCTGCGAAAGGGGACGCGGGCACGAGATGCGCACGTGTCCCCTTCCGCCGGCGCTTCCCCCGGGTCCCCACTGGCTTGCCGGCGATCACCCGGGGTCCCCACCGCCTCCCCGCTCTCCCACCTAACCCTGTCTGTCTCCCTGAAGCGGAGACGGACAGGGTTCCTGTCGCCCGCCGCCCGGCAACTGAGACGCGCGTGCGTGTGAGACGCACACGCGTCTCAGTCAGATGGAGTGCCTCGCCGCTGGTGGGTCGCCAGCAGAGACAATCTGGTGATTCGCCAGCAAGAGAGAGGCTGGCTCCATCTGTTTATATATATATATATATATATCTTTATTTGCATCCTTCGTATTCCGATATAATAGTTCTCTCTAGCTCATTATGAAATCATATTCTTACCACTTGGTTCAATGCTTTGTTTTTGCCTTTTTAATGTCTGTAGGCTACAGATTTTCATGTTTGCGTGACAACATATGTTTCGTGCATTCGTTAATTTATGTCATTTATTTAAATCCTTTCCCATTTCCTGCCTGTGGGACCTTTTTCCTTTCGCTCTCCAAACTGGCTGCAATTTACTGGTTTAGCAGACAGTCCAAAAGTGAGAACGAAATGTTCTTCCGCTAGGAAAATGAAAATTAAAAAGCATTGTTGAAAATTAATTTCTGAATAAGCATACCCAGATTGATGGGAGGATTATCCTGTGTCACGTTTCCCATTAATGCCACCTCCAAATATATTCTCTCTAATGACATATGTTATGGAGCCTTTTAAAGTGTAGCGGCTCAATAATATATCAAAATTAGTCATTGCCTTAACTTTCTTTCTTCCCGATTGTGAGGTGCGATGCGACGTAGCTCAAACTGTCACCCAGTGTTCATTTTTGTGTCCTCCAAGCCAAAAATACCGGTCCTGATGATGTTCTGTGGCACAGGAACTATCTGGCGTCAATTCTAGAAAAGCACTTTAAATGTCTTTGTCAAAATATTAGACAGTTTTGTGATTACAGACTGAAAAATGTTTGGCTTGTATTCAGGTAACAGAGTAATTGTTCCATCACTAAATAGCTTTTGGCAATGGCTCATATTTTGGGGGGAAATGTGCAGACTGTCGTTTATTGTCGCTATTATAATAATGTGATAAATTAAATCATTTTTCTTGTGAGGACTAGCTGGGTATTATTTTAATCGGAGTTCTTTTATGCACAGTTGCCCTTTTTACCTCAGAATGTAAGAGATTGCTTGTGAATAGCCATATCTGAACCATTCATCCAGAATTCATGACATCACTACTCGCTACGTAAAGGTCACGTTATGACGAAACATGGTTTACCTAATTGCTAATTTAAGGCAAAAGAATGCTCTCTTTTAACAGGAAATCCAAATATCACCATTTTGAACACCTGACAGTAATTCATTTATGATTACTTTAAATGCTCTACTTAGTTTTTCTACTAAATAGCAGATGTGTAGTCATTTACTACCCTGTCTGAGCTGAAAAAATGTTTATCAGTTTAAAAAATAACCTGTCTGTCCCCAAAAAAACTCTTTTGTTTATCATCATTCATGCTTCTTAACATAAGGGCAGCCATTTTGTGGACACAACTCTTAGGGCGGTATGTATTAAAATACACCGCTGCCCATTTCCGCCTTCCTGCTGTACTTAGATATGCGGCTGGCATCGCGGTGCGGTAACGGAGACCCCCCGCGATACCTGTACTGTGGTGTGCGGGGGGGGGGGGTCTCCGTCATCTCCCTGCCGCCTGCCTCTCCCCTCACACCAGGGACAGCTAAGCAGGCTGTCCCCGACGCCTCCTCCTCCTCCCCCCTGCAGCCGGAAGGACGTCCGGCTGCGTTACTAGGGGGAGGAAGGGCTTACCTTCCGGGTCCAGGAGGACCTGGACTAAGGTAAGCCAGAGGTAGGGGGAGAGGGGGGTCGGCGGGTTTGCGGCGGAGGCATCGGGCATCAAAAAGAAGCCTATAGGCTTCTATAGGGTATCGCCACCCAAAGGTGAATGTTACAAGTACTGATGCCATGGGTAATGCCTTCTGTTCTAAAGCCTTGTATCCATATATGGTAAAATAGCCTTATAAATCAACCTAATGTGTTCTATGAATATTAAAAGCTTCAACTCCGTATTACAAACTTTCAAATAAGTATGGTGCGGTGGTCATGTGCCCAAGCCTCCTCGCTGTAATGACATTCCATAGTAACAGCTTTTCTCCCCTCTCTGGATTACGATACAATTACAGAGATATATTTTGTATAGTATTGGAGTAACTTACATCCCCGCACCTTATGGTTGTAGCAGATGTTCAATTATCCATATAATGTAAATTTCCTCTAGTTTTATTCTGTATCCCTAAATTAAAGGTCAGCGTGTAATTCTGGAAGAAAAAAAACTAATAAAAAATAAAAAACATAGTTCTTATTAATTTATTTTAATATTTCCATCTCTTGACTTAATATACTTTTAGCTATTATTTTAAGTGGCATTTAACTATTAATGTGTAAACATCATATGTTTAACACACTGCTCCGGCATTCTCTTTAAAAAAATATGTTCTTCTGTAAAGAATATTCCAGCGTCTAGGTGCTAGGTGCAATTACTGTCAACAGTCTGTTTGTTCAGTGTCTGATAACTCAAGAGGAATGGAAGCAATTGCTCCACTTCATAATTTATTTTGACAGGTCTGGGGTCACAAATTAAGGGATAATTCCACCCAATAATACAAATTAGATTATGGTTGGAATATAGTAAGTGAAGACCAACAGTTACTTTCCTGGGGCTTGGACAGTTGACTTCCAATTCTTCTCCCACTCCTATGAAATGCTGCCTGAGGAAAGATCAGGTTGTCATCACAGATTAAGGAGAGTTCAAGGTTATTAGCTGCACGTCCGCCTGCCACAGTGTGGGAAACAGTCAAGGCCAGATCATTGGAGGTTGGGGCTCAGAGGCAAAGTTGATGTGGGGGCCCTCACAGGTAAAATTACTGGCACCCCCAGTGACTCACACACACACTGGAGTGGATATCACAGTAGCAGGGATCGTGCTTTAGCAGGGTATGCAGGAAGCTCATTGATAATGTCTCCCAGTGGGCAAAGTCATATCCCGCTAGACACTGACCGTTCGCCGCCTGCGCTTGCTACTCAGTGAATAAATGTAGACGGAGGTGATCCTCGGTGGCCAACTGTTAATTAACAGCTGAGTCGCCGGAGGACATTGATACAGCAGCAATTGTGGGCCTCTAATGTTTTGTGATGGCTGACCCTGTCGCCCCTCCCTTAATCAGGCCCTGGCAAAAGCAGCGGGTTATTGGGTCTGACAACTGTTTAGTTTTTCTTTGTGGGATCAGCCTAGAATATGAAATTATTATAGCTCTTCTAGTTTGAGGTGTTTTGCACTTTCCGATGGTCATCGTAGAATACAAACAGTTGCGTATCTATAATGGGTGCAGTCCCAGGGGACCCACACCACACACGCAACCATTTCTCTAATACTTACCTTCCAGAATGCAGAGGCAGCAACAGGAGTGCTGCCGAAATCAATTTAAAAATAGTGCGGCGGCCATTTTCTGTCAGTATATGCGTGCGCAGTAGAGTCTGAGCACTCTATCTCTCAGTCTCCACAATGCTGCGCTTCTGCCGGCAGCAGCAGCAATACGAAATATCAACTGTCCTCCGTGCCATTTTACAGAGATTTCCATATTCGCAGTAGGATCATAGCGCTCTAGTGCTCAGACCCTACTACACAGCGCTGCTCCTGGCAGAGAGGAGGGAACCTGGTCTGGAGGAGGTGCCACATGGGCCACCTCCTCTCTTAAAACGCCCCTGAATACAAAACCTATTAAATGTATTTGAATAATAAATTCTAATAATTTTTTTTAATACATTGCATGAAATTCATAAAACATCAGAAACGTGGAGCTCCGTAAAATATCTATTTAAAAAAACTTTATTTTGTGGGACTGATTAATCAGATATTTTGAGAATAAATTGCCTACATTTTTGGTATTGGTTCAATATCGCAAATATTTTACTGTAGCTCAGCTAACGAAGCCGGCTGTCCAAGGCCGATCATTACTGTTGCAGTTCAGCATTCCAAGCTCAAATTTAATTGGTACAAGGTTTGAAGCAAGAGAATAAAGTATGGTTCAACGGAAACAGAAACACTGGATCGATAGCTCTGTTCATTTGCTAAACAAGATGAGATCATGTTTACTATATATTACTATTATTGTTTGTTTATATGGCGCTACCATTTTATACAACGCTGTATGAGAATGGTTCTCATTATAGTCCGTGCCTTGTTGAAGCTTACAGTATAATTTCTCAATTATAACATTTTACCACAGACCATTTAAGCTACCGGTAGGCAGTGCAAGATTAAAGTTTTTAGGGCAACTATCCCCCTAGTAATACATTCGACAATAAGATATGCCGACAATGATATTAATAGATCTAATGTGCACATATCCCAGACAATACATGTGTTTCTATGTTCTTAAACTCCACACATATTTGACCCTGGTTGGGAATTGAACTCACGAAGTGAGTGTGGTGGGGCAGCCATGCAAACCCCCCATATCACTTGGCAGCCCACTGTTTGAACTCTTTAATAAAACGGGAATGAAAAATGACAGCTGAGCTATGATTGGATGCTCTGGATCCAATCACGTTTAAGCCCTTTGCACCATCTAATTAAAGAAGCCTCTATGCATTTTTCATATGTATACCTTAGGTCCTATGGTGAATTTGTTGAACGAAGATTTTCCGTAGCTCCCAGATGATATTTGCTGGGGTCAATTCATCTACAGTACATTCTAATTATTACAGCAGTTTCGCAAAACATATTTAGTTCCTTTAAATATGAGCTGTAGATACATCCTGTGCTGGGGAGATATTAATATTTTAGCTGACAATTAAGAATATTAAGTGAGATTCACTAAAGGAGATTAATAACGCTTGCAAAATCCCTGGTCGTATATAATGCAACATAATTCAGGCCTAAGATCTGGGTTTATCCTGTGTTTAATATATATATTTTACTACTAGCTAATATTTCACAGCAGCCCCAAGAGAGAATTATAGCATTAGCTGATTAAGGCTGCCACTCTCAGCTCCTATGGAAGGAGATTAGCTAGAAGATTTTTGACCTCATAGTTGTTAAAGGAACCTGATTGGCATTCACTTGCTTCCGATGCATCTAATAAGCTGCTGTTTTCATTCAGATATTAATAAGGTTCTTTACAGTTATTCTCTTTATATGATGAACTGTTTGACTGGATATTCTACCCTTACACAAGTTACAGTTCAGGGAATACGTCACTGGCTATGCGTAGAGAAGTAAATATTGATCTCGCATAAACTTTACAGTTCCCAAGACACAGAGGGAAATGCTGAAGGTTCACAGTTGAGGTTCCTCAGGTTATTCTGGATGACATACCAATATGCAGATATTAATCACAGAACAACATATATATATATATATATATATACAGGAAAGAGAAACATGATTTTTTTCTTTGTTTTAGCCTGCACCACCTGTGCAGCTCTATTCCACACCACCACACCAGTACACCACCTATAACCCAGACCACCACTCAAGTGCACCACTCTATTCCACACACCACACCAGTACACCACCTCAATCTCACATCACCACTCCAGTACACTACCTCAATCTCACATCACCACTCCAGTACACCACCTCGATCCCACATCACCACTCCAGTGTAGCACCACTATACAACACCTCAGCACCAATAGACCACTTTTGTACCTTCACCACCACTTTCACATCAGCTGTATTCTAGTCCAACAGCCCAGGACACAACCTTCTACTTCTCATTTAAAATAACAGACAGGAGCTGATTGGTAGGTACTGTATCTCTGTCAAAACTCTAACCACCAACATATGGGTAACACACGCAATCTGCTGGTTGGCGGAGAGAGGTCGGACTAAATGATGCGATCTGGTCAGTTAGCCTCGCCCTTTCCCGCATCTCTCGCGATTTTCGGTGAGTAACATGCAGTAAAATTCTTAGTGAAGCCAGCAGGATGTGCAAGAGCCACCTGTTTTTTTAGTGCTGTGAGGGACTACCCCAAAAATTAGGAGCCTCGCACAGCATCCAGAAGGGTGGACAAATATGTTACACTTACTTAAAATGTACACAGGGCCAGATTAACGGTTCCTGGTGCTCTAAGCTAATACACATGTAGCTCCTCTTGTAATGCTGCTAAGCACACATGTGTGTGGGCGTTCAGGGACTCGCCAGTCATACTGCCCAGGTGCATATAATGAAGGTTATACAAATGGCATGTAGGATCTAATGCTTGTGGCACATGAAGAAGACATTGGCTTTAGGCCGCCCAGCCGGGGCTGTAGAACAAAAAGTAATGGATCCTTCAGTAACTCACACAGCCATCTGGCAGTCTCCCTAATAACTTCAAACCCCCCCTCCCCCCACACACACACACACACAGTACATCGGGACAGGTGATTGCGAGAATCACAGAATAAATTAGGCCTTCATTTTATTCCTCAGCTTTCACCTGCAAGCCCCCCTTAGGCCTGGCGCCCTAGGCTGCAGCCTAATCAGCTCATTAGTTAATCAGGCAATATACTGATTGTTTTCTTATACAGATCTGATTCCAGGGCTGACTGCAGGTGGAACAATTCAGTTCTGCTCCTGTTAATTCCATTTGATCTGATGCTTATTTTATTTTTACTTTTCAAAGTTGGATAACTGCTAAAAAATCCTATTGTTATCTCCGAGGTCTTTAGAAGGGTTATTTATAGAGCAAGCGTCTGAAAACTCTAGTGTAGCATGTCTGTAATACTAGACATACATTCTGAAATAGAATTACAGAATATCAGATGTAATGTCCCTTTCTGTAGGTGTCTCATTAGTGGCACGCAGTTAATTTGGTGGTGGAGCTGGTCTGAGATATTGTAAGTGTGAAAATGACAGTACTGCGCCCATATTCCTGCAATGAGTAACCATAGAAATTCTAGTGAGAGAAACAAATGACAATACTAAACATACATTATTTATTACCAGTTATTTATTAAGCGCACACCCATTCTGCAGAGCTGATCAAAGAATATAC
Organism: Crinia signifera; assembly: GCF_055691185.1. NCBI lineage: Eukaryota > Metazoa > Chordata > Amphibia > Anura > Myobatrachidae > Crinia > Crinia signifera. The sequence goes on along the minus strand of NC_139226.1, from coordinate 94,785,636 downwards.
TGTGTGGGCACTCACATCTGTCCCTGACCCAGTGGAGCATACAGATAGGACAGACCAACCTTGGACCTAGGAGGACCAACCACTAGGAACAAGGTAAGTATGGGAGGTGGTGAAGGTAGGGTGCAGGACAGAGTAATGTGTGGGCCGCTGGCCTGAGCAAGGGGGGGGGGGGTCGGAGTAACAGGCATCCTACCAAAAATGGTCCAAGAAAGTACAACTGGAAAAACCACCGAAGGGCCATTGGTGCCCATGGCTTATTGATGTACATGGGCAGCGAAGGCTAGACAGTCTGGTATAGGGTTGCATAGACTCAGACTGGACCCATGCTGACCCTTGTCCACCACTGAAAGTACTTACAATGGGTATGTGAGCATTGGACCTGGACCATAGAGTAATGGGAAAAGGTGGCCTGGTCTGGTGGATCAATTTTTCTGTTGGGAAAAGATGGCATCAGTATGTATTATGGGAAGAAGGCAAGCCGGTGGAAATCTTGAGTACTGCTATACATGTTCATGTTACTTTGACACGTACCATCTACTTAAACATTGTACACCCCTTCGAGGCAACGATATTCACTGATGACAGGGGTCTCTTTCAGAAGAATAATGCCACCTGCCACAATGTTCAATTGTTCTGGAATGATTTTCGAGACATGAGTGTCCAAGGAGTTGGCTTGTCCTCCATGGCTGTCTAGTATCAGCCATGGAGACCCCACATAGCAACTAACAGGAGCTGCTACTAATGTCTTTATACCAGATGCTGCAGGACACCGTCAGATGTCTTGTGGTGATTAAATTATACCACAGAGACGTACTTACTGTAATTGTCCTTTCCTGTTAGTGACTGGAGGGAGCTCAGTGCAAGGGTCCAGTGGAGGCAATACATTTAGTTTTATTATATCACCCACTCACCATGTTTACGTCCCATTATTTAACAGCGTTATTTAACAGGGGGGGGTGAGGAGACAAAGGACCAATAGCATACTAGCATTATTTCAAAAGAGAAAAGGATGAATGCGCTGTAGATGGCGGCAGACTTTATTCCCGCTGGGTATCGGTCTCCGAAGTCAGAAAGTGTAAATGCCGACATAAGCTCTGCATCCCAAATGTCAGCTGTAGTTGGGTGAATTACTGAATTACTGGAGGGGGCCCAGCCGTGGATTAATATGGCACTACTTATCAGCTCGTTTCCAAAACTTTCAAAGTCCAGGTCCCAAAAATTATAGATTAAAACAGTCACAACAGAGAAAATAAAAATGGGAAACTGTGCTCATTATCTCATCCTTGCTAGTGGTTTTGTTGCAAAATGCATACCAACTAATCCGACAATTGCTTTGATCGCTGAACTTTTTCTAAATTTATGAAAGCTCATTACTAGTTGGTCTATATACGTTAGCAATTTTGCGTGTACATAAAAACAACCCGCATTGACAATCTCACAAAAACTAATGACACACACAATTTAAGATATCTTTATTTCTGGTACGGAAGACAATTTTATGCTTAGAAACCCTTTAATAAGCAAAGAAACAAACCAAAAACATACACTGTATACTTTGTGCAACTAGAAAAATTGCCTGTTTTGTAGCATGCCGCACAAAGGAATGTATACTGTATTTCAAAAGGTAACTTTTTTCATAGCTCATAGGAAGAGGCTCCGTTGAAGAGTAAAATAATACTGTACATAGAAAACACAGATGCAGCTTAAAGTATAAAAACAAAAACTTTACAAAACTTTCCTTCAAGAAAAACATTAAAAAACATTAAAAAAGTTGTCTTTAATTTCCCTGAAAACCATACACACAGTGGACGCAGCCATTTTGTGAAAATAACTTATACTGTAATCACAACAATATGGGGATTCATTCTCTAGAAATCACTAATGACACTGCTTCCTGTTGCTTTGATGAACTACAGTGCAATCAAATATTGATGCAATTAAACAAAAGTTGCTTTTTGTTTACAGATAATAGTTTACCAATGTTACAAACACTGAGCCCACAAAATGGCTGACCATTTGCAACAGGGATCCTTTCACCTGCTCTTTAGATTTGAACGATAGGCGATATTGCTTATTTTGGCACTTCTGAGTGAAATCAATTTTGCCAGGCCTGATCTAAACCAACCAGGCTATGCATTATTGAGTTTGAGGGGTAAATTTATGCATTATTGAGTTTGAGGGGTAAATTTACTAAGATGGGAGTTCTACTGCAGATGGGATGTTGCCTATATTCAGTAGAACTCCCACCTTAGTAAACTTGTCCTTAATGGGGCCTACACATGTAGATATTTTGCTAGATCGCTTAGAAAGATCACTCAGCACAGAGCGCTGCGGGCTGAGCGATCTGTCAGGGCCAGTGTTCTCTGGTGAGAACACTGGCCATGACCAGCGATCTAACTAGATTTATCCAACATGCTTGATCTTAATCACTGAGCGATAGCAACGCGCGGGGCCGCTCAACGCCATCGCTATGGCCCCTACACACGGAGCGATGTAGGGCATTTTCTAAGCAATCTAGTCAAACTAAGTCAAATCGCTTAGAAAATGCCCTAAAATTGCTGCGTGTGTAGTAGGGCGGAGTGAAAAAACTGAAATTGAGAAATTCAAAATCGGCTAGTGTGGGAAAGTTGTGACTTGACTTGAATAAGAAATGTGCAAAAGCATTTTGATCTGATTTAACATCTTCTGTTCTGGCAAGAGGCCTGAAGTTTCACTTTTTTGGTGAAAATGACGAAAACTATGAAGATGCTCCGATCTAGTTAAAATTATGTCAGGATGTCTTAAAGTGGTTCATTAATATACTTTAGCATAGTAAAAGAGAGTACGAGCTTGTCCTAGTGCAAAGTGACTGACTTTGGTAGGAGAAAAAATCCCTAATAATTGACCTATTTTCATGGTCACAATTGTGAATATTGTGTGTTTTCTCCTGAACGTGTTTATAATAGAAGCACAAATACTCTAAATGGAATTTCGGTGACACTGTGTGAAATATAACACTGCATAATAGCCCTTAATCAGACCTGATCGCAGTACAAATTTGTTCTCAAAATGGGCAAAACAAATGCTGCATTGCAGGTGGGGCATATGTAACGTGCTGAGAGAGTTACATTTGGGTGGGGTGTGTTGAAACTGAAATCAAAATTACAGTGTAAAAATAATGCAGCCGGTATTTACCTTGCACAGAAACAAAATAACTCACATAAGTCTAAAGGTGGCCATACATCTACAGATCGATTGTCAGATCCGGCTGGTTGGAACAAACAGCTGGTAATATCTTAATGACAGTTTTTCAGCATTTCAAAGCAAATGGTCAACTGTCATTTGCTCTCATCTTTTACCAGGATTTTGTTCCAACCAGACAGATCGGACAATAAATCTGTAGATGTATGGCCACCTTAAATCTCTCTGCACATGTTACATCTGCCCCACCTGCAGTCCAGCATTTTTTTGCCCATTTTGAGAACAAATTTGTACTGCGATCAGGTCTGATTAAGGGCCATTATGCAGTGTTATATTTCACACAGTGTCACTGAAATACATGAAATTGGATTTATGCTGCTCTCTTTGCAGTGCATATACAAAGATAGACAATCCTGTGTATATAAATAAGAAATAACTCTTGCAGTCTGTTATTGAAAAACAGTAACTGTTACAATAAGTATTACAAGTAACAGTGTAAACTGTCTAATGTATCATTTTACATATCACTTCTGTTTATTGACAGAAAAACAGTGTTGCATCCCCTATACTGGGAACATGATTGGGCTGCATTACAGCATATAATTATGCCAAAGATAAGCCAATATATTAACTGTTAAATATGTTGAAGTGTATTATGATGTAATAAATTGTAAGCTTGCAGCAGGGCCCTCTAACCCCCAAGTCTGTCTGTCATTACCCAGTTTGTTTTATCACTGTCTACTATTGTAAAGCGCAACGGAATCTGCTGAGCTATATAAGAAACTGTAAATAAATAAATAAACAAATACATCTAATGTTTAGGGGAAAAAAACAAGAACATTGATTCAAAAAATAACAGGTTAATCATTCTATGAGTGGTGTCCAGCAGTACATATATGCCAATCACTGTGTTCATTTCTAGGCAGCAGGGCCGTCTTAAATGCAGTGTGGGCACCTGGGCAAAGCAATGCACTGGGGCCCTTACCCATTCTCCCCTCCTAGGGGTGGGGGGTGGTATCAGCAGCAGCTTTGATGTCCCACGGGTGGCAGGGGGTGCTCTATCTTCCATTCAACATGTAGGACCTGGAGCAGTAACTTCTGCTAATTACTCCTTTACTGCACAGGTGGTGGGAGGGTGAACACTAACGTGTGGAAGGGGGCACTGAGCTGTATGAAGGGTCCCTTGTAAATGACTTCCAGGGAGGTAGGGGGTGTTTTATACACAGGGGACGGTTGGATAATGGAGTGGGCTTAATATTCGTCATTTTCCGGTGGAAGGGCAGCTTGTTTGACTGCAGATATCGCCATTATCTGGAAATAGATTTCTTAGCCTAGTATAAAAACCCAGTGTCCCAACTTTCAGGAGGTGCTGGGAACTTGGGTATCAGAGATCAGGAGCCAGAGCAATCCATTGACAAAAATATAAAACTATACACCAGACGTTTGGAGCTGGAGCAGGGACCGGCTGCTTGAAGGCTGATATCTCTGGTTCTGGGCATGATAGAGACAAGCCGCTAGTGTCAGAGAGAACCTGAGAAATATGACTGGAAATTGTAATTAACAGGTCGGATGTGGACTGCTGCTTTGAAGTTGTATATCTGCAGTTCCCCAGGGCCGATTTTCAAAATTCTGGTATCCCTGGAAAAAGGGGATCCTCAGCTATCAACATAGAGCCCTTATATGCCTGGGGCCCCTGCGCAAGTGCCCATTAAGCCCATACAAAAAGACGGCCCTGATAGGCAGGATTGATCAGCAATACTTATTACAGCATAATGCACTTTAATGTATTTAACTGTTAATATATTGGCTTATCTTTGGCATAATTATATGCTGTAATGCAGCTGCAGGTGGGGCAGATGTAACATGTGCAGAGGGAATTAATGTGGCCATACATCTTCAGATTTATTGTCCGATCTGTCTGTTTGGAACAAAATACTGGTAATGGATGAGAGCACTTTGCTTTGAAATGCTGGAAAACTGCCAAAAACTGTCATTCAGATATTACCAGGTATTTGTTCCAACCAGCCAGATCTGACAATCGATCTGTAGATGTATGGCCACCTTTAGATTTGTATTGAGTTATTTTGTTTCTGTGCAGGGTAAATACCTGCTGCATTATTTTTACACTGCTATTTAGATTTCAGTTTCAACACACCCCACCCAAATTTAACTCTCTCAGCACGTTACATCTGCCCCACCTGCAATGCAGCATTTGTTTTGCCCATTTTGAGAACAAATTTGTACTGCGATCAGGTCTGATTAAGGGCTATTATGCAGTGTTATATTTCACACAGTGTCAATGAAATTCCATTTAGAGTATTTGTGCTTCTTCTATTATAAACACGTTCAGGAGAAAACACACAATATTCACAATTGTGACCATGAAAATGGGTCAATTATTAGGGATTTTTTCTCCCGCCAGTCAGTCACTTTGCACTAGGACAAGCTCGTACTGTTTTTTACTATGCTAAAGTATATTAATGAACCACTCTAAGACATCCTGACATAATTATTACTAGATTGGAGCATCTTCATAGGTTTCGTCATTTTCACCTAAAAAGTGAAACTTCAGGCCTCTTGCCAGAACAGAAGATGTTGACTCAGATCAAAATGCTTTTGCATGTTTCTTATTCAGGTCAAGTCACAACTTTCCCACACTAGCCGATTTTGAATTTCTCAATTTCAGTTTTTTCACTCCGCCCTAGTGTGTAGGCCTCATAAGACTTAAAGGGGTAGATATGCGAAGCAATGAAAAGGGAGGAGAAGTGATAAAGTGCCTGGTACTTTATCACCATTCAAACAGCTCCTGACTGATAAGCTACAGCCTGGGTTTAAAAAGGGACAATTAGAAGCTGATTGGCTGGTGATAAAGTACCAGGCGCTTTATCACTTCTGAGGAAAGAAAAAGTGGAGCGCTAGGAAACGGATCAATTGGATATTACAATATTAATTTATTAGATTATTAAAAAAGAATTGGAATTAATATATAAAAAACATCAATCACAATATATTTATGTATGTATAAAATTGGGACAAAGAAGGATTATATTTATGTCTCTGGAATACTGCTGATATCCCATAAGGATGGTGGGCTCCTTAATCCAGTGGATATATGCCCTCTAGAGATGGTGGAAGCAAGGTGCCGTCCTGGAATGCAAAAAATGACGCTGGAGGATGATACCTTTGATAAGGTCGTAAGGCTACGACGAAACATGTTAGGCAGCACTTGCTACTTCTAACTTGGACTCTGAAGGACCTCTGTTTACTGCTGCTCTCCACTCCTTGCCCACCCTTGGATCCCCCCCATTGCCTCCTAACTCTGGATTGCCTCTCCCCAAAATGTGGGACTTTCACACTATCCACTGTGGACCCCCATTTCCGCATACATTGTGAGGACTTTTCCTGCACCCAGGAATCAGATCATCCTCCAGCGTGAATTAACCCACTGTGGATTACAAATTTCGCAATATTGTGAGGACCCCACATCAATTTGGGAATAAGATCATCCTCCAGCGTCATTTTTTGCATTCCAGGACGGCACCTTGCTTCCACCATCTCCACAGGGCATATATCCACTGGATTAAGGAGCCCACCATCCTTATGGGATAATATCAGCAGTATTCCAGAGACATAAGTATAATCCTTCTTTGTCCCAATTTTATACATACATAAATGTATTGTCATTGATGTTTTTTATATATTAATTTCAATTCTTTTTTAATAATCTAATAAATTAATATTGTAATATCCAATTGATCCGTTTCCTAGCGCTCCACTTTTTCTTTCCTAACTTCACCCCTAGTATAGAGGGTTGACACCCCTCCAGTTGGAGCAGCTCGGCATAACACCTCACAAGGCGCCTGTTCCTACTCTGAGTACCCTATCTCGAGTATACCACTTTTGCTTTATCACTTCTCCTCCCATATCACTGCTTCATACATCCACCCCTGAGCTACAGATGGAGCGGGACTTATCTATCCAGGGGATGGCGATGGCGACGCCAGCCGCCATCCCCTGCCCTGCGCCATCTGTATGCCGGAATGGGACGCGCCCGCACGAGGTGCGCGCGCGTCCCCTTCCGACGGTGCTGCCGGCGGTCGCCCGGTGTCTACATCGGGTCCCCGCAGCCCCCTGAAGCCCCCCGCAGCCCCCTGAAGCGGGAGGCGGACAGGATTTCGTCCGCCTCGCCGCCCCGCCACTGAGACGTGGGGGATGCACGCACGTCTCAGTCAGATGGAGCGCCGTGTTGCTGGCGGATCGCCAGCGACATGCTGCTGGCGATTCGCCAGCAACAATAAGACCCGCTCTATCTGTATTTAACTTGTTGGTTTATGGGTCTACACGCAACAGGTGTAACAAGTATTAATATTCCCAGCACTCTTTAGCATAACAAATCTTATATAGGAAACATCCTTAGTTAATGACCAGCATACAATGAAGATGTTTTTAATAAGATCTGCAAGTTCTAAGTTAATTTTACAGTTCAATTCAAATGAGAATATCATTAAACTTAATACTTATTGCACCCACACTGAGCCGTGCTTAAGGGAAGGCTAGCCAGTGTATCAGACACGCCTCGTTTGCGGCCGTACTTTCAATGATCAGAACAGCAATTTTTCCATGGCACCTGAATCATTCCCACCCTTCATGTGGAAAATACCTTATGCTCAACTCTAGAGATTTATTAAATCATTTTCCAGAGAACTTATGGGAGTTTTGATTAGTTTAGAGATTTCTGCAAAAAGCAATTTTGACATCTTGTGACGGCGGTACTTTTATACTTTATGGTCCAAATTAAAAGATTTCCATTCGCTTTTTTTTTCCGTTCTTTTTTAGATTCTATACGCTATTCAAACACAATTTTCCCAAAGTGCTTTATTATAATCTCCATTTCTTTGATTTCCTCCCTCCATAACAAATAGTTTGACTATTAAACCATTGCTGTCTGCTACATTTTTCTGCAAATGAGTTTACGCCTGCCATTTATCCACTTGCGATAATTCATTTCATGACGTTTTGTTGAAAAGTCATAAACTAAAAAGTAATAAAGCTTTAAGGGCCCAATATGAAAAAAAAATGCAGACATGTTTTGTGAGGGAAAGAAACGGCTGCTGGCTGTCGGGTTTCGACAAGTATAGAAATTATTTAGCAGAAGCAAGAGTTTAGGCACCCGACTTGTCCGATGGTATTAAAAATGTTGCAAACTCTCTCGACCAAGTGTATCGCCCTTGACGGTGACTATGTTTAGAAAGAAAGACAATCCCCCCCCCCCCCCCCAAAAAAAAAATGTGTTTTACTTGCTGTTTTACCTCACTTCTCTAATAACACTATATATAGCGGGGGCTGTGGTGAGGCTCTCGGAAATGAAATGCTGACAACAATGTCTTAGCCTTTTTCGAGTTTGAAAAAGGTTCAATAAACCGAAACGTTGCTTTGAGACCAGCGTGCCTGACATCCATTTGTTGCTAAGTCCTATAAGTGCCGGTGACTTCCCTGTTCTTGTATATATATATATATATATATATATATATATATATATATATATATATATATAAAATTTATTATTATTATCGTTTTTTTAGATGGCGCCACAAGGGTTCTGCATCGCCTGACAATACTTAGATGATGAAAACAACAAAACAAGAAAATAGTGATTACAGTACCAATGCAGATTAGGACAAGTACATGGTAAATAAAAGACAGTTGCAGCAGCAGACACTGATTCAATTATAACAGTGGCAGAGATATATTCTTAGATATATTCTTAGAAAAACACATGAGGAGAGAAGGCTCTGCTCGCTAGAGCTTACATTCTATGTCATATCTCTCTCTCTCTCTCTCTCTATATATATATATATATATATATACAGTATATATATATATATATATATATATATAGAGAGAGAGAGAGAGAGAGAGAGAGAGAGAGAGAGAGAGAGAGAGAGAGAGAGAGAGAGAGAGAGAGCATATATATCCGGTACTGTATATATACATTATATAATTTATATCTTTACATATGATAAAAACTGTATGGGCTGTGTCTTTTTAAAAATATACTTATAGGGACTATGGAGATTTAAAAAAAAAAAACGATTTTTGGTTGGTCTGCCAATTCCGGCATAATTCAAAAACTGGATGAATTGGATTGCATTGTTTATCACTATTGTATAGCTCAGTGAGTTATGCTGGGTACACACCAGAACGATGCAGATCGTGAGCGGGTCATATGACGATCGTACAAACCGCTCACAATCTGTGGCGCTCACGACCCACTCACGATCTGCATGTTATCTGAGTCCGATCCGATTGCGACCCGTACCCACTAGATTGGTCATTTACAGATCCTATCCGCTGCTGGTAGGATCTGAAAAACGACCAAACAACCCGCAGGGCTGCGCATCAGATCGGAATCGGAAATGGCTCAAAACATGACCAATTTACATACAATCGTCGAGATTGTATCTAAATTGTGCCATTTTGGGACAAATCATTCTGGTGTGTACCCTACGTTAGGCCACGTACACGTGGAGTGAATTGAGTTTTGTGCTGAGCAACACTGAATTGCTCAGACCGCTCAGTACAGATCGCTCAGCACAGCGTGTGCTGAGCGATCTGTCACTGTCCCGGTTCTCAATAAAGAGAACAAGGGCGATAACTAGATATTTCAAGCATGCTCCAAATATCCAGCACAGTGAAAGCGACATGTGTGGTCCCCCATCACTATCGCTATGGGGCAAACATACACAGTGATTTGTGTATCATTTCTAAGCGATCTAGTCAGATGTGTGTTGTATATTTTTGTTTTTCATAATGTGCTTGTTTTTACTGCAAATATAGTGTATTTGAAAATGAAAAGCTTATCATAACAAAGTATGATTTTACGGTTATAAAAAATGACATTTTCATAAATGCAAAGACACGATCTGTCAGGGCATTGCAATGAAACACGTGGCACAACATCTAAATCGTTCTATTATTTGGTACAAGCAACAGAAGCCCAGGTCAATCGTTGCCCAGCCTGTCACCGTCGGCTAACACGAGCAGCTGAGAAATATTTGGGGTTTGGTGTATATACTGTGCTTACAGGCAGCTGGAAACCTCACGGGGCTGTGAAATGATCAGCCGTAACAGAGAACAGTGGAAATGTCTTCCTGTTCACCTTGTGGCAATGTTGTATTGGATTAGCTACCTGACTGGCCAGGGGGAATTCCATCAGTCTGCAGCAAACTGAAGAGTGAGACAGATGTGCAGACCCCCAAGGTGAAACGCGCTGAGTTCTGGAAGCAAGAAAACTATTAATGTCGATACAAAAAGCATTCTGTGCTAGACACAGAAGCCGTGAACACAAATAACTATTTTTTTCCCTGTCAATTGCAGGTTATAACCTAGAGATTTAGGATGGGAAAAAAAAAATAGCTTGCAGCAATAGTGAATACCTGCAAATAAAAACGTGTTTTCCCAAACCGGTATTGGCCACTTGTGGCTCGTCAGCTGTTGGGGAACCAAAAGTCCCTGCATGTCCTGTCTTGCTTTGGCTGGCAGGCCTACCGGGATCTTGGAAATAGCACAACAGCTGGAGAACCTGGATCGGACCATATGTGCAAGCAGGTCTTAACTAGATAATGTGCTGGATAATCATGCAGCATAAATAATAAGGCTGTATAGTATATCATTATGGTAAATGACTGTATATATACTATATATATATATCCTATGACAACTATCCGGCTACAGGATGTGGAATCTGTGGAACCTTACAGATAATTAGTTGGGATGATGTTCTACTGCTTGTTCAAGACAATACAGTCTCCTGTGGAGATTAACCTGACCAATAGTTGAAATAAAATGAATGTTATATCACTCACAAGAACCAATCAGGCAGAGGCTTTCATAAGCGTAGACTAAAGAAAGCAATGCTCATTGGTTGCTGTTGGTATAATACACCTGAGCTATTTGTCAGTGCACTATATATAAGGACTTATTAACCATTATGCAGTATGATTTTTTTGCCTTATGTGCTTCATAAAGGACATTTATTGACCCATTTTGGCACCACAGAAAATGGTGGGGACGGGAGCCATGACTGGATTTGCTGACCACCAGGAGAAAAACATATGGTACTTCAGCAAGAATACAAATGCAAAGGTATCCAGGTGATAGATCTACAGGGGGAAATTTACTAAGATGGCAGTTCTAGTTCACATGGGATGTTGCTATGGGCAACCAGATAGATTCTGATTGGTTGCCCATAGCAACATCCCATGTTAAATAGAACTCCCATTTTAGTAAATCCCCCCCCCCCCCCCAACACACCCACAGTGTCTACACCAGCATTTTTCAACCTGGCACACTAGCGTGCCTTGAGCTGTTCTCAGGTGTGCCCCAAGCTAAAGCTGTCCACAGCAGTTTACAGCCCCCACCACCACCAGTTAATAGTTATCCACTTGTCTATTTCTCCTCCATTCCTGTCTCTGTATTCTGGGCAGGGGCTGGCTGGCAAATTTCAGCCTGGGGGGCAAACACAAGCAAGTGGCCCACCTTTCTTTACCAGCACATTAAATGGAAAATGGGATTTACAGTGTTGGAGGCAGAGTTTGCTTATTTAGCAGGAATGGGCTTAGAATGCCGCCTGTCGCAAACCAGCAAGTGGAACATAAAATATGGCATCCTTCTGCGCATGCGTCCTGATACACGCGCTGCATGGGGCACTGGGAGGAGACCGATTGAATCCCTCTCATTACATATTGCAAAGAGAAACCCATAGGCTTCTATAAGGCAATGCCATTTACACACACGCAGGCAATGCCACACACAAACACACATGTATGAAGCAATGACATGTATTTTTCCACACACAGACATTTAATGAAGACAAAAACAACAGCTCCCAGTAAGTAACATATCCCTACCCATGTCTCTTTCCACAAACACTTACCCAGGGGGGCAACTCCCCTGGGTGGAGGGTGGAGAAGGGAGGAAGCAGGTGCATGCTGCCCGGGAGGAGAGAAGAGTAGGAGGTCAGGACACAGGAGTGGAGGGGCCAGCCTGTATGGGAGTCAGCTCATTGGTAGCTGGTCCCAGGAGAGGGGCTGGCCCCAGGAATCATGTATTACAGTAAGCTGTGTAGGCTGAGCAGTGAGCTCCGTCCTGGCTGTGCTATGAGACAGTGGGCGAACAAAAAATGACATAAAAACCCAGTTTTCTGGGTTTTTATCGCATTTTCGGGGCTTTGCTGCGGGTGTCGTTGTGCCAGTTCTAGATAGCATAACCTCACAGAAGCCTATGGGCTACCTTCGCGCCCCCAGCTGCCCCGCACGCCCACTGACGATCTGCACCACAACCACACACCCCTCACCTGTGGCCAGTGATCTTCTCCTCCCTGCACCTCTTCCGAGTGCAAGTAGGAGGAAGCGGAGCTGGGTACGGGTCCAGGGAGGGAGGGCGGACCCACTGCACATCGCTGGCCTCAACGCAAAGGACAGCTCTTATCGCAAGAGCTGTCCTTTGCCTTAATAATCGCATATGTTAGTGCATATGCCATTATTAACTATGCGAATGCCGGCGATGTGCAGCCGCATTTATTAGAGAATCCCGCCCATAGTCCCTGAGTCTGACCCGACTGCACCAGCCCTGTATGGCTGTCAGAGATCTCAGTGCAGTGAGGAGCACATGCTGCAACGCCTCCCGGCCACATGAATGTGCAAGCACAGCACACACCTGCAGCCCCAAACAGTTACAGTGTGCTGGCCTGGGGGGCAACTGGCACCCTGCCCCCCTGCCCAGCCCGCCACTGATTCTGGGCAGGGGGGCAGTAAAAAACCCTAATGGGTTCATTTTTTCCTGTGGGAGGTCAGTGTGTTTTCCCTGTGGGGGTCTGATGGTGTGCCATGGCAATTTTAAAATCTTGGTTAGTGTGTCACGAGTTGGAAGAGGTTGAAAATCATCAGTCTACACATTCAATAGGTTGACATGCATTAGTTCAAGTGCAAAAGGCCAACAGGTACAAAAGAGTAACAGATGAAAGGTCAACAGTGCTGCAGATTAAACAAAAGGTCAATGGGTTCAAAAGGTTCACAGGGCAACACACGTTGACTATACAGTATATACTGTTTGCTGCAAAGTAAGTAATGCTTAGACAGATAGAAGAGTTAACACTACTTCTAACAAATTACAAAAGGGGGAAATCATATCAATAATGTGAATAATTTTCATGTGTAGGTTGAAACACAGTCATTTCTGAAACAGAAACAGCTGTGTAGTAAGTTTAAACCTGTGAGAAACAGACACACTCTGCTATTAAGGTGAAGTTGTGGAAGAGTTTCATGGCACAGGTCATACACCATGGGAAGACCGGACAGAGCAACAAGACACAGGTAGTTATACTGCATCAGCAAGGTCTCTCCCAAGAAGTAGATCCCCTCTCGCAGGACTTCATGTTCAGGTAGAGACATAGGGGTAATGGTACCAGTCCCATTTAATCAATACAAAATGTTTTTTTTTTATTTTCAATTTATAAAAATCAGGATTATGAAGTAATATTTTGCGGAACACACTTGTGGCATCAAGAGACTCAGGCCTGGTAACAATATTGCATTCCTCCTAATACCTTCCTAGCTAGATGGCATTTACAATACTCTTACCACAGCCGAAAGATGTCTGTTTGTAGGGAAGTTGTCTTTTTGAATAAAGTTGCAGTGTCTGTTGTTACGTTATAAAATAGCGCAGGAGGGAATGATTTAGTCTCACAATAGAAGGGAAATGGGTCAATGTAGCCCGAGCTTCAGAATCAGATCAATATAATTGGGATTAAAGTCGAAGACTGTTCATTGTTAATTTCCAGATACGTATTGGATCCATGTAACTGTAACAGGACAGGCAAAATTACAAAGGAGGAAACACAGGCTCGGCGTACAGTAATTGTGTGCTGGCTGAATGACGACAAGGATCTTTGAAGGGTAAAGCTTTGTGTTTCTTACAAGGACAGGGGATGTGGTTTAAGCTTTTTATCTCACTCCTTTCCTTTCCCCTAAGAAAAGTATTAAGTATATATTACAATTGATTTTAGAAAAAACACAGCATTATTCCTGGAGGCAGAATAAGTAACTGGACAGAGGATTTTTGTCTGCACTCCCATTTACACACATACATACACACACACATACATACACACACACACACACACACACACACACACACACTTCAGCGCTGACTACATAGTTCAGGGGAGAACCACTTTAGCTCACATACATGTCCTGGAGTATATAATATGTGTGCTTTGTGGTCCCCCGCCAGGGTTCGGCGGTGCTGAGTGTATAAGGCACCATGCAGCACCTGGGACTCATCATAAGGTTTCTTGGGATTCAGTATGAAATCCCGATGGTCAAAATCCCGACAGGGTCAAAATACCGACAAGAACAAAATCCCGACATTTAAAATCCCGACAAGGTCAAAATACCGACATAGAATGTAGGTGAAACAGTCAACATGACTTTCTGTCGACAGGTCGTGAGGTTGACATGGGTTTCTTCACTGTTTTTTTTACCCGAATGTCAACACGGTCAACATGGACAAGGTTGACCGATGCTTAGGGCATACTATTTTATACTCCCACCACACCCTAGTGGATGGTAGGCCATGAAATACCACCTGTCGGCACATGTCAGGTAAAAAAACAGTGAAAAAAACCATGTCGGCCTCACGACCTGTCATGTTGACTGTTTCACCTGTACATTCTATATGTCGGTATTTTGACCTTGTCTGGATTTTAAATGTCGGGATTTTGTCCTTGTCGGGATTTTAAATGTTGGGATTTTGACCTTGTCAGGATTTTGTCCTTGTCGGCATTTTGACCCATTCGGGATTTTGACCGTCAGGATTTTGACTGCATCCCTTTTCTTGTAAGCCCGCCCCCAGACTCTGAAACTAACCAATGGCAATCTGGGGTTGGGCTTAGGAGGACTGTGTGAAGCCTTATACTGAGTCCCCGGTGCAGTATGGAGTTTAATGCACACTGTCCTGCCAAACCCAGGTGGAACTAGCCAGCCTAAACATTACATACATCATAAAATATATGTTTATATGTACTAAGCAGCTCCCTCTTGCACAATGTGGTTGGCACTCTGCCATTAGAAATTATGGGGCATATAACTGATAAAACAAGTTTCAATTGACTTGCCACCTCCGTTTCTCCATGGCCGCCTGCATATGTGCCAACTGCATTGAGCATGTGGCCTGGCACCAATCCGGGGATTGGCTTCCTACCTGGACCCAGGACTCCTCCACAGATGGCAGTCCTGGCTGGGAGAATCGGGATGGTAAACAATGTTTGGACTTTGCAACCTTTGGAAGACAAAACTGTTACATTAAGTATAGTATCTTGAGAAAAATTACCCTTTTTATGTTTTAACTACTCTTTAACCCAAGGGCAGTGGTATAACAATAGCTCAGTAGACCCCACAGTGGCTTGGTAAGTTTGGGTGCGGGTGTTTGCGGGGGCTATTGCTGCACCACTAATGGAATCAACGCCTTTGCCGGGTCTGTTACTGTTCCGCTGCAGGACTGCCGGGACCAGCAGATCTTCCTGTCTGCGGTATAGGCTCTCCTCCTGTTGCCATTATAAATGCCCCTCACAAAAAATGGCTGCTCCCCCACAGCAGACAGTTATTGAGGATGGTAGAGTAGGCGGCGGTCTCCTCTTGCATCCTTATTAACTGTCTGCTGTGAGGCAGTAACAATTTTGCAAGGGACATGTTTTCATTGTATCAGGCGGAGCGCTGGGACCACAGACTGGTGATGGCGGCGGTATCATATTTCCGGTGGGGGGGGGTGTTGATGGGACAATGAAACACCTTAGTTTGGGGAAAGAGAACCCCCGTGCTTCATTTACAGCCATGAAGTAAAGGCAGCTTGCCTTGAGACACTTGCTATATATGTCCTCGCGTTTCTTTATATTGATTCCCTTCCTTACAGCTGGTGGAATGGTGACACTTTTTCATGCAGTAACGAAAGATGTGCTTCATCTATATTACTTAGCTGTAACACAATCTGGAGAGCCCTTGAAGGCTTCTAAACACTTGTACATGTGCTGTTTCTGGATAGGTTCACCAATATGTTTTTCTTTGTTACTTGGAACAAATATGACAGCTACGAAGCTCCTACGCCAGCGCTGTTCGGCTGCATAACCCAACGGCTCGAGGGAAAGACGTTTGTTACTGTGAGTGTTGCGGTGCACTCAGCTGACCAGCGACAGCATATATTTCTGTACTGATGGCAGGGTGGAGAAATAAAGACTTACCAGACACACTAATTATCTGTTCGGTGCAGTGAGGCACAAGAAATGTTGTTGCATGCAAATTATGCAATTGTTGGTGTATACTTTGCAATCCGTATAATTTACAGTTATAATTTAAGAATTAACAGCACTACACCCATGTGCAGCTGTCTATTTGGGCCTTATTCAGACCGGCCAGCAAGGCTGCAATTTTTGTAGATGGACAAAACTATGCTGCGCTGCAGATGGGGCAGGTGTAACATGTGCAGAGAGAGATAAATTTGGGTGGGGTGTGTTCAAACTGAAATCTAAATTGTATTCCAGGAGGGACACTATCATTTTAGGGGCATTCAAGCAGGGGCAGGCTGATGTTTCCAGAGCTTCTTGGGTTTCAGATAGAGAATGCTGTCCAGCTGCTCTGATTGTGAATTACACCCGATCAGAAAAGACAGGAAGCATTCTCTTCCCGCCTCCCAGTCTGTAGCCAGACAGTGACCGTCTGTCCGCATGCTGATTGGTGGATAGCTGGCGCTATTCACCAATCAGTGTGCTGACAGCCACTTAAGGGGTGTACACACGGAGCAATTTTTGCTAGTGAGTGACATTAACTAAGCAATTTTGACTAGATACAACAGCGATTTTGACTAAGCGATTTTGTCTATGGGCGATTTTGACTATACTAGAATTAACATACTTGGTTGGTATTCATTGCACATCGCCTTGTGAATATCTCCCTTAGCAGTGAATACCAGCGATTTTGACTAGACAGACAGAGATCTACTCAAAATATTCTTGCCTACTAAGCGATATTATAGGGCGATTTGTCTAAACTTGACAGCAATCTTTAAACCTTCTAAACAATTTTGGGTATGTAGTCAAAATCGCTTAGATGGATCTCTCCGTGTGTACACCCCTTTACTGTATGGAAGCATCTGGAGAGACAGTGCTGGGCTGCAGTGGGGTAATTATTGGTTGCTTTTCCCATTTATTCCTCTGATGGATTGATAGGAGCACAGGACATGGATTTGCCCAGGAACTACTATGCTGTTTTAATGGACCTGTCAGAGCTGCTTTGAGATGTGTCAGGTCCAGGAGCTTTTTTAGGAGGTGTGACCATGCATGGGAAGGCATGACCATTTTGTGTTGTGACTATAGGTCCCCAGGCCACTATACATAGTTTGCTGCAGTGCCCAGTGCCAGGGTTGGGCTGGGAACTGCTGCACAGAGGAAACCCCCGATGGTCCCTATTGCCTTGGGGCTCCACTTCCTCCTCTATGGATTGAATAATAGATTATATGTATGTTACCTTACATTGTACAGGACTGTGGTGTATTCTATACAGGGCACTACTGTTATTAGTCTGGAACATTATCATGCATGCACTACAGGCTGTAGGTTGGGGCTGAGGATGGGGGTAACACCCCAAAATGTTCCCCGTTTTGCTTAATACATTTATTGCTCTATACCTGTCTTCTAAGTGCCGTTTGTTCCTGTGGGAATTGTGTATATATATATATATATATATATATATATATATATATAATGTATCAAGATGTCCATATCATGTACACTCTACTGGTTAACCAAACATCTGTGGCAGCTGGTCACACCCCCTGTGGAGACTGACCACACCCCTACACATGGGCTTCTACCACTACATTTCATGTCCCAGTCTGACGCTTCCCAGTGATGGATTGTTCCATGACTGATTGACACATTTGTTATATATCCTGTAGATAAACTTGGTGTATCACACACACCCCCCCCCCCCCACCCCCCCAAAAAAAAAAATCCAGTCTGAAAGGACAAGACACAGTAACATGAATGCATAAACTCCGATGCCTGGTGGAACTTATTATTTAGAAAGCCAAGTGAAAGCAGCAGAGCTGCACATTACAGGTAGGCAGGGCTGCCCAGAAGACAGTTTGATTTACACACTCCTTATCAGGATTTACAGCCCTCTTCAACAACCCCTCAGATTTATAACTCAACAAACGCACTGCCAATTGTCAAACGTACAGTATATGAGCGCACACAACGGAAGGTCTCCAGCTCTGAACTTTATTTATCCCACTTGAGGAGAGCCTTCTTCCCACTAATGCCAGATCATTCACAATGACCTGATATCCCTCTATCTGTAGCAGAGTTTTGTGTTTCCTGGGACAGAATACAGGAGCACAGGACATGGATTTGGTAAATGGGAAGTTCCTCAGTCCTGCTAGAAATGTCTGTCAGATGCCATGTTAATCATGTTATTATCTGAAAACTATCATATATTATAGAAGACAAAAATCTGTAATTGTCTTCTCTCACAGAGGGCCAGATTCTCTAAGCTTCAAAAGTGATAAAATGGACAGTGATAAACAGCCATCCAATCAACTCCTACCTGACACTTTTCAAACGCAGTCTGTTACATGGCAGGCAGGAGCTGATTGGCTGGCTGTTTATCACTCTCCATTTTAGCACTTTTGAAGCTTAGAGAATCTGGCCCAGAATCTGGAATTCGGGGAGTCCCAATGAAATGAGCAATATGGGGCTCGATGATTCAATGCATGGGGAATGACATCATTAAGGACTCCGCTCTCCACTGCCTAAAGCACAAATAGCTGCATTGATCAGTAAAGGGGCGGGCTGCGGGGTAGTGACCTGTGGGATCATACTCAAAGTACGTTGCCTCGGAAACTCCCATCCATTATCTCCCAGACGTAATCATTAAAATGTTGACAAGTACCATATGAACGAATACAGCCAATCTAACTATGATTTTCTCTTTAGATTTTAATAGTAATATTCAGAGGAACATTCTTCTCCTCCTGCATGTTGATTACCTCTAAAGCATTTAATATGTACTGTATGTACCTGGTAAAAATAAAATTGGATCCAGAGGACAATCCCATAGATGTTTTAAATATAGCAACAACAACAAAAATAGAAAAAAATTGGTCGCACATCAATCAGTAGAAATCACACAAAATCCAAAATTCATGTTTCAACCTCATCAGTGGTTATGACATTAAGCAAAGAATCAAAGTCCTAAAGTCGCTGTAGGACTTTGTGGAATTATTTGGTGACATCTGGTGACTTTCGATAAAACGATATTCCTGCTGATTGGTGAGTGCCCCATTTTATTTTATTTTTTATAAACAGGTTGAGTCTCCCATCGCCAAAATGTTAAGGACTAGAAGTAGTTTGCACATTGTATTTTGAAGTATTTGCATACCATAATGAGATATCATAGGGATGGGACCAGCGGCGGAACTTGTGGGTCATAACCATATAAAACTGGAACCTGTGCTTCCTATTGGGGTAAACCAATGTGCTGGGAGTCCTAAATAGGCACTCCAATGTAGATTTTTTTTCTTTGTTTCTTCCGCAGTACTTAACCTCAAAGACAAAAGAGAAGAAAATTCATGGGGCAGCTTGTGATACCGTGATGAATATTTCTATGGGGCAGGGGGATATGTTTTGCCTCCGTACCCTTTATTGGCCTCGCTTAGGCCACGTTCAATCACGTAGTAAGGGCATCACACAGCAGACAGTTCTAAACACCTCCAATATTCCTCAAATAAAGCATATATAATGTAAAATGTAACAATTTTATTCATGCCACAAAAAGCAAATACATATAAGTAAAAAGCCTGGAACCATGGCTGGGCTTTTAAACAAAAAGGCTTATCTTATCTTACACCTCACAAAACAGTTCCAATGCTTGTAAGTTCTGATCACCAGGTAGCAGGTAACTCCACAACCACCAACGCGTTTCAACCTTTTTGGTCTTCCTCAGGGTGTATGGAGTATAGTGCAACAGATGTGGTATTTATACCTTGATGATTTAGCCTGCCCTGCCTCTTCCTGTCAGGCATGGGTTAAAATAAAACCGACTTGTGGGTGATAAGCCCAGGAGCAAAATATATAATTTGGGCCCCCCTCCTCCAACCCAAGTTCAAAGTATACAATAGGCCAGTGAGTAACACGGAGAGGCAGAGGGTGACAGTGGGAGGCAGAGTGTGACAGGGAAAAACAGGGGATGACAGGTGCAGCAATGGGCCCCCTAGTCCTCAAGTACCAAAGGTACAGTAGTCCCGCCTCTGGATGGGAACCAAATCTAACCACACAATGCATCATAGTTGTTTGCCTCCTGGAACGGCAAAGAGGCTCTGATTTTTTGGTGATCCCAAGTGGGCAAGTCTCCCACAGTTCATGCAAGTACCCCACTGACACACACACACACACACACACACACACATACCCTTCAGAAGGCAGCAATGTATGGAATACATATACGTTTCATACTGTATGCCTTATTCACAATGCATGAAGGTAATTGTAAGTAGTTCTAATAATTGTGTGCTTGAAACAAACTTTGTGCACATATATAAAATTCATTTTGTTTCATATACACCTTATACACACAATCTGAAGGTCATCTTATACAATACTTCGGGGGTTATTTACTAAGATGGGAGTTCTATTGAAGATGTAATGTTGCCCATAGCAACCAATCCGATTCTACTTCTTATTTATTTAGTAAATTCTAGAAAATAATACATAGAATCTGATTGGTTGCCCAAAGCATCTTTTAGTATGTGTGTAGTGTACACATGTGTGTTTTCTAATAAACAGCTATTTAGGGACAGATACGGTAAATTATTTGTTGAGTAACCAATCAATAGTTGTAATGTGTGCAGCTTTGTGGGCTGATCGCAGTAATTTAATTAATCGTGCATTCGTAGTGACACGTATCTATAAACTTTTTATTATTCTCCTATCAATCATCCTGACATCTGCACAAATCCTGGAGGGGCAAAGGAATTTTTTTTTCTTTTTTATTTCAAATCTATAATATGTTAAGCAGCCGTCTTCCATTTTTAATGTATAGTACAGCGTTTAAACTGGGGAATCCCCAACAGCTACAGTGTAATGCGAAAAGCCTTCTACGTTCTCTCATTCCTGAGGCGTTAACCTTTTAATGTGGCATTAAAATGAAAAATTGCTTCTTGAACCTCCAATGGGCTTCTGTTTTCATGACATTATGTGTCCCCCGGTGGCAGCCATATTGATTTTTGGAAATCATAAATAAAGATAAAAAAGTGAGTTTGAAATGTGTAGGTTACCTCCCAGTCAGATGCGACTGTTGCTTTGCTGGTTCAACATATAATTGTAAAATAACAGAACTTATCATTTATACTTTATTACGAAACAGGAAATGGGTATTTAAAACCTATTGCGCAGAATACTTTAAATAATATATTGGTTCTGTAAATTATTTGCACAAATGTAACTAACCGGCTTGTCAGGAAATCCCAATATAGAACAGGAAGCGGTGTATTTTAGCAAACAAAATTATATCTGAATTACAGCGGATATTAAATATTTGTTATTCAGATTTATTTAATCAAGTGTCCTTTTTACAACCATGGTGCAAAATTACGTCCTGCATAAATAAGTCCTTTACTTATAATGGATGAGTCAGTAAAAAGTCACAGTTAATATAATGACAAAGTGACTTTTTTGACGTCATTTAATTGACAGTTATGTTTATTAAAATGTAAATTATTGAATCCTGTCTTCATTAAATGTCTGTTTTCTACCCTTTAAAGCGACCCACATTCACTTGTGTTTATCAAATAATGACAGCTGCAGTCTGAAATTATTATTGGAAGATATTATCCATTAATCAGTATGTGATGGGAATTCATTAGAACAGTTTCCTTATTTAACAGATTTTGCTAATACTCGTATCCTAGTAGCACAGTGGTTGGCTTGATTCTTATTGTTATACTCACTCATTCAGTTATTTAGGCGTATACAGATTTTTTTGTTTGTCATCTATATTAAGTACCTTGTATTTATTAATGATCCAGTAAAATGTCCCAGTTATTTTAATGGATAAATGAGTGATTGGTGTCATTTAATTGATAGGCATATTTATTAAAATGTAAATTACTCTTGTCTCGTAAAATTGTTTAAATAACAGACATTTACTATGACCTGTAACAGCCTATAGATTTATTTGCGCTAACTGCTAAAATAATGAATAACTTATGATTGGCTATGAATTATAATTGAATTGTTTTATTCTTATTTTGGTCCTGAGCAATAAATGGTTGTGGTTGTTTTTGGAATTATTATTATTATTATTATGCTTTTCTACTTAACACATAAGGGGGCATAGATGTCAATTATTAAGTTTTAGTTAATTATCGAGAAGCCCCCATCGCCAAATTTTTCCAGTGGAATATCATGCAAATATTTTTGAATAAATACGTTCCAAGATCATACAGTAAAGACATTTTAATAAATAATTAAACAGTTAGTTATATTGTCCAATGCTATTATTTTATTTATTAACAGTTTCGGGTACTTATGTAATATCTGGGCTCCAGTTTTTCTTATGAGACCGCGTCCGCTCGCCACGCTTTGGGGACACGGTGGCTCACTGCACTCGCCACACTATATAAAATCAACTCCATGCGTAGTTGGATAGTAGGGGTATGAAAAAATGGGGTGCATTTAACATGGGAGCCCAGATAATACATAAGTACCCAATTTTGTATATAGCGCATACATATGCTGCAGCGCTTTACAGAGAATATTTGAACATTCAAATCAGTCCCTGCCCCAGTGGAGCTTACAGTCTATATTCCCTACAACATGTACACATACACAGACATTATGGGGTTAATTTGTTGAGAGCCAATTAGCCTACCAGAATATTTTTGAATTGTGGGAGGAAACCGGAATACCCAGAGGAAACCCACGCAAGTATAGGGAGAATATACAAACTCCGCACAGTTAGAGCCATGGTGGGAACCCATAACCTCAGTGCTGTGAGGCAGTAATGCTAACCATTACGCCATCCATTATTTATTTATTTAAAGTTTCTTATATAGCGCAGCAGACTTCATTGCGCTTTACAATGGTAGACAGTGATAAATCAAACTGGGTAACAACAGATAGACTTGGAGGTTAGAGGGCCCTGCTGCAAGCTTACAATCTATAGGGATATAGGAGGGAAACACAAGGACAGGCATCAGTAATAGCATAGCAGTCCCACCAAGTTACAAGTCCAGGAGGGAAGCTAGATAATACAGTACATAAGTGTCTCAGGGGGTTATGCATGTAGAACTTAAATATGATAGGCTTGCCTGAAGAGGTGAGTTTTCAGGGAACACTTGAAAGTTTGGAGGCTAGCGGAGAGTCTTATTGTGCGTGGAAGGGCATTCCATAGGATGGGAGCAGCCCGATGAATGTCCTGTAATAGTGAATGGGAGCTAGTGATCCATGCAGAAGAGAGACGCAGATCATGTGCGAGTAGAAGGGTTTTATATTGAATAATGTAAGATACAGGCAACCAATGAAGGGACTGGCAGAGCGGATCAGCAGACAATGAGCGTCTTGCAAGGAAGATCAGTCTAGCAGCATTTAAAATGGATTGCAGTGGCTAGAGTCTGTTCTTGGGAAGACCAGTTAGGAGACTATTGCAATAATCAATGCGGGATATAATGAGTGCATGGATAAGAGATTTGGTAGTGTCTTGTGTGAGATAGGGTTGTATTTTTTAGATGCATGTAACATGATTTGGAGACAGATTGAATGTGGAGAAGAAAGGACAGTTTAGAGTTGAGGATGACCCCCTAAGCAACGAGCTTGTGGGGTAGGGTGGATTGTCGAGTTGTAAAGGATGGTAACTGTTCTTAGTTGGCGGGAATATAAGTAATTCCATTTTGGAAATATTAAGTTTGAGTTGGCGAGAAGACATCCAAGATGAGATGGCAGATAGACATTCAGAGACTCGGCCCAAAACCACTGGTGACATCTCTGGAGTTGATAGATAGATTTGAGTATCATCCGCATATAAGTGATACTGAAATCCAAAAGAGCTGATTAGTTTGCCAAGAGAGGAGGTATAGATTGAGAAAAGCAGAGGACCTAAGACTGAGCCTTGCGGAACTCCGACTGACAGAGGTAGTGAAGAGGAAGTAGAGTCAGAGAAGCGAACACTGAAAGAGCGTTCAGATAGGTAAGATGTGAACCAGAAAATTGCTGTATCATTAAGACCTAGGGAGTGTAGTGTTTGTAAGAGAAAATAAATTTACTAAGATGTGAATTCTACTTCACATGTGATGTTGCTATTGGCAAACAATCAGATCCTGTCTACTATCTTCTAGAGGGTGCTAAATAAATAAGAACTAGATTCTGATTGGTTGCCCATAGCAACATCACATGTGAAGTAGATTTCACATCTTAGTAAATTTCCCCCACAGTGTCAAATGCAGCAGAAAGATCTAGAAGAATAAGTAGTGAGTAATAGCCTTTAGACTTAGCAGTTACCAGATCATTAACCACTTTAGTCAGTTCTGTCTCAGTGAACTGTTGAGAGCGAAAGCCTGACTGAAGCGGGTCTAATAAGGTGTGAGAGTTAAGAAAGTTTGTGAGTTGAGAGTAGACAAGTCTCTCCAGTAGCTTGGAGAGGCATGGGAGCTGAGAGATAGGACGATAGTTAGAGAGAGAGTTAGGGTCAGAATTGTGTTTTTTCAGAATGGGAGTAATCACTGTATGTTGAAACAGAGAAGGAAAAGTACCAGTAGCAAGAGAGAGATTGCAGATTTTCGTTAAGGTTGGAATAAGCACAGGAGATAGATTTTTAATGACTTGTGCAGGTATAGGATCAAGAGGCGAGGTAGTAGAGTAGGAGGATAAGAGTGTGGATACTTCCTTTTCATTTGTGGGCTCAAATGAAGAGAAAGTGCCAGAGGGTTCAGGTGGGGAGAAAGAGTGTCAGAGATTGTGGAGCATACCATTTCATCTCGGATGTTATCAATCTTGTCCTTAAAGTAGGAGGTAAGTTCTTGTGCACTGATGGTAGCTTGTGGGGGAGGGTACAGAAGAGACGTAAATGTGTTAAAAAGTCGCTTAGGGTTGGAGGCATGAGAAGAGATGAGAGATTGGTAGTATGTTTGTTTGGCTGTTTCCAAAGCATTGCAGTAGGAGCGGTAGCTAGTCTTATATGTGAGGAAATCAGTCATACTACGAGATTTACTCCATTGGCGTTCTACTTTACGTGACTGATTTCGTAGTTGTCTTGTTGTTTTGGAGTGCCACGGTTGGCATCTAAGCCTACGTGGGGTGTAATGGGTAGCTGGAGCCCCTTCATCAAGGGCTGTTTCAAGAGTCTGGTAGATGTGGGAAACGGCATAGTCCATGCTGCTATGATATACAAACAATGATTATAATAATTATAATAATTATAATTATATTATTATTATAAAGATTTTTTTTTTGCCCATTGAAAAAACAAATAAATATCCATTCTAAGGGATGCAACAATCCTCTCTCCAGCTGCTGTCTGACTCCAAGTCCCAGCATGCCATGCTCGTGCCAAGCAATGCTGGTACTGCTAGTTCCACAAAACAGCTGAGATCCACAGCCATTAGCCTAAACTGCAAAGTAAATGGTTTACAGAATGCAAATGATCTATAAACTATAATTATATCACTAGAGAGCGGATACGCCGTAATGTTGTTTTTGTTGCCATAATTAAAAACTGGTACTGTAGACGGGATTTTCTCCCTTTCTTTCTATGCGGCTGCTAAAACACACCTCGGAAAACTTTTGATGTATTCACATCTGAAACTGCAATTAACACCTTTTTTGCAGGTCGCCCCACAAGATTAATTTTCCCAACATAGATTAATGCAAATGCTTGCTAAAGTGTTTTGAAAATATTTTCTCTATTAATCTCAATCAACAGCAGATTACCGCCTGGGTAAGTAATGAAGTTGTTATGGCATTTCGGTGGGGAGAAAAATAAATAAATAAATAAAATAACGGCACTCAACCTTTTGAAACCTCCAGAAAATTCCATGGATGTACTTCGGATTAAAATTCAGAATCATACAGCTGCAACATAATTTTTTTACTCCTGGATAAACTCTCAACCCCGTTAAAGACGTCCAAATTGACATCTAAAAATGCATTATATTTCACAGTAAAAGTCATTTAAAAATTTATATTTATGCCATTATCTGCACACAAAATCCCTACTTAAAAAATAAAACGCCACCATCACCGGTTAGTGCCAAATCGTAAAAGCAATTCTACCGTTCCATTATATTGGTGGCCTAGACAAAAAGTCATTTTTAAGGCAGTTCAAATTGTGAGCCTTATTGTCTATATCAATCTAAAATTGGCAGTACAATTTTTTCCAAACAGTCACTTCCCAGAAATAGTATGGGGTCACTGCTGGAGATGAAGCAGTTTGCGTAGAATGCAAAAAAAAAAAAAGAAAAAATATATAAAATGCAAAAAGAATAAAAAAAAGAAAGAAAATGATATACACATATGAAATTGCAATCAGCACTTTCATTCACAGGTTGGCTAAAGATCAAATTGTACAAATTGTTCACACTGGTCTATTCTTTATCTGTTATTATGACATACAATCACTAGAGCTTTAAAACTTAAATTGGGAAGTTTAAAAGTGTAGAGTAGTATATGACTATCCATTTTGTAAGAATGTGTCTGTCTCATCTACAAATCAATAAGACGTTGCTCATTGAATGCTGACATATTTTTGTGTTCGTCTGTGTTAGTTTCAAAGGCATTGCTGTCGTTTAACCAGTGGAGTGGGATCTGGAAGATCCATCTTCGTAAAAAGGGTGCTGCGGTAGCCTATATTGTTGAGCTTGTTATATGTGACATCCTTGCAGTCTTCATAGAAACCAAAGGGGGCTGCATTTGCGGTCGCCAAATGGGGGACTGGAGCAGATTTCTCCAATTTCCCCCTACATTATATTCTTGGAATGCTGAATATCTGTGGGGTTTTGGGGGATATGCCACAAACTTGTTTTTAGAAATATTTTCCTAAAAGTTTTACAAGAAATAAATATTAGACTCTATCTTACCTTTTGGGGGTTTGGCCACTTGGCCTTGTGGCCACTCCCCCTATTTTAATCACTCATGGGGGGCACCTTAATGATGGTAATGAGAAGCAGACCAGGTGCACAGACAGGTGGGCAGATGAATCGCAGGATGCGTACAACCAATGGGCCTATTTCAGCATGGGTCACTTATCGCATGCCTCCCAACATTTGAATCTTGTGGAGTGTGACTGTGCGCGGCAGTACCCAAGCGGTTCAGAAAAGAAGTGTGCCCCCTCATAAAGGGGTGTGGCTTCACATGGATGCAATCACGGAATCCCCATGAAGACACCCCCCATTTTTGACACTATTGAAGGCATGACCAGCGCTCTCGGAGCTGCTTCGCCATGCCCCCATGCGAACAACATCTATTGCACTGACAGGGGGACTCCAAACCACCCACCCACAACCACGGGACACTGTTAGCTCCGGGTGGGATGCGGGACAGTCCCGCCCCAAAAAACAGGACTGTCCCACGAAAATTGTGATAGTTGGGAAGTATGAAACACAGAATTTGCAATCTGGTTGATTTATTAGCAGCAATTATCAAATAAATATCCATTTGCATGGAAGTCGCAGAACAGTCGCAGTTTGATTGCCTGGAAGCCAGCAAGGCATAAAAAATTTGCAAGGGGCCTTCTTTGTTTCTGTATCGGCGACGGCTTTCTGCTCGCACTGCAAATTCTCTGATCTGCGATCCAGGCTGAGTTATGCCCAATGCATTCATTTACTGTACTTACTTACATATGCAAGCAAAGCAGGAGCCAATATGGATGATTTGCATGTACATCTGTAGCTGGCTCGTAGTGTTTAACTTATGAGACATTTTACTTTTGATGTTAAAATATTATTCAAAGCAAGTGTACTAGCGTTACCTTATTAAGTGCACTTGTATAATTTTAGAATAGTTGAATTTATTCAACAGCATACTGTATCTCGGCTTAAGAAGTCTGATAAATTGGTAACGTGGTTCCCGTGCTGGGAAATGCTACAACCTCTCCAAGATTTGCCGGAATGGCATCTGATTTAACTTTTCATAAGCAGCAGCTACACAGCATGTTCCCTAAATATCCATGCCTGTTATTGTGTGCCCTGGTCATAAGTCACATGACTAGACATTATAATATCTGAGTGCATGGAGTCAATTTCTAAGGGCCTTACTCGCAGATATCAGCGATACATAATTTATTAAGAATAGGCCTTCATTCTGGTTGCTTCTCCCTATTGCTAATTTGCAAGGGGAACCGATGTTGGCGGCCTGCGTATAATCGCTTATGCACATGTGCAGGTCTTCACTAGGGGCGCCCTAGGAGACTTGCATAGTCTCAGAGGCGCTCGTAGTGGGGGTGTGCAGGAGGCGGCCACAAAAACGCTGGGGGGCCCCAGGAAAAAAAACGGGAGTCCACTGCTGACCAGGGGGGCGACCACCTGCCTTCCTGATGTCACCGAATGTCAGCTGCCCGCCGTGTTCTCAGAGCAGGGCCCGGTAATCTGAGTCACCAGACTACAGAAATCATTCAATGGTCGGCAACCATCGAATGATTTTGGTTTATTCAAAACATCCATTCGCAGTGATACGGGGAAATTCGCCACGTAGCAGGTGGGCATTCGTACAGGTGGCGTTACATGGTTTGCAAAGTATGCGAGCCAACCAGAATCACCCCCATAGAGTATAATCACTGATACAGGAAAGGATCCAAACTACACAGTCGTCTCGGGGGTAGAAAGAAAATAATGTTACTCTGATTAGAGACATGAGATTCGTTTTTTTTTAATAATATGAAGTTCCGAAAGTTTAGGGGATCCAAGATGAACCGAAGAACGATTTGAAACTTCCCTTGTTTCGAAACTCAGATTTCAAAACAGAATCTTGGGTTTGTGATTGCTTCAGGGACAATTACTCAAGGGAGTGTGGGCAAAATTTACTAGAAAATATTTACTAGAATTTTTTTTTTTAGGTAATTGATAATGTAGGGAAAAAAACGGGTCCAAATTTCATGATTATAGCTGTTTTTATAAATTTTCAAGAAATCCAAGACCATGGTCCTATTCCAGACGTGATTTGTTCTCAAAATGGACAAAACCTTGTTCTGATGGCCCTCACGTGAAAGGTGGTTGGGAAAGGGTTGGAGTCACTGGAGGAGGCTGGGCAGGGGGTGTGGTACTTGTTATCACATCATCGAGGCCACGCCTCTGGTGCAGATTGCTGCTATTACAGACATTGTACAGGGGGGGGGGGGACGGGGCAGGGCTATGGTGAATCAGAGGGGGTGTGTAGGTGACATGTGCACCTTTTGGGGAGGCATGGAGGGACATCTAAATTTCAGGAGCCTTTGGGCTGTGCCATGAGGGTGGGCATTATGGATTTTCATTTCAAATATTCATAAATTGTTTGCACAGGACACGGGTGCTTCCGAAAATACTTCACAAACAAAGGAGATGTTTGCAAAGTAAAGTAAACTCTAGTGCATTTAATGATGTTGTGCAATTAGCGCAACCTGTATATCCTGACCTTCGGCCCCTTAGGAAACAGCCCAGAAAATAACTGTGCGACAGTGTAATCAGATTTCCAGCACAAGCAATGTCCATCATGTCGCTGGCCAAGTACAGCAAAAACCGCTATGTACAGACAATGAAACCGTAAAAATAAAGCATA
Source organism: Crinia signifera (assembly GCF_055691185.1). Classification (NCBI taxonomy): domain Eukaryota; kingdom Metazoa; phylum Chordata; class Amphibia; order Anura; family Myobatrachidae; genus Crinia; species Crinia signifera. The sequence continues at coordinate 94,755,608 of NC_139226.1, read as the reverse complement.
AATGAATATCGCCTTTTATTTTTATTGTGTTCTTTTTTTTTTTCTTCTTTACAGTGGGGAGACTATTCCGCTACCGATCTCATCTTTGTCTAATGAGATATAACATTTCTGGCCTTATGACAGCAAATCGATCTTAAATATATTTTAGAAAGATTTTTTACTTGTGTTTCGTGTGTGGTGATTGATGTGTTTATTTTGTCTCTTGTGATATATAGGCTTGTGACTGCGCAACAGCTTTTATTCCCCTCTTTTTCTTTGGAACATTAGAGATCTTGGGGTCAATGATGTGTTTCAAAATGGGCGTTCTTTATGCCCCCCCCCCCCCCACCCAAATTTTTATTTATTTCTGATTAGATTGTGTTCATTCACTCACGATGTGTACAGTGTTGTAATGTGGACAGGATACAGGAGTACATCACATACTGTATACTCGCACTCTTGTATAGAGCTATTAAGTTTACTTGCAAAATGCACATTCGCTATCGTGCATTACTGGAACTTCACATTTCTTCTCTAATTCAGATGCAAACAGTTGTCTCATATTTGTGGAAAAAAATGCTAAAATTGTCCCATAAAACATAACGGTACTTGTGTAGTTTCACAGCGCCAGCATGGCGCCGTGCTACTTCCGGTTTCTACGCTCGGCAAACTATCTAAAATAAACTAACTTAACTCCATGCCAACATGGATAGTTCATACCCCCACTGTCCATGTTGGCAGGGAGTTGATTTTAGATAGCGTGGCGAGCGTAGCGAGCCACCGAGCCCGCAGCGTGGGCGTGCGAATCGAGCCCCGCAAGGGGACTCAGACGCACGGCGCCATGCTGGCGCCGTGAAACTACACAAGTACCAACATAACATATGCACTAATCAGCATCAGAGGTAGAAGCATCCTTTAGCACCTCTGTAATTGCTGGCATCTCCTTCCCGCTGTATTCCTCCCAACCGGTGGCGGTTCCAGAGGTGTGGTTGCAGCACAGTCCAAAATTCAAATAGGGGAGAAACACCAGCTACCAGAGAGTCAGTTTGAAATGACAGCTGGTGGCAGTTGCTCTGCCTCCCCTATTTGAATTTTGAGCTGTGCTGCAGCCCTTCCTCTAGAGCAGCGGTTCTCAAACTGTGGGTCCAGACCTTCTCAGCATGGGGTCGTGACTCTGTGTTGCTGACCATCAGGCTGAGGACTTTTGTAATCTCAGTCAGTGATTCAAGGAGTCTGAAAAATCTGTTGAGTTGTCTGTTATTTTAGCCTCCTCCCATCATGTTGTGCCTCCACAATGCTGCCATGTATGTGCTGTCTGCTGACAACATGTGACGTGATGACCTTCTGTAGTCACTTGCTGGGGTCTCGTAATTACCTTTATTGTCTGATGGGGTCCCAGAGCAAATTAGTTTGAGGACCCCTGATCTAGAGTCTCCCCTGCTCTCAACTGTTCTGATTATACAGGACTGTCCTGTATTTTTGGGACTATCACGCATCCTACCAGGGCCAGCAGAGTGTATGTGTGTGTGTGAGGGGAGGAGGGGGGGGGGATAGCAGTCTACTGGAGAGAAGACAGAGGAATTAGGTGTAAGTATAGTTTGAACACGAACAACTCAAAAAAGCGGTACTTGTGTAGTTTCACGGCGCTAGCATAGCGCCGTGCTACTTCCGGTTTCTACGCTCGCCACAAACTATGTAAAATAAAGTAACTTAACACCATGCCAACATGGATAGTTCATACCCCCACTATCCATGTTGGCATGGAGTTGAATTTAGATAGCGTGGCGAACGTAGCGAGCCACCGTGCCCGCAGCATGGGCGAGCAAAGCAAGCCCCGCAAGGGGACTCAGACGCACGGCGCCATGCTGGCACCATTAAACTACACAAGTTCCAAAAAAACTAATATATATATATATATGGCAGGCTCTTGAGAGACAATTGTTAGTGTAGGACTTGCAGTGAAATGGGGTCCCTTGGCGATTGTCTGCAAGCTTAAATGCATTGATCAATTCATGAACTAAAACCCCATTATTTATTTGATTAATTGTATACTAAGGTGAGTTAGTTCATTATGGAGAGTGTTGAGTCCCTGTATTTGTACTTATTAGAGCATGTAGTCACAGGCCACTTCACCCCAACCTGGGAATGGCGAGTGCTGCTTGCACCCCATTCGCAGGGATGGCGAGTGTTGTGGTACTCTGTATGTGTGTATATATATATATATATATATATATATATATATATATATATAAAACACACGGTACATAGAGGCTCAAAATGAACTTATTTTGCTTGTCTTTAATATCTGCCTATGCAACTGCCTGTATTGTTCCTTCTATCTGTCATAAAAGCTGTATCATTTATATCTATCTGCACACCTTTTACCTAGACTTCTGCTGCAATTACTTCCTGAGCGACACTTGATCCTTAATATACACGGCACCTTGTCTGATGTCTTTGACACATCAGCCCTTGTGAGCTATGTCTTATAATGGTATTTGCTTTCCTAATTGCCTCTTAGCTTTGTCTCAATAGTCAGTCCTTAATTGTTATAATGTAATATTCTGAGATCTCACAGCTCAGCTATGCTGCATTAACATTGTCCAATCTATTTCACCATTGGTATCCTGGATATTAATCCCCACCAAGCTCTATATGGGAAGAGCTAAATGCCATGAAGTCTACGGACAGCGAATGGTCAAGACAGAGTCGGAGAGCTATCATATGTAAAATGTGGTGTTATGGTCTATGGAGCAATTGCATAACAAAGTGTATGATAATTTTCTAGTTACAGATGAATCATAGGAGAAGGACATTTTACAGATGACACAAAAATTGGGTAATTTACCAGCGTACAGCACAGTCATTACAGGCACTGGAGCAGTATTCTCCACTGTCGTATGATTGCTCTTCATGAGTGATGCTGATGTGCATGGCTGGCTATTGCATGGTGTCACACTTTGCAAACTTGCAACATGTGTGAAGAATAGAACATAACTTAAAATGGTAGGATAAAAAAGGCCCTGCACCGATCCAGTGGTAGGAATGGCCATCGACCAGCGATGATTTAAAATCATCGATGGTATGTGGCCAATGTCAAATACTTTTGCCATCGATGTGGGAGTACCAGATAGGTTCCCTACATCGATGGCAAAGGAGAAACAATGTTTCCATTTTTTTTTCAAGGTGCCTGGATCACGGAGCATAGCTCCGCCCCTGACACCCAGAAGTCCCGCCCACAAGTACTGATTGGCCCACGGGCCATTCAGTTACATATAATGGCTGACCACTGATGGCCATCCCTATCCAGTGGCGCACTCAGGGGGGGGGGGGGGACATGCCATTGGTTAGGTCTGCATACTGCTGGCACATAATTATGGCACCTTTTACAGAGTGGTACTTATACTAAAGGTGCCAATATATTACTGCAATGTAATGCAGAAGTGTATGAGCTATTTAACCCCCTTGAACAGGCCGCAGACCTTCCCAGGTGGCAGGATCTCATGCCATTCATCGCATTTCACATGCAAAGACCACGTGCGATGAATGGCATGTGACCCTGCTCCCCGCCACCGGGAGGGGGGCCGAGTCGGAGGTTGGACGGGCAGCAGGTCCAACCTCCGGCTCACCTCCGATGCACACAGGACCACACATCGGACCTGAGGGGGACATCAAACACATCCGATTTATCCCGATTTCTCGGGGATCAGTGGAAATCAGCCCAAATCATAGTAGCGTATGGGCACTGACCAGTTGCACCATTTGGCACCCCTGCTCCAATCAGAGCCCAGGAAACATTACTGTAACTTGTGACCCCACATGGCTGACCCGCAAAAAAAATCTCGTCAGTGCACAGACCCAAAGTAGGTGTTAAGCATGTTTGGATTTCACATGGGATGTTGCTATAGGCAACCAAACAGAATCTAATTCTAATTTATTTAGCACCTTCTAGAAGATAATAGATAGTATCTGGTTGCCCATAGCAACATCCCATGTAAAACAAAACTCCCATCTTAGTAAATTTCCCCCAAATAGACAGCACAGTGACAACATTTTGTTTTTAACTTTCTGTTTGGCTTTTAAATGTATTTTCCTACTAAACATGACGTTATTTTAAATGGTTTCAAATGAGAATCTGCCTTCACCCCATTCTCTTTTTTTCTCTCGATTTTAAATAATGTATTGGAAATTATAATTGACTACATGTATATGTTGTTTCTGTTACATTTTGAAGTTATTGTATCATTCTATACTTTCTTTATTTTAAGTATCCCTCTACGTGCTAGTTTGTTAGACTTTTTTATTCTTTATCTTCTGAATTTAAGCATTTGGAAACAACTGCGCGCGTGCACACACACACACACACCCCAATGAAGCTTAATCAAGAGGTACGGAAGAGAGAAAAGTTTGGGAACCGCTGACTTACACTATAGGAAAAGTCATGTTTTCCTGAGCCGTCGTTTCTGCTATAATTAAACCAAGCGACCGTATTAGTGAGATGTATGGACTAGTGACATGTGCAGGTTCCACTGAGCAGAGGTCGTCTAAAGGTGGGGGCAGCAACTATTTTTGCAAGCAATTTTTTTTATTGCAGGTTTATATAATCAGCCAAATATCCGAGGATTGTCAGCGATATCTACAGGCAAATTTATTGCACCAGCAGGAATACTGCTTTCCACATGAAATATTGTTTTAAAACAAATTCATGAACCCAGCGCTATTAGGCATGAAAGTGACTTTTCTACTTAATTCACTGCATTTAAAGGTCTCCTGCAGGAATTAATTTTGCAGAATAAAATAAGGCGCTTAACACATTCTCTTGCATAACTACAATTGGATGATGGTAAATGTTAAAAATGAGTACAGTTATGACTTCTTTTTAGAATACACTCTAGAGCAGGGGTAGGCAAGTCCGGATAGTTCAAATTATTTTGAGGTCCACAAAATCAAATATCTGTATCGTAATTAAGGGTCACCTTCTGATGATAAAACCAAAGTGCCACCTTCTGATGACAAAAACCTGTGCCCCTCAGGACCCTTACACGCCAATATTCTGCCCACTGCTGCCGCAGCTGTATTCTGCCCACTGCCGCCACCACTAACTAACTATAGCTAACTCCGCCGCTGTATTTTCTGCACCGCCACCGTTCCTGCCATTCCTGCCTCTGTCGCTTGTGTTCCCAGGCAGACTGCCAGAGCTTCTCAGCCCTTGCATTGTGGAGTGCGAGGTGACATCACCGGCGCATCCGCGCAAGTTGCCTACCCTTGCTCTAGAGTATAATACCAGCAGTGATCTACAAAACCAAGATGCACAAAGCCCTCCAGCCCAGCTCCGATATATATTACTAAATTTACTATGGACCCTAAAAGGACTGTTTTCACTAATATAATTCTTGTCTACTCAATCAACTTTGCACAATACAGCAATAATGTTGGGCTGTGACATCATAGGCATTCTCTCATTGGAAGCTTATAAGAAGGAACAACATCCAATAGATTCTCATTTAAGACCCTGCCAACTGCTTCTCTTTTATGAAAGTGGCCAATAATCCCTATGGTGGTAGCGCCTTGGTTCACCTACTGGTACCAACAGGTCCTCTTTTGGTAAATACGTACTATTCAAAATATCCAGTAGCAAAAATAAACTTTTACAGAGATTTTGTGGCTTAGACCGTTAGTATGCAAATCAGTTGTCTTAGTATGCTAATCAGCCTGTCTAGCATGCTTAGTAGTCCAGCCAGCATACCAATGCTGGCCACAGTCTTGTTCCCTTTGCAGAGGTGTTGGCAAGAAGCAGGGCATTAGTGATAGATGGAGTGCTTTAGATAGGAATTGATTATACTTCGTGGGTTTTCTACAGTGAAAACTTTGAAAGTGTCGGACACGCACAGCAAGTCAACATGAAAACAGTTGGCACATGAAAAGGTTGACATGACTTTTTAGGTTTTTGGGGGGTCAATTTTTATTGAATTTTTATGCTTTTGCATATGTGTAAGTGGGATTACTGTGTTGCATTATGTGTCAAATTACATTACTAATGTGCGGAGTAATGTGTAAGTGGATTTACTGTGTGTTATTGTGTGTATAAGAGCATTGTTAACATGTGGTATAATGTGTGAGGGGCATTACTTTGTGGTATTATGTGTATAAGGGTCGCTATTGTGCGGCATAACATGTATAAAGGACTCTTCTGTGATGTGCAGTGTGAATAAGGAGCAATACAGTGTGGTGTAATGTGAATAAGGAGCAATACAATATGGTATAATTTGAATAAGGAGCATTAGGTTCGGGGGTGGAACTAGTGACAGTGCTAGGGGGCACCAACCAAAATGTTGTAGCATATGGACCCCTAATTAGTGTACCGTGTCCCCTCACATGCTTCAGGCAAGGGGCTTTGTTCCACTACCGCTGCACTCTGGACACTCATGAAAATGCATGTCGACCATTATCAGGTTGACCTTTCGACCATGTCAACCTAATTACTTTTGACCTAAAGTCCCTAATGGTAGGTTCTGCCAACCATATTTTGTCCATAGGATGCATCAGAGGTTCTTCATCCTCTGTGTCCAAAAAATGTCATCATAGTTGACTTTTTTTGCACTGAAAGGGGGGAGGGGCAGAGTGGTTGTTACCAATCAAGCTATTTCCCTGGGTGGCAGTTTGACACTTTGCTGAATGATGTCATATTGAGTTCACCATCGCTTGCATGAGGTTATTGTATACACAATGACACATTAATCTGATATATTTACATTTCCTGTCATATAAATGAATGAAGCCTTTGCCTGACAGTAGTAGACTAGTAGTAATGCACCAGTGAATGCATTGCAAGAAACACAGCTTTTGAGATGGCAGCTGGTATCTGTGCACTATGGGTGCTTAGCGGCAGGTACGGAGAATAATGGGGACAATCAGGGTGTTGTGGTGGGAGTATAAATAGCCAATTCTGCCAGAATGATTACACAGCTCCATAACGAGCCCAGTACACACGTTTTACATAGCTCCACTGAGATCCAAAGAGACGCAATTATTCTGAATTGGTTTCACTCTGCCCTTGTTTCCATTGTTATTGAAATGAGGTATTAATGTAATTATGTAATATATTTGCCCAAAGTGTGATACCAGAATTTCCCTTCACAATGACAGATGAATATCCCCTTCTCCCAGCAATGAATAAATTAATTTCCCTAGGCAGAATCGGCGCTTTGTATATTTCTATACAATGAGGGTTATTCAGTAAGGATCTCGAAAGCAAAATCTTTCTCGAATGGGCAAAACCATGCTGCACTGCAGGTGGGCAGATGTAACAGGTGCACAGAGAGTTACTGTAGATTGGGTGGGGTGTGTTTAAACTGAAATCTAAATTGCAGTAGAAACATAAAGCTTTCATATGTGGGCTACATGCAAAAGCAGCTAGTATTTACCCTGCACAGAAAAAAAAATAACTCATCCAAATCTAACTCTAGAGAAAGATTTTGCGATCCTTAATGAGCTCCTCTTTTACCCCCAATATGCCCAAATGGACTAACAGTACTCAATCCCACGTTTCCTTTGGAAATCAGAAGTAAACGGCCAGTGTTCTGTGGAAGGCCGCTGCTGGCGTTACCTCTGCCCTTCGCACTATTAATCTGACAGTTGTGGAAGTATTTGTTTGACAGCGGACTAGGAAATAATCACTCATGTAAATCCTTCATGTGCCCCCTGAAGACAGGTACGGTAAACACCCAGAAGTTGCACTGATCAAATATTGCATTAAGCTGCTTTTAGCTGCTGAAGACTCGTCCTTCCCAAGTTACCCTCTTGTTTATAGTCATCCTAAAACACCAGAGAACTGCTCTAGAGACGTGATGTGAGCCTAATTTCCCAGTCATTATATAACCTTGAAGGAATTAAACTTCTTAAGAAATTCTACTGATTGCAGGATTGTAAAAATAAGGTTCACAGTTCCCACAAACTCTGAGCATTTATCTTTAGATGAGTTTAATGAGGCTTCAGCTCCGAGCATCTGTTGTCACCAAACATCTCCTACTCGCCTGGAAAGTCATCATCAGGTTTGGTGTGATAGAAAAACCTTTGACATTGGAGGGAGTTCAAAATAATAATAAAAAAAGCTGTAGCGGGTCTGATGATCAGTTTTAGGTAACGTGTGATGTGGCGGCCTGTAGTGGCTTTGTGATTGTGTCAGTGAGGATAGGGCTGCATGTGACACGGCAGTGACATGATGTGAGGAGGGAAATGGAGGCAGCAGGAAGGCACAGTCTGAGAGTTATATAGTGGGAGGAGCAGGGTCTCCCAGCAGCACAGAGTTTATCAGGAGATGAGTGATGTGTCAGTGAGGACAAGGCTGCATGTGACAGGAACAGTGGCATGATGTGAGGAGGGGAATGGAGGCAGCAGAAAGTCACAGACTGAGAGTTATATAGGGGGGAGGAACAGGGTCCCCAGCAGCACAGAGTAGATCAGGAGATGTGTGAGATGTCAGTGAGGATGGGGCTGCATGTGACAGGGGGCAGTGAAATCATGTGAGGAGGGGATGGAGGTAGCAGGAAGCCACATGCTGAGAGTTATATAGTGGGAGGAGCAGGGTCCCCAGCAGCACAGAGTATATCAGGAGATGAGTGATGTGTCAGAGAGGACAGGGCAGCGTGTGACAGGACCGACTGCCGCACAATTACATAGGAGCCGGAAGTGATTGCGAGCTCAACTGAGCATGACACAGTGCGCCCGGCCAGTTGTGATGTCAGGCAGGACATAGCGGGCAGTGTAATTGCCACACTGGCCGATCCCACAAGAGATCTGCAGATCATTTGGTCTACAGATATATCTTCTACAGTAGTGTGTACCCAGCTTTAGATTTCTGTGAGTATATTAAATGTCCAGATTAATTCATTGAACAGTGATTACTGTGGAAAAAAAAAAAAAAACAGGTGTAAGAGACAGGGCCCTCACCCGTATGCCTGGGATTTCCTATGGAACACCTCTTACTGATTGCACAGCATATGACATTGCATCTATCAGTGCAGAGGGAACTGGAAGCTTCCACAATGTATCTCGCAGTGACAATCTGATGTGCGGATAAAAGTCATGTCGTTGGATCTGCGTATAATGACTCCGTTCCACTAGCGAGACATTTACATTCTCTGCTGTCGGCTGAAGGTCCCTACTATAGCGCGTTCTAATTGATCCAGATATGGACTAATTAAAGTTTAATATTACATGGGGAAAAAAATAGGCGTTAAGGGAGAAGGTATAAAAACAAGCGAATGAAAAATAGTCCTGACCTTTCTGTATCCTTCCTAGTACAACAGTATCATTCTAATTGACTCAATGGTGTTGTAAAATTTTATGCAGGTATGATCCATTTACACGGCTCGTGATGTTTAATGAAGTTATTTCTTTTATTTTTTGTATTCGTGTCTTTAAAAAAGACTGAGAATATGAGCAGCTATTATATCACATATCTTGTACATATATATATATATATATATATATATATATATACATACATACATTGGGCCAGATTCAGCTCCTACCTGCCATGTCACAGACTGTGTTTGAAAAATGTCAGACAGGAACTGATTGGCTGGCTGTTTGTCACTCTCCATTTTATCTCTTTTGAAGCTTAGAGAATCTGGCCCATTATCTGCTACAGTATATTGTTATTTAATAATAAATATTGGAGATAAGATGAGATAGATAACACCTGTAAATCTCTAGCATGGAACTGTAAGTCCCAGCATTCCCTGCCAGCGGCCTGGTCTGTTACTTTTCTTTCCCAAATCTTCCCTCTGCTTCTCCGGACCTGCTGGAACTTGTAGTTCCATTGCAGATGGAAACTGCAAAGCGAACATTGATTGAGTCTGGTCTCTAGTTTCTGCAGGGATGCGATCACGGAACTTGAGCTTTAGTTAAGTTTAGACCATTTTTTGAATATGAAACTTCAGTAACATGTGGTTATTTTATTCTCTGCATTATCATACATACTGTAGATCTATTACCTGTGGGGAGTGACACTACCTAGGCGGCTCTGGGGAAGTCAAATGTACACTATTATTACACAGTACTATGCTCAGTACATCAGAAGGGTCAAGGACTAAACTTAATTAAAAGAAATTGACTTCATTGAGACTTAATTAAAAGAAAACTGTAATTGTCTAAATCAGTGTCAAAATATTATTAGCTCATGCAATATCATTATACTTAGTCATATCAATTTTCTTATGCGCATCTGCCACACTGGTCTTGCCCAGGTGGTCACAGAGAATATTTATTCACAAAGGTATTGTCCGTAAGGGACCGTTTGTTAGATTTAACGTGAGTGTGACAAACAGTGGCACATAGTCGCCTGCTCACCCGGAATGGCTGGGCAAGGCTCCTGAAAATCGGGTGGCGGTTTGGCACCCTCCCCCCACTGTCCAGCCCCTCCCCCTCTCTGCTTATCCCGGCCTGTCCTTCTCTTCAACGTCTGCCATTAAATGCACATGACAATAGCACATTGTAGCTCCGCACTATCTTTTAGCAAACTTTTGCTGTTACTCGTATTTAAAAAACTATATTTAATATATTTATTAAACCAGCACAGTATTTGTTTTGTGCCTTTTGTTTATAGATTGTTGTAAATGCTATTATTAAGTTGACATATTCGCTAAGCCTGTATACTCTCGTTATATACTAATACATGTGCTAGCCGTATTGTATTTTAGGTACCAGCATAATAACTATTTTTGGAATAATCCAAGCACTGGGCATTTGTCATGTAAAAATAATCATTTTTATACCTGCGCACTTGACCTGTGGACTGTTATGTGGGCCCATTTATACACTTTTAATGTCATCTGATTTTTTACTTTATTTCCTTGCTCGTTGATAAGTAAATACATAGCACTCTTAATCTAGAACACCTGCTAGGAGATAGTGAGCCAGGTGCACTAAGCTTCAAAAGTGATACAATGGAGAGTGATACACAGCCAGCCAATCAGCTCCTACCTGCCATGTCACAGGCTGTGTTTGAAAAATGTCAGGCAGAAGCTGATTGGTTGGTTATCACTCTCCATTTTATCTCTTTTGAAGCTTAGTGCATCTGGCCCAGTGGGAGAAAAAGACCATATACAATGTACTAAAGAGCATGCACCAAAACTGGTCACCTTCTTCCCCAATGCCTAAGGCACTAAGTGGGTGCACGAGTCACACCTGCTCGGTGCAGGCCGAATTCACTACTACTGCTGATTCTTGGGACTTGTGCATGCACGAATATGCTCAAGTGCAAACCCCCAGGAGAAAAAAACATTTGGGGCATTTGGTCCAGGATGGGCGGACAGGAGCTGGACGCAGGGCACCACCCATCATTTCATGGGTGTGCCAACAAAAATGGTGGGCGCACCTAAAGTAATGCTAGATGTACCCCTGGGAATGCAGGCATGTTTATACCTGCTTGGGGCTGATGTCACATGATGCCAGCACCCGCCCCAAATTCGTCCATCTCCGGCCAAAATAAAAGTCAAGACTTACTTTTATTTGCGAAGAGAAGAAAACTCATTCAGTGGTGAGTGACCATCTAATGACTTTTTCTTCCATTCTGCCGCATGTGAGTGGATGTGAAGGCAAACATGTCTGCTAGCATACTAGAAAGTGGATGCGGGTGTGGTTGGGGGATGTTCGGCGAGTCGGGAGAAGCCAGGAAGAGGAGAAATAGGTGGGAGCGGTGCTGCTGAGCTTATCGCGGTATTATGCCTAGGAGAAAATTCGGTGGTTGGACCAAATTTGCAAAGAGGCGGAGCTAAAAGACATGACTAGCATAGAAGCACATCATTAGGCCCCGTACCATCCTACAGACTGCTGGAATGCCCCCTGTTCTTCCCACTTTACTAAGGCAGAATGTGGAAGAGTTATCCACTCTTCGGAGGGTGCGAGAACTGCCCTTAAATTCGTGAGTCCCCCGCAGGATCTGGGAGAGTAGGTAAGTATGACCAAATTAAACGTATCCCACTTACTATATTAACAGAAAGCAACCGGACTGTGATCTTTTTTTACTGATAACATCTTTACATTAAAAAAATGTGTTTTGTAGTTCCCTTTGAGGCACCTAAACTCTTTATAACTATTTAATTTTCAACCAGCATGGAAAGAAGCTCAAGTGTTACAGTGTAATGGAGTCGCTGATTAATCTTGCTGTTCACTGTGTGTAAATCTTTTAATGATTATTTCCTTTTTTAATTAGAATTTATCTTTATACCAGGCACAGATAACATGATTACACAAACACTCTTTCATCTGTCATTAAGTCAGACAATATATTATGATGCATATATAACAACCACTAACTTCTTACAGAGGACGGTGTTGGCGATGGGGACCAAATGTGTTTTTGTATGGTCGAAGGACTTCGCTTTAAATTTAATCTGTATTTATGAGAATGAGGCCTATCCGTTTCCTGGCAGCCATTGACATCCCTGGTCTTCATCCCAAGAGTTGATGAAAAGAAAAAGAATACTTAAAAAAGTTATGAAGGAGTAATTCTCCCGGGGGGCTTCCTAGTAGATTAAAAATGGTGGCTTTTATTCTTATCCAATTCTTGTTTCCAAAATGAAGTGGATGTTTTAAAGTTAATTTACTCTAAAATGTTATAATTTCCATAATTGGAGTGAGGGTTTTAGCATCAAAACTTATCAAGGGACTGATTGATAAAGGTTTACCAGACTTGAAGTAAGGTGAGGTGGAAAAATTTACGAGTAGACCCTTGAGGACTAAGGGGCCCGCTGCTGGCCAAACCAGCAATGAGTTATCCCCTGGCCCTCCTGCAGACATATTGAGCAATGTTGAATGATTGGCCCAGTTCCGAGAGCAAGGTGGGACCCAGTCCTGAGGAACCTGGCCCTTACTGAATAGAGGTAGGGATGACCCGGACTGATAGCGGAGTCCTGTCACCTATCAGCACTGATGATCAGTCACATGATGCCTCTAATTACCAGACAGATGTACATAGTTTCTGATAGACTCCTGTCTGTGAATTAAAGGCAGCTCACAACTGGTGTATCTGGTACTGTCACAGTATGACTGACTGAGTGCCATAGTAAGTAAAGCCAAGGGGTGGGGGGCCTGTCACAGACAGAGCAGGGGCCATTGTGTTTCTGCTTCCACCAAGGTACATGCACCCAGTTAGCTGCACCATGCAGGACATTGTGCCCATTCTCACCTGCTGTCCTCGTCACCCACTGTTTTCCCCTGTCATCCACTCTTTTCTCATTGTCACACTATGCCTCTCCCTGCCTGACTCTGTCACCTTCTTCCTCTCCCTGTCACCCACTGCATTGTTGCATATTGTGAGCTTGGCTTGGGTGGAAGAGGGGGGCCTAAAGTATAGTTTGTGGCTTACAAAACAGGCGTGGAAGTTGCCGCCTCAGGTGCAGCAATGGTTCACTAGTTGTGGCCCTATTTGTAGAGATGTCTGAGCACCACAGTAGTTCAGACCTCCCCTCCTTAGCTGAGGGCAGACCTCCCCTGCTGAGCTGAGGGCAGACCTCCCCTGCTGAGCTGAGGGCAGACCTCCCCTGCTGAGCTGAGGGCAGAACTCCCCTGCTGAGCTGAGCTGAGCGCAGACCTCCCCTGCTGAGCTGAGGGCAGACCTCCCCTGCTGAGCTGAGGGCGGTCCTCCCCTGCTAAGCTGAGGGCAGAACTCCCCTGCTGAGCTGAGCGCAGACCTCCCCTGCTGAGCTGAGGGCAGACCTCCCCTGCTGAGCTGAGGGCGGTCCTCCCCTGCTGAGCTGTGGGTGGTCCTTCCCTGCTCCGCAAATTATTGGCGATTCCCAGGGAAACCTATTTAGTCAAATTACTACTGTTTTAGAGGATTGATAAAAAAATATCAGTTACAAACATGTGTGGGCAATCCTTTTAAACAGTCCCTTTAACAAAACAATTACATCCCAGATGTGAGACAACTAACAATTTTTTTTCCATCATTAGATCTCTCATCACAAGTACTATCTTAAATCAGAAACATATTTTTTAAGCACTCCGTTACCAAAGGCCGCCTTTGTTCCTCTTCTTTTAGATCTGAAATCCTTTTGCATATTCCATTACAAATAAAAGAACATCGCAAGACATCATTTCTTACCATTTGTACCTAAATTTATCTAGATTAGGGAGAACTCCCTCGTGCTCTCTCCTCTTGGAGGCAGCAGTGATTAAGCACTTAAATTGATTAATCAAATTTCCTGTGATGAAAACTACTGTCATCCATTAATCTGATGTGGCTTATAAATAAGAGATAGCAAATACGAGAGATAAACATGTTGACAGATAGATGATGTCGTCTTGCATACAAATTACAGATTATCGCTGGACTCCTGGTGGATTTTAGCTTTAGGCAAAAGAAAGGGAGAGCGCGAGTTTCCCTAAAGATGTAATTAGACCAGGGCGGTTTGTCCGTTTTCTAACAAGATATTACCGGTTAAGACGCGGGAGATGCCAATAACTCTCGCTGGCTTCATAAAAATGCAGATAATGAAGAAAGAATGTAGAGCTGATGAAAGCACTCCTGACATACGGTACCCTCTTGCTACTGATAGTAATCTTACATATACTATTCTGGCATTATATTTCATCATGCCCAACGTGTCATGCCTACTGATGGCCTAATTCAGAGGTATATGCAAATTTAAACACATTGGCCATGGAAAAATATGCAAATGTTGCAGCCACCTGGATTTTTCTTAAGACATCCACCGGAGACTTTGCAAATCCCGGTGGCTGTGTATAAAGGTGCAGCATCATTCGCAGTTCAGTCGATTGCCAAAGTTCCTAATACTGTAGCCCTATGGCCGCAGGAAATAAAATACCTGAGCCATTGTAACTGCATACGCAATTGCAGATGCAAGCATTCACATGATCCCAAAACGGTCAGGACATGCCCCAGTCCCTTTACGAATAAATTGTCTCCGCAAAAGCCATCGCAAGACCACCCATGCTCACACACAGTACAATTTATATGCCGACCACTGATAATCTCCCAACTGCAAAAAAAATGCCCCTACTGTACATTGCTCCGTGCATAGGGGACATAATGATAGCTATGTGAGTTGCTATCGTTCGGCGATTAAATTGAATAAATCAAATTAATCGCTGGTCAGGGCCATTGTTCTCACTGTTCTTCAGCACACATTGCTGAAACATCGCTGTGTGCTAAGCGAGCATACTGAGCGATCCTTAGCAATCTACATTGCTCTGTTCACTCAGCAACATTTCCCCGTGTGTACAGTAGGTCCCTTAAATTCAGTTTAGCCAGATGCAGCTAAGGTCAGGATTCAGGAAACAGCAATGAAATAATTATACACTTCTACACAGCAAAGTAACCTGCTGCACAGGAAGTAGAGTGTGAGACTTAGGGATTATATAGCCTACTTGATTGGCCACATGGGGAACAGAGGTACAGACTGTGAGTAATCAGAATCCACAAAAGTCTTTCAACCAGACAGCAGAGATATTCGAGAACCAGTCAATGATAAGAAAGATCAGAGCCTCAGGACAGGGAAACCGCAGCCAGAGATGAATAACAAAAAAATGCTGGTTAATATGTAACAAATATACCGTACAGCGTGGGAATTTATATGTTCCATCAAAGATATTATTGCATGAAAACATGTTTCAGGGATATATTCTTATGTGGGGATGCCAATCCCGGGGCATCCCTAAAAAAAAAACTTGGAGATGACATCATCTACACGCGCCAGGACCGCCGATCACCCCGCTGGGACCACTGATCATCGCGCTGGGGGCAAGCCCAGTACCAAGGTAAGCTGCTGGCCTGCCCCCAGCCCCCATGCACCCCTCCCAACCCCCATCCATGAGCTGAATGGATGCCGCATACCAGCATCCATTCACCTACAATACAGTAGACAGCAGCGTAGGCTGTGTGCACCCCCTGCCCAATCTCCATATTGACCACAGGACACTGCGGTCCGGAGGCTGGGCTTCCCCCATTGATGTAAACTGGAGCCGGATCAGATGACCCGGCGTACCCATGTACACTGCCCTCTACCCAGTTACTGCCCGTGTTCTACCCTGGTCAGGACCTGGGTAGAAGTCCCGTGTAACGGGACACG
Organism: Crinia signifera; assembly: GCF_055691185.1. Classification (NCBI taxonomy): domain Eukaryota; kingdom Metazoa; phylum Chordata; class Amphibia; order Anura; family Myobatrachidae; genus Crinia; species Crinia signifera. Next base: position 94,739,532 of record NC_139226.1, on the reverse strand, counting down.
GCTTAACCCCGTACAAGGGAAAATCCAGGTTTTTGTGGCAGTGTAAAAGTGGTATAAGTGAGTGTAAAGAGCTTGAATTGTATTCTGAATTGTATTGTCCCTTTAGCCATATCTAGATGCTTACAAAACCATTTACTGAGATCATAGATTCAGAATAGTGTTTTTCATTCATTGAAGTTCTTTTTTTTATCACCCAGTAGTCAAAATATAGCCAAGTCCTGTCTGTACGGGGAATGAAGGCAGAAATCGGAGATGTATGGTGTAACACTTAGCTGAGACTAGACTGCTCCAACCCAGAGCATTCACTTCCTGGAGTCAAATGGCTAGAAAATAGAAAACAAACATTTTGCAACAAATTAAATCAAGAGATCTTATCTCTGCAGCCACAGGCAAGCAGGCACAATTACCGCAGCAATTACTACATGCGCTTTAGAACAATGGGAAGAGAGAGAGAAAAACACAACGGTGCTACAAGTTTCGAATGAAGCACCGCACTTCATCCATATTGTGTTGTGGCGCTCAGTTTGTGAAATGAGATAGAATATGTCAGCCGGTAATGAATTTACTTGCGCATTTAGGCCCCGTGGCTAATCTTGTACTTTGTGCATAAATATACAGCACTGGGGTGTACTACAAATGTTTTTTTTTGTTCTTTTTTAATCTTCTCTTCAGTTTTTTTCAAGTACAGTTCATCATGCCGCTACGCTTTTTGTTGCTAGTATATGAAAACCGTTAAACCCAGAGGTGTAACTCTGGCAATGGAGTCATCTGCCGTTGGGCTCCCACTCCCAAGGGGGCACCTCTCGAATCAGTTGTTTGAAAGCCATTGATATCGCTTCTGTGGCTGACTCCACCTCCTAAAATCGTGTTTGCAAGTGTAACAACCCTGTATTACTGATTGAGCTATTTGGGGGTACACCAATATTTATCTTGCCTTCGGGCAACCTGGTCCAACTAACACCACTGATTAAACCTATTAACGTGCAAAGGTTTCTAAGTCTGAAAAAAGGGTGCATACCAATTAGTAGCCATATTTTAATTGATTTCAGACATTATTTAGTATAACATCAGCATATGAGTGGCTGCTTAGTGCTGTAACACCTACTTTGTATGGCTATCTATGTACTGGTTTTCTATACATCCCAGCATTTAAAAACTCATCACAATAATAAAATAAGCCCGCCCATTAAAGCACCCAAGGCCGCCTTGATTCACCAAAACCACACCCCTGCCTTCACAGATATGCCCATTTTGTGGCAAAACTCCACGCATGTTGCGGTCTGCAAATCAGTAAAATATCGCTCAGTGTGTATGGGGCTTTAGGGTGAGATGTCTTATGCCTTGGGGTGTGATAAAATACATTGTTCCATTTTTTTCCGCTCCCCTGGGTGCTTGTGCAGGGAAGCAATGTTTTGTTTCTCGCGCAAAACCATTTATGCACATGTGCCGGTTCTGTTTGTGAAGTTGCATAGTTGCCAGCCCATTCGCACGGAGCAGCGTGGACGTGGCACGTAGCAGGCACCGCAAATCTGAGTCACCAGAGAGCGACTTTAGAAACCATTCGATGGTCGGCGACCATCGAATGATTTTGGCTGTGAATGGATGTTAATGCAAAACGTTAATTTGCATGCCTGCGGGGGAAAATCGGCAAGCTGGAGGTGGGCGTTCGTGCAGGCAGCGGGCAGTGTTTAGTTGGCTTGCAAAGCTACGAAATGTGCAGCTTTGCGAGTGAACCAGAATGACCTCCAAAGTCTAAAGAGTAACAACCAATCAGCTCCTAACTGCCGTGATACAGGCTGCATTTAAAAAACTCTTTACATTGTTGTCCAATCAGCTTCCACTGGTGATTCCATCTTCCTACTGTTCAACATAAGACGTTGCATACATAAAAGACAAAATAAATCAGTGAATAAAAGTAATACAGCATAATAAAGAGAAGTTATAGCACTGTTCTATCATAAACAGGTAATGTATCCCCCATAGTGCAGCTTGTGAGAGGTGTCCTAACGGCGGGTTAGTCAGTGTAGCAGGCGACTATATTAAAGCTATCATTTCTATCCCAGCTAGCCGAACACTCACTTTGTTTTAATATTTAAAGAACTGTTATTAAAAGAATCACCATTATAAAATGTAAGAGTTTGATAAATCACATCTTAAACGGTCCACAGCTGCCTCCTTACCAGTGCAGGATTAACGCATTGCTCAACAGAAAATACATTGAAGACCTAATAACTGCAGGGGACTGATCCCTGATCTCTTCAGTCCAGGAAGAAAAATTGTCACTGATTAATCATACACTTATTGCATCACTTGCATTTCTCTTTCTTTTTTAACTGCTGGATAGGAGAAGGCATCTTCAGTATTGCAGTGGAGCAAAGGTTCCAAAATGTGCAGTACAGTATATTAATAAGATGAAGCATTTGTCTGTGTCACTCCCAGTGCACAGATCATCTCCAACCATTTAGTTGTGGCCCTGATGTGAAACAGGCAGTCAATAGTTCCAGCACATTGGTGGAACTTCCAGCAGGGCTCCGAGAGACATGGTCTCCACACCCACTAGGAACCCCCTTATGAGTGTGGTATATCTCATAGACAATATCTAGAACGATAGTTATTAGGTCGTCTACAAAAGGTCATGGATTTTGTTTATGGTTTTTTGGTAAGTGTACGGTGACCCTCTGACCTCTTTAGTGTTCCCAAATTAAATCCATGTGGAGTTAATGTCGACCTTTATTCGTGTCTACTTTCATTGTCGACCTTTTATCAATGTTGAAGTTTGATCTTTTGGTGTTCACCTGTTGACTTGGGACCTAGACATTGTCTGTCAGTCACCCGGGTGCCCCCCAGTCACACCCACAACCAAAACCCTTGTCATCCTGTACCTATAGCTTAGAGGTGAAGTCCAAGAGGAAGCTGCAACACCAATAGTGGCAGGATATGTCATTTCCAACCAAACTGAAATAACATAACTTTGAGCGGTGACTATGCCGGTACTGCAGTGATAGCATTGCACCCTACTGCAGTGATAGCATTGCACCCTACTGCAGTGATAGCATTGAACAAAGAAGGGAAAGTGAATCATGTAGGAGTTTCAGAACTTTGGTTTAGCTGTATAGCTGCCAGGATACTCTTGTATCAAAGGTCTATTCATTATCCCTTCATTTCTGTAAAAGCAATTGAAATTGAACATTGTCACCTACTTTTGTAGAAAATAAGTGTCTGTACCATTAATTATAAAGGTAACACTGGAGGTATCACAATGTCTCCTGCTTACCTCTCGGTCCCGATCTGGTATGCTGCCCTTATACACTACAATGCAGACATAAATTAGCCAACCTCCAAAAATAAGATACAAGAAAAAATAGTGTGATCGGTGCTTGACCTAATACTTAGAGGGACACTTACACTTGTGTGGGTCAAGCGCCGATCACACTATTTTTTCTTGTATCTTGTTTCTGTGCAGAAGGGTTGGTCAGACCTTCTTCTATATAGTGTGGGCAGCTGACAGCCATCCAGCGCATTTTGTATAAAACCTGTGTATAACCTCCGAAAATACAAAAGTTTTTGGACCTTGACCTTTGCTATCTTTATGTCGTGCTCCTTCCAATGGGAAGGAAATCCAGGATTGCCAAGAGTTTCCGATCAGATACCTTTGCCCCCGTTTGGTTCCTTTTTAATCAACTGTCTCCACACCGGGACAATGTCAGAATAAGCTGTTTCCACATCAAAGATGCGTTTTGCAGCAAGTTGCATACACAATTAACAGGGGACCCCCCATAATTAACATGATGAATAGGTCCTAAATATTTTATTTTACTTGCATATTGCAGCTAGGGAGAAGTTCATTGATGCTGTCTCTACAGTGACTGGTTTACAAACATATCCAAAAATGCTATCCTACACTAATAAACTCTAAGAAGAGTGATAGAATCTGCCGGTAAGGGAAGGTGGTGAGGGGGTTTCTCTGCCTGTAGGGGGGATATTCACTATCACAGTAACGATATATGTTACAGTATGTTCTAGAAACCCTTTAGATTAAGATTTATGGGATAGTGCCATGCACCCAACTTGCTTGACCACGGCCCCTGGTATCCATAGATCTCTCAGGGGTTCTTGCTGTAACCATAGCAACCAGCCATTTAATTTCATCCTAGAACAGGCATGGCCAAACTATTGCTGTACAGCTGTTGTGAAATTACACATCCCAGCATGCCTTGCCATAGTTTTAGCATTCCCTAACAGCCAAACTGTGGCAAGGCATGCTGGGACTTGTAGTTTCACAACAGCTGGAGGGCCATCATTTTGCCATGCCTGTTCTAGAAAGTGTCAGTCTGCTTTGTTGCTACGGGTTACAGCATTATTTTGCACTGTTTTCTGTGGACCAGTAACGGTCCCATTATTCTTTTTAAAAAAGCAGGCAAAGAGGATTTTACATAGATAGATAGATAGATAGATAGATAGATAGATAGATAGATAGATAGATAGATATCTAACATTTTATTTTTTATAATTATCTTTTATTCTCCAAACAAATATTTCTCGTACACATATTGCAAGATAAGTATACAAAATCGATGCAACATTATTATTTCTTCCTTTTTTTTTAAAGTAAATGCAAAACGTATGCAAATCAGATGGTCTTGTAGCAAGCCGCGGTAGATATATTTCCCTGCTGTAACTACAAAATGTGATCAATTGCATTATTTCATCTCCAACCTGTGCGCACTATTGTACAAGACCCAGTATGTGGCACATCTTTATATGCATGCGTCTTAGGCTAGGCATGAATAAAGCCTACGCCATATGTGTTGGTTCTACATCAGTAGAAATTATCCACAACTGAATCGTTCACCTGCAGTTCTTAGGAATACAAATTAGAGTCATTAGCACAGACTCAATCTCTGGTACATTACAAAAGAAATTAACTTTTTTTTTTCTATTCAAATCTTTATTATGTCTGATCAAACTTTTAAAAGATTGCTTCTGAAATGAGCACATCTTATCTTTTTTTTTTTAAATCTGATTTTTGGACGAACTCGATGAGGTTCACTGCATTTGGCTTAATGCTTTAATGACAGTATTAACCCTTTGGCTCAGCTTGAGGATGCTGCATTAACCATCTCACAGCCCAGAACTGTCAGATCTCAGAGGAAGCTGTTCAACCGAAAGGGAAAAAAGGTAGCAACTGGTGGCCATGCTGTTGAAGAACTACAAGTCCCAGCAAACCTTGGCAGCTGAAGAGGGTTAAAATTTTGTGATCTTATAGAATGCTTACACCCATTGGGGTCTTCTCTGACTTGCTAGTTTTCAATTATCGCCAACATGTCATGTTTTCTTTGATTGCACACAGTTGAGTGCATGAAATCCTCAAAACAGGACCTGTTTGCTTTACGACTACAGTTAAGAGCCACTGTTCTAAAGCAAAGAAATGGGGGCAGAGCAGAGAATCCTTCATAGCTTAGAAGAATTTAATACTAATACCCCTTTAACGCTGAACATCAAATTACCGGTGAAGCAGTTCTACCCAGTAATTTGTTCAGTCAATACGGGTCTTAAATTCCAGGTCGCAGACTCTGATCTTTACCAGGGTCGGCGACCCAGGATTTGCGACCCAGGTTGACCCTTTCACACTGTAAGACATACCCGTGTAATTCATCAAATTAATTTTTGACCCAGTAATTTGATGCTCAGTGTGAAAAGGGGTCAGACTGTACCCGGAAAAATGACCCGGCACTCAAACTGCCGGGTAATTGCTGAGTCGCATTCCTGAAAGTGGTATTAAAGTCTATTGGACATGTTCAATGTGTGCCAATATTTCTAACTGTCAGAAATATCGGCACACACCTATTCAATATAGCCATGCAGATTTGACTTTTTAAAAAGTAGAATCTGCATTGCCGAATATGGCCGATAGGTTGAGGAATCCGTGGCCGTATTTGACAATCTTTGGGCGTTTTCGACAAACCATTGCAATTCTGACTGTCGGAACATTTCCAACAGTCTGAAGATTGAATACCGACTGTCAAATTTGCCGGTATTTCCGACTGTCGGAATTGTTCCTACAGTGATAAACAGTCTGACAGTCGGAAACGAGATTGAATACCCGCTATGGGATAACAAATACTCTATATAATGTTTTGTTATTTCATTAGTTTTTACTTCTTGCGGTTTGTGACAGCGTGGGAAAGAAATACTGTATTCTATCCCACTTTACTGTACTTTTAAACATGCTGCCAGTGTAAATGAATCATACAGCTGAGTGGTTAATTTGAATGCTAATATTTCATGTGATTGCAACCTGCTGCTTACGAGTTTGGAATCTCCTAGCCAATCAGGATAAAGTGCGGAATAAGGTCTGGGAGAATCCGTTAATATGAAAATAACATTTATATAATTGACATTGACACTATGGGATGGATGGATAGATAGATAGATAAATAGATAGATAGATAGATAGATAGATACGGGTAGATATGAAATAAGTAAATAGATACTGTAGATAGATAGATAGATAGATAGATAGATAGATAGATTCACAGCTTCCCTGGCCCCGCCAGTGTGATTTTGTAGAACATCCCGAGTAACTTGAAGGTTACTCAGATGTCCGATGCTCACACAGTTGATCCGCTGCAGTGTCTTTGGGATGCCACCAGTGGGCGCCCTTTTGCCTTCTGCGGCTTCATCCTTATTCCGCATTCCCTCTGCGCACAAAGACCAAGCAGCTGAGCTGGAGTGCCTGTATGTGGCTGCACTTGTTAAACTTAATAAGAATGAACTAACATAAAACAATTAATGATGATTACAGAATAAAGACACTCATTAATTTGAAAGTGATATAAATTCCTGTAATTATTGGTAATTGGCATCATGGGGAAAATGATGTTACACAATACAATAACTCTGACCTCCTCATTTAGCTTCCAATTTTTTGCGTCTGTTCGAACCGCAGAAAGACAACGGATACTGGGATAGAAAATCCCCTCCATCCGACCGTTAGGGAAAAGAAAGCAAGATTGATGGTTTCAGACTCCCTGTACGAAAAGCTGGCGACGAGTCGGGGGATTTTATAGTCGCACGTTGGCTTTTTTTCTCTGAATTTTGATTAATGGAACAGGCTGGAACTGCTGATCTCTCCCGGCTAGTTTAGCTGACAAGAATGAAAGTAATCTGATGTTTAAATGGATTTTGAACGTGTCTGTGGTTTTAGCCTGTGTGTCCTGAAGGAAAGACCATCTGCTACAAAATAACCTAAACTCAGAGGGCATTTAATCCATATCTATTCCCCAAAAGAGGGACACGGTGATCATTTTGTCACAGTCATCTGTTTTTTGGGGGGTTTTTGTTATGTAAAGAAACCTATATATGATTTATATTTTAATTTCATAATACCTGCCAAGTCTGTCTATGATGGAAGTGATTATTTCCACTCTTAGTGGAATCTGTTCTATTGCACCAGTTACCTACATATCCGTTTCCCATCACAGATGGAAAACGGCTCTTCGATAGAAAACGATCATTTTTCCACCAACAGCCAGCCACCTCTTATTGATAGTTTTTAATGATGACTGGTATAAGTCTGGGTACATAAGTTTAATGTAGAATGTGTACAGATTACATCTGCTTGGGGGAAATGAAATGCTCTAAAAAGCCGTCGCTCTACTGTAACACGACATCAAATATGTAAATTGTAAAATGGAATGTGGATTTAATAGCTGGGTGGAAAGGCGGCATTGAATGATGAATGGGAAAACACAAGTACTGAGCACTTAAGTCCTTTTTCAGGAGATTCTTTAAGGCTCCACATTAAATGAAGTGGATAACATAAACATGCCCGTAATGTGAATGCTATACGCTCTTTACTCGTAGAGTCATTACTCTTCAACGGAGTCTACCCAAACAACGTGCTCTTCTGATCAGCCTGAGTACAATATACTGTAAAAATTAATCCATTTGCAAATGTATATTCAGGTCTGCACCTTTGTTGATGTACTGGAAAGACACAACTAGCGTGCCGCGGAATGGTTTTTTTTATCTCCATCGGGAGCTCTAGGAATAAAATATGTTACAGGCCCATCTGTTACGTATAGTCGTACTGTCGGACATTAAAAGCAACTTAACAATTCGGGTTACATCATTTTTGTCAAGCATGTGTATCGTGGGACAGCTGTGAAGGCAGAAGCCTGTAAATACTGTATGTTGCAGTTTTATTTATTTTAGGGTTTTTCAAAGCTAAATTTAAATGTCCTGATATCAGCAAAGGGCAAAAGGTGGCGTCCAAGTCTTCACCTGCCGCCCTCAGTTCCTTCCTGTTTGATTGTCAGAATTATTTGTTATCTATTATAATCTATAGCTTTAAAGCCCCAATACACAACTGCGACTTCTCCGAAGGGAGAAGTCGCAACCAATCCCACTCAAAACGCCCGTGGGATTGGCTGGATCACATATGATATATCGTATGTGGTCCTTTTGCATATGATATATCATATGCGATAACATTCACAGCTGCCGGAACCTGTCCGATCTGACAAATCTTTGACTCCGACTCAGTTCTCATGGAGCCACGCATTGTATCGAAATTGGAGATAAAACACATATATACGTTTTACCACTCGGATTTCTCGGCCCAATCCGTTGGAACCGTGTGAAAAGTGGCTAAATACCACTAGTGTATGGCCAGCTTTAGATTAAAATACTAATGTCTAGTTCTTTAATTAAATGAATTATTTAAACATTTAAGTGTGATTGGGTGGAGGTGTCCAGATGGCTTACAGACAATGTCCTGATCAACAGTCAATACGTCGACATGGTTGACATACATAAGGTCAACAGTGACAATAGGCTAACACTTGCAAAGGTCGACGCAATCACATGATCGACCACTTTCGGATGAACGCGTCTAGTTAGACGCTTAAAGATAGTCGATGGCGTCTAGATCGACAGTAACAAAAATTAGACACAAGTATTAGATAGACGGAAACGTGATTGACAGTCACAAAGTTGACACCAGTTTTTTTGCTTTAGACCGATAATCTAACTCTAGATTAGATAATCTAACTCTTTACCAAGTGGGCATAGAGTTAGATTATAATAGTGTACCATGCCTGGAAAATGGTGAGCCATGCGAGGAGACACTGTTCCATTATTTGGTGTCCATGTTGACTTATGTCCACATAGACTCCAAAAAATACTAACTTTTGATGACATTCCTGTTGATCTAACGCCTGCGTCTAACTTTCATTACTGTCCATCTAAACGATGTCCTCTATCTTTAGGCGTCTACCTAGATGCTTTCAACCAAGAGGGGTCGACCACATGATTGTTCTAGAATCCGTTGATCCGCTATACCGGAACCATAGTGAGGCACGGGGCAACAGGAGATACTAGTAACGACCCTGGGACTAGTCTTAGCCCTCTATGCTTTTCAGTTTCCTCTTCCCAGAAGCTTCTCTTGCAGCCATAGAAATACTGTACACTAAAATTATCACTTCTCCCCTTTCGTCCTCTATTCGGAGCGTTTTATTGGCTGCTCCAGCACCATATAATAAGCATTGTGACAACAGTATAGAATGACTCTGGCTACTGTCACCCAGAGAAAGATGGCCCTAATTTAAGAACAATAATAATCAGTTATCTTTCCCCTGCATCCTCGGTTTGTCTCCTCAGCTGCAGACATGTATGACAGCTGGAGCGAAGTCTCCCCCACAAACCACAGCACCAGTGTACCGGCAGCGGAATTAGTATCAGCATTTATCAGAGGGCTTTATTTATTAGATATGAAAATGTCATGTATGATAATAAGTCATATTTAATGTATGCTGATGACTAACCGTACGAATGGCCTCATTCGCCGTCTTTGGTGCTTCCATTGGTTCTATCACTCACTTTTACTCTCCAGATTAGGCAATTGCATTGCTTAATGCGCTGCTCCTGGCAAGATCTTTTAAAATGAAATTGCTGGGGATACACTGCCAGCCCAAACGGTATAATCCCTCTGACATGCAACACTGTGATATGTTTATTGACATTTTTTATATAGAAAACCAATACAGTATACCTGTAATCTACTGTCACACTCAGGGTGGCCTATGAATGCAGATCTTGTGGCATACTCTCCTCCCCTGGGCTGCTCTCTGGTTGAGTACCGCTGCTCTGCCAGTATAGCTACAGCTCTCACCCCATTGGCTTATCAGGGTTTAATTGGTCTCCTGCCTCTGCACCTGTGCTGGTGATAGTTTAAGTTGTCCCTTGTCCTGACCCTAAGTTCCTGCAAGTCTGGGCCTGTTGTGACCCAGATTGTTTTATGCTTGACTTTGCAGGTGGGTACCCATAAAAACAATCATAGACTTAAGGGGATGATTCCGAATAGTAGATCTGCTGCACCAACATCTCCATGTTTCATCCTGGACTTACCCTAAATTCAACCACTTTGTCACTGGTAGCTATTCATAAGAATACTGGCGGGAAATTCTGTAGAGTGATTCACAGCTGTCAAGAGCGAAGCGATGCAATGTGTCCCAGCTCCTTGGGGTAGTATTTTCCCAGACTCAGAAGAGTAGACTTACTTCCTGAATCCCACCCACTTCCCCAGTGAAGTAGACCAGGTCTTGATGGCATGTTCTACAGTGAAAGGCATACCTGGGGCCCTAAGGTGGAGATGTATCAAACTTCTGGAGTCATCCATTCGTATGTCCCAAATTTTCAGGACCATAAATGTTGTACTTTGGCATATGACCAACAATATGCTTATTGGGATACAACTTTGCTGATCTGCTCTATCAGAGCTATGGTGAAGGGTGGTCCTGGTGAGAAGGGTGGGAGTATGGCAATGTGAAATACCTTATTGCAGCGCACCTAGGTATTGTCGCAATTCCAGGCATTGCATCCTGGGAGAAGGGCCTCTATTAAGCAATTCGTAACACATCATGTCCTTCACCAGATACAGAAGGCTTGCCCTGGGGAACTTGCTCAAATTTGCAAGTCTCTTGGAAATGAAGCATTTTAAACAGTCCATAGAATATAGCAGCGTCCTGCTATAATTTTATAAATAATAATAAACGCTACTTGCTATTTAGGAACCCTTTAAAGGAGCAGCGGCCCGTTAATATAGAAATTTTTTACAATGCAATCTAGTCTTCTTTCTGTTTGTAGCCCGAAACCCTCAATAATTTGTCTACATTAGGACAACAAATAAAGATTCACTCGCATTGAATAGAATCCACAAATGACTGGGATTGCTTCTCCTCGCTGGAACGTTTCTTTCTTCACCTGATCAAACGTCAGGGCTCCATGATTTCAGACAGGTTGTATTGAATTATCCGCAGGTGCCTGGGGGGGCTCGGAGTCGCGGTGCTTTTTATATCTTGCCTGAAAGATTCAATAAAACCACTATGCTGGTAAATACCATATAATACCAAGCAAAGCTGCTCATATTTTAAAATAGTTACAGGCGACAGAAAACCTGTTTCTTTTCCCAGTTTTTATAGAGCCACAAAACATGTAGCACATACCGGCTGCATATCATTAGGGGGATTTAATGAAAGAGAACCTGCTCGCTGCCTTCACGTTTTTATTCACCTCTCACATATTACCCTGGCATAGCAAGGGCTTGTTTTCAAGGCAGACATAAAAGTGCTTAATTAAAAAAAAATAAAAGGAAAAAAGAATTGTCAGTGCAAGAGAAATATCATATATACAGATTGTTCCCATATATAATAAACACAAGCTGTTCGAGGGCAGATTCTTTCCATTTTGGATAATGGTGACATTGTTGTTGCTGCTCAATGATCATTTATTTCACATCTCTGTGAGGTAGGCAATATGGAACTCTCACAATGGGGGGATTTAATAAAACTTGGGGGGGGGGGCAATTCAAATCCGCTCGGTGTTGGCCGAATTTGCTACCCCGTTCGATGTTTGGTGTTTGCTCAGACCCCCGCAGCGAACACCTTCGTCGCATTTTACACTCGCCGGGGATTTCGCTTTTGGATAGGAGAGCAGGGGACGGATGCAGGGGACCGCGCGTACCCACAAAAACGGTTTGCGCAGGGTAAAAAAAAATTGATGGCAAGCGACCATTGAATGATTTTTCTCCCATGCGGTGGCATACAAGCGGATGTGTATGTAAACGCATCCACTGGCTCACTAGTGAGGGGATTCGGGCAGTGTTTACCTGCTTGTTAGGCTGCAAACAAATGCAGCCTAGTCAACACGTGTAAATCAGACCCTTAGAGAGATAAAATACCGGCCAATAAGATACTAAGGGAATGATTTACGGTATCGAGTTTTGTCATATGTATGGGTTTTTAAAACTAATTGCTGATAAATAGTGCTGCAGCCAATCAGTTCCCTACAGTCATTTTTCAAACAGATGACAGGAGCTGATTGGCTGTTATGTCTTCTGTCATATGCAAGGAGTTTTACAACTTGTTGTGTATGATAAAACTCCTTGATAAATCTGCCCCCTAACTGTCATTTTAGAGGCTGCGTTGGAACAGTTAGGAGCGGGCTCACTCTACCTTATCTCTCTCCAAGCTTTGATACAGTTACCCCACATAATCTAGGTGTACAGTAGACACTGCCTACAGACACAAGCAGAACACTATCTAAGGTGGAGTGACACAATTTTAATTTAACATATGTAAAAGAGAGGCAGATTTATCAAACCTGGTGAAGTGATAAAGCGGTCGGTGAAAAGGCAGCAGCCAATCAGTCTGTCAAGCTGCAATCTGGGTTTGGAAAAATGACAATTGGGAGCTAACTGGTTGGTGCATTTCCACTGCCACTTTATCACTTCACCAAGATTCGTAACTGTGCAAATCTAGTGTCTCATATGCGGATGTCAACCCTGATGGCCAACAGAATTCCCTGAAGAATAACCCTGAAGTAGCCTTGAAGAATAACAAAACCGAAGGTGGTAATTTGCAGAATGATGAACACAAGGACAATGGGAGCTGAAGTTCTAACAATAGTAAATTAGAAAATAATAATAATGAGGGGGGTTCGTATACTGGAGATCTCAGCAATGTATCAAATTATAGAAAAAGTGTACATTATCTCTATACAAAGGGCAATATGTTTGGGGTATTGTCAATAGTAGCACGGCTTGTGACCAAGGACCAGGAAACAGGACAATCAGTAATTGTTTGAAACGTCTTTGGACTTCCTCCTGCAATATAGATCAACTCCCCTGTTAATGGTTAAAGAAATCCAGAAAACATGGTCTGTTTGGGTACTTGAGAACTGAAGGTGAGAACCGCTAGCCTAGAGCAGTAATGGCTAACCTTGACACTCTAGAACTACATATCCCAACATGCCCTGTTACAGTTTTACTTTTTGGCTATGCTAAAACTGATGCAGGGCATCCTGGGATGTGTAGTTCAACAACAGCTGGAGTGTCAAGGTTAGCCATCACTGGCCTAGAAAACAGCGGTTAGGAGGCAGTGTGGAATTGCTTTATGTTTCTATTGGTTACTTTTTTACTTTTGTTATTGAGACTTTGCAATCAATCCATATTTTTCAATGCAGATTATGATACGGCGCCAGGTAATAATGCATATTTATGGCACTGCAACAACTACCGTATTTTGTGTCTTATCTATCTTTGTTTTTTAAGTCATTATATTCAGACTGCAGCAGAATAGATTGTCTGGCGTCTAAGCTTCCAATGGTAACATATTCTAGGACTTTATTGCCCGTTGCACAAAAGCATTATCCTGCCTAAAATCCCTGTTATATCCCGGCTTCCACACTGTAAATTTATGTTTCTGAATTTTTAGTACTTCTTACTAGAGTGAATACAGCTTCTTGGCCATCTTTATCAAACCCCCTTCATTGTCTTCAGAGAACAATCATTTTACCGTGAAGCCCAACACCTCTCGGTGCACAGTCTGTGCTTTTCCTGATAACCAGGAGACAGTGTCACCGACAGTCAGGAGAACCGCACCACTCTTATTTAACGATCAGATGAATTTAAAGCATCAGCTTTTGCCTTGCTGGGCATATATATTGTTCATAGTGACAGACTTGAGTTCTAATTAAATGAAACATCACCCTGTGTGTTCCGTGTGAGACGCTGTTTGCACAATTTACCAATATCTTATCTAGAGTACAAAAAAGCCAATGCATACAAATACATAACTGTATGCAAAAGTTTGTGCACCCCTGGTGAAATCGCACGTACCGTTGCATATCCAAGGGGTAAGAAGTTATCATCAACTCACCAGGGTGCAGACTTATACATGACATTTCGGCACATTCTAATGCACAATTAATATTTATTTGCTAAATTTAACAGATTGGAAAAATACAGAATTTAGCATATGCAAAAGTGTGGGACCCCTGTCAGTCATTACTAAGCAACAGGAATTCTCTTTGGCAGATATCAGGACTTGGGAAAGTTTATTGTGGCCTCTTTTTGCATTTTAGTTCAAGTTTTTCCTGTTCTTTCTTTAGTAGTTTTTGTTACGGTCTGGCTCTGCATAGTTATTTCCAAATTGATTATTTAGGGGGGTATTCAATCCTCAACGCTATCTCCGACGGAGAAAATAGCCTCAGGCTCCTATTCAATGATGTCTTTCCCGACAGCATTGAAGCGGAATCTCGTCAGAACGGACCCGACTTTAAAAGCAGTAGGCTATGGTTTGCCGAAAATGGATGTGGATTGTCGAGATCATGGCTGGATCTCGACAATCCACGGCCATTTACGCAGACAACCCCCCTTTTCACCGATCTGCAGAAGGGACATGGAATCCAATCTGCTGATAAACAGGCGAGCAGACCGAAAATAGGCCATGGTCCCAACTGTCAGGAGGCACTTGAATACCCCACATTATACTGTAGGTCAGTGGCATGCGGTGGGGTGAGGCAGGTGAGGCACAGCCTTTCCTGTCATACTAGTGCATATGCCGGCATTTTGAATTGATAAAATATGTCAAAAATACAAATAATTTATAAAAAAAAAATCTTATTTTTATTATTCTAATCATTTTTATAGTCAAAACGCTGGAGTAAAAAGTCTATGGCAGGTGAGGCAGTGCCTCACCTGGATACCTTTTTCTGCACATCTCTTATAAAACTCAGTGAATCTCCAGCAGTACACACTGCTGCCCATGTGTATAATGCTGCTATGTACCCCATGGCTCATATATTGTGTGCCTATCTGGCTCTGGTACTTGCCAGGGACTCTTGAGCCATTTACCTCACCGCACGTCCATGCTGTAGGTGTGTTCTGCATTGTTGTGTTGCTGAATCTGGAACATGAAATTCTAGGAATTGTTTGCACTTACATACAAATCTATTCTTTGTTCTATCCAGCAATGGTCTCTTCCTGACAATATCAACATGCCTATTAAACTAGGCTGACACACCCCTGTTTAGCAAAGTTCTCCCCGGGTGTGGTGTATTTGCCCAAAAGTCGGGATTCCGACAGTCATTAGTCAGACGTCGGAATCCCGACTGCACAGTGTAGGGAGCGCAATGAAGCCCCTTGCGGGCTCGCTGTGCTCGCATATCTGCACTATATAGACAGGGCAGCCAAGACTTTCTGGCTGAGATATGGGAGCGTGCATCTTGAACGCATCTGTATCGCTTGGGATAAAACCCATACAATCTGCATGAGATCCAGATGAGATTGTACAAGTGTGTACACAGCATAAGCAGGGCCGGTGCAAGGCACCGGAGCGCCCCAGGCGAGTCGGGGTGGGGGCGCCCCAGTGCCATGGTGTGTGTGTGTGGGAGGGGGGGTACCTGTTGCGCCTTCTGGGGAGGAAGGGGGTGTCTATTCCGGGATCTGACAGGAGCCTGCGCGGGTACCTGTCCTGCGACGCTTTGTGTATAAACCTGGCGGCGGCGGGGGTCCCTGCAGTGAATAATAAATAACTAGCTCTATCCGGCGGTCGGGCGGGAAGCGCATCTGTTTTGAAAACACTGGCTGCATGCTGATTGGCTGAATCTTAGCCAATCAGCGTGCGGCCAGTGTTTTCAAAATAGATGCGCTTCCCGCGCCGCCGCATAGCGCTAGTTATTTATTATTCACTCCAGGGACCCCCGCCGCCGCCAGGTTTATACACAAAGCGTCGCAGGACAGGTACCCGCGCAGGCTCCCGTCAGATCCCGGAATAGACACCCCTTCCTCCCCAGACGGCACAACAGGTACCCCGTGGCATGGGGGGCGAAATGCCGCCCTCCAGTGGCCAGCGCCCTAGGCAAATGCCTAGACTTGCCTAGTGGTGGCGCCGGCCCTGAGCATAAGGGTTACATTTACTACAATGAAAGTTCTATTTAACATGAGATGTTGCTATGGGCAACCAATCAGATTATATCTATTATATTCTAGAAGGTACTAAGGGCCTAATTCTGGTTGACTCGAAGATCGCAGCTTACCGAGTCCCAGAGTGCCTGGACAACCATGAGAGAGGATGTGGTATGAAAACACATTCACTCGTATGTGCCCGCAGCGGGAGAAATCATTCGATGGCCGCTAACCATCGAATGATTTCTCCTGGGCTCGCAAATATAAGTCAGTAGAGACTGGGAGATTTATGGGTGCTGGGACAAAGACAAGGCCGGCAGCTGCCACCCCTGGCACACTTCCTTCCTTGCATGGGAACGCCCAGCGTTATCATGGGGATGCCAATGAAATGCTGGCTGTGCCCGTGTCCCATTACCTACCACTGCCCCCATATGCCCCACTACCTCCCCGCTGGGAATGGCCTGGCGACAGTGTAAATCGCAGAGGTCTTTGGCAGCACAAATCCTGACCATTGGGGCAGGGACAATTGTCGGTTTATTGCGAATGAACCAGAATCGTCCCATAAATATATAAGAAGTAGATTGTGATTGGTTGCCCATTGCAACATCTCATCTGAAATATAACTCCCATCTCAGTAAATATAACCACACTGTAAGTCTCTATGGGATGGCGTGATGGAGCAAGAGACATTCTACACCCCTACTGGGATCACTGAGATCTTGGGTCCTCCAGCAGGGCAAAATACAGATAACTGTACATGGGATTTTAATTGAGCCACAGACTTCCTTCTATGGACTCAGATATACCCTCCAAAAACTGGTACAAATTCAGAAATGGGGCATGGCCAAGTCTCCTTTCCTATTTTTACAATGGGTAGTTGGAGACCCCAAAAAAGGTACAAGCCATAAAGAAACGGTACTGTACCTGTACAGTTGGAGGGTATGCTCATGTAATGAATGTGATGGGGGCTCACTGACCACATACAGAGCCAGATGGATCCAGCTTCAAAAATGGATAAAGTGGAGAGTGATAAACAACCAGCCAATCAGCTCCAAGCTGTCAATTTTCATACCCAGACTGTGACAGCAGTTAAGAGCTGATTGGCTGCCTGTTTATCACTCTCCATTTAATACATTTTTGATGCTTGATACTGTACTGTGGAGTAAGTTCATCCCAGATGCCCAGAGTAGTGGAGTAACTATAGCACCGCGGCCCCCCCCCTCCCCCCCCGACGGCAGGGACGCGCTAAGTGTGGGCACCGGGGGTCTGCGGGTGCTATTGTTACGCCCCCCAGCTCCAACCCCCCCCCCTTGTGGGTGCAGCATCGCAGAGGAGTTGACAGGCCTGCAGGAAGAGGCGGGCACTGCAAGCCGTGGTCAGAGGGGTCCCTTGTGTATCAAGTTGGCGGGGTCCCTGCAGTGACATGGAAATAACTAGCACTATCCACTGGGCAGCGGTGGGGGAATCTCAGCCAATCAGCGTGTGGCCAGTGTTTTCAAAGCCAGCAGCGCTTCCCCCACCGCTGCCCGGCGGATAGCTCTAGTTATTTCCAAGTCACTACAGGGACCCCGCCAACTTAATACACAGGGCCGCAGGGACCCCTCTGACCACGGCTTGCAGACAGTGCCGCATGTACCCTTGCGTCGCACGAACCCCCCTGCCCGCTCCTGCCAGCTCCATGGGGTTATGCATGCAATAAAACGCATTCGATTTACTGCATGTATATTTGGCACGTCAAGTGCTCCCGGGGAGCTGCCGGAGGTGTCTACAGGGCAAACTGGTCCGACTTGTCCTTAAAATATGTTGTAACGCCACTGGCCCAGAGGCAAGATAAATATTGAAGGCCCCCCCAATAGCTCAATCAGTAAGGTGGTCATGGGTTCTAAGACAGGGTGACACTTGCAAACATGATGTTAGAAGGGGGAGTCAGCCACAAAAGTAATATTGACTGCATTCAATTAACTGATTTAAACTCACAGGGGAGGACAGGTGCCCCTTTTGGAGCAGGAGCTCGGCTGCAGATGACTCCATTGCCTCCCAGAGTTGCGCCTCTGACTTCATACATCTGGCCCATAGAAAGATAATGAAAGGTAATAATTATCTCTATTAAGGACTGAGTAGTATCTGTAACCATTTATGTATGTTTTACAATCATTTGGATTTAATTGCAACACTTTTGCATTTCACCATTTAATATGTTGCAAAATGCCACATTTGGAAATATTCGCAAAAATATTGTATGCTTTTTGGGAACCAGACCTGCACATCCAGCACGTCTCCCTCTGTACGAAGGAGACAGGCTTAGAAGATGTGTTCCTCTAACGAACACAAGCTGGATGGAGAAACGGGAAGATAACGTCTGTTATTTGTCCTGCATTGCTGAGCAGATTCTATTTGGTACTTATTATTTACACTATGACCCGATCACTCGTACAATCACTGCAGGCAAAAACATTACTATATAAAACCTTCACTATCCTTGAACTTCACCCACAGGGCAGCAATTGATGGAATTAGCCTGTTAGCAGAAATGCACTCACTGTATACATTAAACAAGGCTGCTGAGCAATAAACAGATATTGTGGCTCTGGACTGGGGGTTAAAGAGCTGTTTGCAATGCAGCAAGTGGATATTATTTTTAAGCACACAAAGAATTGCTAAATCAATAGCCATATCCCAGCAATATGACGGCTTCTTAGTATACGGCATGATAACACTATTTACAGTGTTAATATTTAGAAATACCTTTGCAATGATCTTCATGGGAAAGGAGATTTCCTAGGAGCTACAACAGTTTTATTAAACCCGTAGACAGAGTACAGATCCATTTTTTTTGTCTTCTTCCCATAATCCCTATTGCCTTCCAATACTGTCCTGTCAATCTTATTCACGTTGGATAATCCTCTCACAATACAGAGTCTGCCTATAACAAAATTAAGGTTATTTATGAGGAAGACATCCTTGTTGTACTTAATGCAGGTGGTGGAACTTTTAATGTCTAATAGGTATTGGTGGCAGTGTGGGGTTGGGGGAGGAGTGGATTGAACATTTGCCTAGGGTGCCTTATACTGGCCCTGCGGCGGAGGTAGAGTTCACTTTATTTGGGAAGTGGGCAGTGGAATGTAGCAGACTGCCACACCTTTTTAAAATTGTCCCACAGTAACTGCCCAGCTGGTCCTAGCTAATTTGATGCCCTAGGTAAGATTTTAGTGGGTGCCCCTAGCACTGTCGCTAGATCTGCCCTTGACCCATTGCTTCTTATTCACTTTACACCACAAAGTATTGCTCCTTATTCACACTGCACCACACTGTATTGCTCCTTTTCCACATTGCACCACACTGTATTGCTCCTTTTCCACACTACACCACACATGGGTGCCCTTTATACACATTCCACCACACCATAGTGCACCTAGTACACATAATGCCACCCAGTAATAGTGACCCTTAAACACATACTTCCACACAGCAATGCCCCTTTCACATTATAAGTAATGCCCTTGTACATATACCACACATATTCACAAACACTTACCACCCGCCCCTGTGCCCCCTGCACAGCACTCACCTGACCAGGACTCTGCAGATATTGAAGTATGCACTTGCTGCTGCTGACTTATTGGTATGAGGTGCATGTCCCATGGCATTCAAAATGCCCTAGGTATTTGCCTAGTTTGCCTATGCCTAGTGCCGGCTCTGCTGGAGCGAAACCTTCATAAAACACCATTCTAGATCTTGCTTATGGGCGTGAAATGTAACCAACTTATTTTCTGTTAAATAAACCAACAAAATGTGACATAAAAGAGGCAGAAAATATAAGCGCTTGGCTCCGTGTTGCATTTTAGCAAGAGCTTGTTTATGTTTGTTTTCAGTATTCCACACAGATTCCATATAATATTTTAAACATGTCTTCTATTCGCCTGATGAGACAGAGAACCACAAAACTGCAGGCCATCTACTGGCTGCTTTAGGGAAGTGCGCAGACGAATCTCTTCAGGATGACACCAGCTACTTGTGTAGGAAGCAGAGACAATAGCTGACTTAAATAGAACTGTTCATCGTAGACAATGCAGATAGCAACCGTTCATTATTGCTAATAATTGCTTAATTCACGGTGTGTGGTCGGGAGAGCAGCAAGCTGCAGGTGGGCGCTTAAGCTTCGGCATACATGAGAGGACGGCACACTGTGGCTCTTCGACTACTGTGGAACTAGAATACCCAGCATGTCCTGTCACGCTGGGACTTCTAGTTGTATAACAGCTGGAGAGGAACAGGTTGCCTAATCCTGTTATCAACTTTGCATACATTAGCATTAATTAATTACCTTTATATCAGTACACAGTGTACTCTTTCCTATAATGACTTTCTTTTATTGTTATATGTTGCGTTAATTAGCAGAATAATGTAAGAGCACTAATCGTAAAATAGCATAAGACGTGCCTTGCCGCCTTGTGGGTCTTCTCCTTCCGCTGGTGTTGCAGAGTCCTCCCATTCTCCCATACAGTACTATCCGTCTCCAATGGGAACACAGGACAGAGGGCCTGATTCATATTTGTGTGCCCAATTGTTTGTATACAAATACAATGTTTGGGGGTCTGCGCAGACGTGAGACCCATTCTGTCTGTAGGTCCTGCGGTGTTGCTCGTGGAACCAATCAGGTTGACATTTGCAGGGGCACTGTTCTTCAAAATGAATGCCTGCAATGGTCCAAGGGTCTGCACCGACAGACGTAGACTTCCTGGAACCCGCTTCTACAGACTGGCCAGGGTCTGTAACCAGTAGGAATCGCGACCGATGGCCATGATGGCGGTCCGGGGTTATGTCCTCAGACACAGCACTCGGATTCTCGCTAATGCTAACAGGACCCATATATATATTACGGATTATTCCTGCTGCATTAGACTTTTATAGACAGAAATGCACATTCGCCTCCTTGCATCTATGAAATTCCATATATACATAAATCGGGGGTATATACACAAATGAATGTGCTCGCTGTATGAATAGATGTGTATGGCTACACGTGCGAACATGTCCAAAAACCATCGTAACAGGCTTACCATCGAATGGTTTTTACCCTGGGTACAAGTCATAGCAATTTTGACTAGAGATGAGCGGCCGGCACTTTTTCGGGTTTTGGTTTTGGATCTGGATCTCCCTTCGTGTTTTGGATCTGGATTGGTTTTGACAAAACCACCCTTGCGGGTTTTGGTTTTGGATCTGGATATTTTTTATTTAAAAATGCTAAAAATTGCTAAAATAACAAATTTTGTGCCTGGTTTTGCCCCTAAAGCAGGGTTGCCGACTTTTAAAAGACTATCAGCAGGAGTTCGGGGGCGGGGCTTAAACGTGACATCATTAAGCCCCACCCCCATGAAGGAAAGTTACTAAATTTGCCTATCTCCATGGAGGGGGCGGGGCTAAATGATGCGATTATGACACTTTAGCCCCGCCCCCTCCAGGAGATCTGCAGAGTTAAGGTAATTTACATGCCGCGGTCAGGGGGGGGAGCTGCAATCAGGGGGGGGAGCGGGGATCCCCCAGATACCGGGAGGGTTGGCCACCTTTCCGGGGGGCCGGGATGGTGACCCGATTTTCGGGAGGGTAGGCAACCCTGCCCTAAAGTATTATTGAGCTTAACAACATTAATTTCCACTAATTTGTAGTCAATTTTGATCACTTCATATAGTCACACACTGGACACTGGATATAGTCCGTCACACTGGACACTGGATATAGTCCGTCACAATGGACACTGGATATAGATCCGGACCCGCTCATCTCTAATTTTGACTAAACAAACGCTGCATAGCTCCTGTATGTAATAGTTATGTATTAGTAGATGTCTTTGATTCCCAGGGACACCAGGTAATGGCAGAAGTCAGAAATCAAAGTTTAAAAAAAGAAATAGGAGGCCAAATAAAAATAAAAAAAAAATTTATATCTACAAAAAACAGAGCTGAAAAGCAATTAGTATGCAATTATGAACGATAGAAGGCCTGGGTGTGTTTCTGCAATTTAGCCGTCCTAATTTAGTTTTTATTATAGTAAACAATTCTATGATTATAATTATGGCAATGATACGTTGTAACAAAACAAATCCAGTTGAAATTTAACCCTTGATGAGGTAAAATGTCTGAGATACGTTGAATATCGGCTCATTACATCTCCTGTGCACTCCTTATTGGTCAGCACTCCTAATGCTGACCAATAGGAGAAGCTGGAGGGTGCATGGGGGGGGGGGGGGGGGGGGATAGAGATGGAGTGTGTAAACATTTACTGACAGCTGTTGTTTTTTTTACTGACACATTTATTGAAATATTGTTATATCAGATCAGATGAATCAGGATGGGATAACGCTTATTATAATTAGGGCTTGACAATTCTGTTTTCAGTATATTGCTGTTGCAATGGTATAAATATAAACAAATTACAATACATTTACTCACATTTGATACCACGTGACAGTCATAAAATAAGAGAACAATTATCCAATTTGATATAAATAGGTTTTAAAAGCATTTTAGGCTACAAAAATCCAAACCCAAGCAGCAGATAGGCAGAAAGGTTCCCAGCAATAAGCTCTCTCCGAGGAGAAACGTAATGGACTCTGCCTACCTAGATTTAAGCAAAATGCAGACAGGTGCTGTTTTCACTTGCCCTATGCAATTGCATTGTGCCAATACAAATTGAATTCATAGAGCGGAGTGTGAGCTTTCCCTGCTTCTGTTTATTTTCTAACTCAATGTTTAGAGCGCTGGTAATAAAGAGGTTTCTCTCCCTGCTCCAATGTTTTTATGTGTGAATGTGAGAGAGTCCCAGTGTCGCATCAGATAGGACAGTTGCTCTTTGTCTTAAGGATGTGTTTTTATAAGGTGAGGTAAAGGCTTTGTATACTGCAGACAGGTGCACACGTACGCCGGGAGTCAGTGTAATGCAAGCAGAAGGCTCTATACCGTGGCTGCAGGGAAATAACAACACTATCTATCTCATATCTATCTAATATATCTATATATATATATATATTTATATATACCTATTAATCTACCTATCTATCTAATATCTATCTCATATCTATATACTTATCTGTCGGCATATCTATATACCTATTTATCTATCTTATATCTATCTATCTTATATCTATCTATCTATCTCATATCTAAATACGATAGTCGGGATCCCGACAGGCATTCACCCAACGTTGGGATCCCGACTGTCACAACACCGACAGCCGGGTTCCCGACGGCCGTCGGTTATTTTCCCTCGTGGGGGTCCACGCAGCTTGCCCGCAAGGGGCTTTGTTGCGCTCGCCATTCTGTCTGGGTCGGGCCAGTCGGGATAATAACTGTCGGACCCCTATACCCCACCCAATATAATCCAAGGTGTTGATTTGGACACAAAATTGATCCTCCACAAACATACTTGAATGCTAGCTGGAACTATTTATATCCATCATTATTCCTTTTATTAATATCTTTTACAAAGAAAATAATTATTTAATATAAAGGTTTATTTCAGGAGAATTCTCATATGAAATGTATATTGCGTGATATTTTTATTCATTAAAAATTATTTTATTCATTTTGTAATACATTATTTTCAGAAAAAACCCAGCGCTGTATCTTTTTCATAACCCTGCCACGGCCCTTGCTCTCCGAGGCTCCAGACCCTATTGCATTCCATTTATAGATAAATGCTAATGCAGCTCTAATTAAGCCAACTGGTTAAATATGTATAATGTTAAAATTATTTGAAAATTTGTTCTGTACAATTAAATTATAGCAAAATTATAGCCCAAAGAGATGAGAACGGTTTCCGAAAAGACACCTGCAATCCAGGCACAGAACTTTATAGCTGCTCAGAACTTCCCAGCTGCCAATGGTGATTTGCACAGTATAGCACCAGATTAATCAGTCACAATGGACAAAAATAGGTATTGTGCCTTTGGAGTAGTCACGGGGCCAGTCAGAGGTTGGATGCTTGCCCATTTATCCAGCTTTGTTTTACACCATCAAGTCTCACTTATACTTGCTTATGTCCCTTGGTAGAGTAATACCCCCTCTGTGGTCCCATGCCGTCTTTCCACACAGTGCATGACTGCCAGCATTCTGATTGGTGGATAGCTCCAGCCATCCACCAATCAGCAAACTGACAGCCCCTCACTGTCGGGCTAGAGGCAGGTAGAGATTAAGTGACCAACACCTGCCCCTATGCTCAGAAGCCTCTAGAATTGTGGAGCCCTGTGCAATTGAACAGCATGCCTAAACATTAAGAAGGCCCTGACACTGTGAAGACTTTGCAATATGGACAATGGGGCCTATTCAGGATCGCTCATAGCAATAGGAATTCACTCCCAGCCCAACGGTTTGTGTTTGTGCATACGCATTCCTGTGCATGTGCAGACCCCGGCACCCAACGGCTTCAGCGAGCTATACACTCACCAGGATGGTTGTTTCTGGCGAAGGAGGGCTGGGTGTGGGCAGGGGATGGCTGCAGGGGAACGCATTTATCCCCATCAAAACACTGGGTATGCAGTGTTCCCTGCGCCCACCCTCCAACGGAAGTTTAGACTGAAGGGGAGAGAAGGGATTGGCGACCATCAAATGATTTATTTCCCCTTCGGCCACTTGCGAGGGGGGATGTGTTCGCGTAATCTCCTTGCATGGTACCGAGGGGATACTACGGGGGCGGGCGGCGTTTATGGATTTGCTAAGCCGCGAACGACCGCAGCTTAGCAAGCGCTGCTGAATCAGGCCCAATGTTTCAAAATGAGGGGAGCAGGATATGGGGAGGTCAATGGTACAAGAGGAGCAAACCCCATTTTTCCACCACTCTGAAAGTCCTCCTAGAACCAGAACATCTTCTGTCCAGGCTTCTTCTCCACTCCTATTCTTCTCCATGATTTCTTGGTTACGCTGATTCTAAACCATCAAAACATTAGTCAAATGAATCCATCCAGGAGCATTTCGGGAAGCTGTTATCATGTTACCGCATAAAACAGCTGTGACGTGTTAATAATATGCTATGAAAATCAGTTTTCACTCGCCGAGGTCCGGGAAACGTTTAGTATTCAGTATAAGAGCCAGCTTGTACTTGTTAGTGTAGTGGCGAGTTAAATTGCTTTCACAGGTAATGCCCAGCCAATTAACTTCTTCTTGACCCTTGCTACCGTCATTTATTAGCAAACGTCTGCATGGGAACCCATCAAGCCTTTTCACAAACACACCTAGATATTCCTTGGTGATGGCGCCTGCTATTACTCGTGCATCAGACCCAATCGCATCTATCTCTGTATCAAGAGGAGCGAGTGACTGTAATTTATAGCCACACATCAGTGCTTGAGAAATATGATCCTGCGTCTTACTGTAATTCATATCTTCACACCAGCAATGAAAAATTCACTCCTATGTTCTGTTAGTGCATAAGATTACAGCAATGACGCCTGTCAAGTTTCCTCAAAATTAATGAGCGTGTATTGTTTCTCAGTCTCTACTGCATAAGGTATTTGTGTCATGGGAACCAATGGAGGTAGGGTAATGTTAACCATTCAGTTATACAATGAAAATGTGTGCTCGTAGAGGTTGATAAAGTTATTTTGAAAAAAAAAAATTGCAAGTGAGATGTTCCGTCTTTCTCCTGCTTCTGCATTGCTTTATATTAGTCATTTATGACACAAGCTTGTTGTCGGCTATTTATCGAATATGTTTATCCGAAGGTCAGAATAGTCAATCATAATTGTAAAACAAATATGGCTCCTGGCACCGTAGGATTAGGGAGGATCGGCGACATTTAAAGGGAAGAAATGCCAAAGAGTATTTTTGAAACTGAAATGAAACCGAACCAAATCTAATAATAATAATAATAAATCTGAAATGTAATATTATTATGTTTTAGCTAGAAGGTGATACACAGCTGTCCACAGTGTCGTTTCAGGGTGGGCATAGAAAACCCCCATAGAAAAGTCTCATCAGCAGATTTAATGTTGAACAGAAATCCAGTCATACTTGCCTACCTTCTCGGAATCCCGACTCCCAAAAATTGGGTCCGCCTCCGACCCTCCCTGGAAAAGGTGGAAAAGTCCCCCCCCGAAATCCCCCCCACACAATCCTCAGTGGTTGAGCTCCACCTCCAGGCCCGCCCCTTTTGTGGCACACCGTCCGGCCCCGCCCCTTTCTTCCTCTATCTGGCTGCCCTCTTCCCCGGAGAGGACAGCCTAAAAGTAGTCAACCCTGAATACAATGCATACTACCTCTTGACTGCATTTGTGATTGCATTACCCTGCGATGCTCCTCTGCGAGAAAGTCTGACTTTACTCAGACTGCCTGTCATAGGGTGGCTTTGTGAGGCCAAGGAAACTGCGCCTTGCAACAGTCCTTGGCTTGGCTACTCCCACAAAAAAAGTGGGGAGCCATTCCCCATTTCAGGAAACGCCAGACACCTTTGTCTCTCTCCATCAAAGCCTCTGCCTGTCAATCAGGCAGAAGCAATTGCAAAATGACAATGTGATTCCAGGACCAATCCTGCACGTGCGTAGTTTCTTGACCATCAGTGAATCTGGGGCAATGTACATTAGTATTTGCAATATATCGCACACAATTTGAAAAAATATATATTATTAATTAAAAGAGGGAAACAGAAGTGGCTTCTGCTCATCTACAGTCCAGCTGGGACTGGGACTGCTGCTGACACGGAAGAGACACTGAGGAGAAGGCAAGGTCCCACCGGACTGCTGCAGTGCCACATTAGGACAAGATAAGGTGGACACACAGTGGGACATTTACTAAGATGGGAGTTCTATTGAAAATGGGATGTGGCAACCA
This sequence comes from Crinia signifera, assembly GCF_055691185.1. Lineage (NCBI taxonomy): Eukaryota > Metazoa > Chordata > Amphibia > Anura > Myobatrachidae > Crinia > Crinia signifera. Next base: position 94,712,463 of record NC_139226.1, on the reverse strand, counting down.
ATCAGATTCCACTTTAGCACCTTCTAGAAGAAAATAGAGAAAATCTGATTGGTTACTATGTGTAACATCCCATCTTCAATAGAACGAGTTGGCACATCCGAATCAGGCTCATAATCTCACATGTACAGTAAGCAGTGTCAGGCTGATGAGCAGAGCAAACAGCAGAATTTATTCATGGACCCCAGGGGCAAAATTATTATGAAAAATAGTAGATTGTTTGCTTTACTAAGTAATAGCACATTAACAAAGCATTTCCCAGGCGTTAATTGCCTCGTTTAATTCAATGAGAAGGACTAGGCATAATATCATTAGAAGTATCATCTCAATTGTGCAAAATGAGTGTAGCTGGGAGTCTACCTGATAATATTATGTGACACAGTAAGGAAATAGTATATAGACATGGCCAGTGGTCATGTGATGCTGAGGTGGTGTTATACCGATGTGGCCTAGCATCCAGTGCTGCATCATACACTTTGTATTAAGATTCATTCACCCCATAGGTCAGGGGAGCGGGCTGTGCTCGCTCCACCTCTATAGCCCACGAGCTCCTCCTCCTTCTCTGGAATTCTTCTTCTGCGTAGCACCAGCCCTGTGAATGCACTCTTCCGCACGTGCTCAGAAAAGGCCATCCGATTATTTTGAGTGGTGAGTGTGGGCCTGTGAGCAAGAACATTACCACTGAGCGCTGCTCAAATTTAGCTACGGGCCTGGTGATTGGTTGTTCTACCCCTGGTGCTGTAGTTGTCTTAACAGACCAGCGCAATTAAGAAGCCCATAGGCTTTTGCTGGCCATAATAACCACAATAACGGGGTTTTTAACTATCAATTTTTTTAGAGAATCTCACCCAGAATGAACCAGAATAATACAGTACAAAAATAAAGAAGTATAGAAAAGATTGTCATAAAATACAGAAAGCATAAGTGAAATGCATGAGTTAACAGGAAAGTCTTGAGTCTGTTTTTGAAGGATTCTAGAGTGGGGGAAGGTGAGTTCAGAGTCGCATGGCTAAATGCGATATCCCATATGAATTCCAGGAGATTCTAGGTACTGATAATAGTCCTTCACAGGGGCAAACGCAGGATTCCCATGGGGGTTTCGAGCTGCATTCTAGCTACCCCTACCTGCAGCCAGCGGCAGCCTGTCTCTCTCTGACAGGAGGAAGCTGCCAGCTAGTGCACCACAGCCAGTCTAGAGCGGGCAGCTGCTTTATATAGGTGTATGACAGCTGGGCCAATGGATTGGATTTCTAGGTACTCGGAAACACTCTTGATCCTACGTCTCTAGATCGACAGTAACAAAAGTTAGACGCAAGCGTTAGATCGAGGTGGACGTGATTGATAGTTACTAGGTTGACACAAGTTTTTGAAATATTTTTTGGTGCATATGCCGACATAGATCAACATGGACACAAAATAAGTGTTTATTTTGACCTTGCATGGCACGCTATACTCAACATACATTAATATAATCTAACTCTATGCCCACTTGGATGGTAAAGTATGAACCAAGTCGGTCTAAAGCAAAAAAAATGAAAAACTTGTGTCGAACATGTGACTGTCGATCATCAATCTAACACTTGCATCTATCTTTCGTTATTGTCGATCTCGAAGTTGTCGCCTATCTTTAGGCATCTAACTAGACGCATACGACAGACATATCATATACTGTAGTGCAACATTTACGTAAACCGCAGCAAGAATCAGAATTAATTTTTTATCTACCTAGTTTAAATTGAATAATAACACCACGTGTCTGATTGGCCGGTTGGCTTTTTGTATGTTTATTGTCTACGTTCATAAATACTGTAAGTCTTAGTGGATTAATGTTTATCATAACTGTATGACGCACAACTTGTTGGACTACACAGAGAAAATATTCATTAACAGCAAGACGCTGGAATCTGCTGTGTGTCTCGGCTTTCCGGGGAAGTGCAGCGTGACTGGCCATGTAGGAACGCTCTAAACGTCAAGCGGAAATACAATTTTCTATGTCCAGCTCATTAATTCTGCAGGCTCATGACAGAATTAACCTTGGCAGGCATTGTAGAGGAGAGAGTAATTCTACTCTTAAAAATCTGCTGATTAAAGCTGGTTTTGGGAGTTCGATTTCACTTAATGTCTTGGCTGGGAGCCCAGCCCAGCATTAACATAGACCCAGCCACACAGAAATCTTTTTTCGGCATTTTCAAGCCTCCAGTAAAATAATAACAGTGGATGGAACCCCGCCCTTCTATGATTTAAATGAGAATTCATTAGTTGGAGTCTGTTAGTGAAGTGTTTTAGACATGTTCTTTACCTGAGGAAGAGGTTAGGAGGAATCATCTAATGAACATTGATCACCGTGACAGGTTACAAGGAATGAAATAAGCAAAATTAAGTGGATGCTATCAAAGAAATATGAAGGGAATCAGGACCTTTACAGAGCGGTGTTCTAGTTACAGTCAGAGAACATGTTTCCAGATGGGAGACACTATGTGGCTTGGTGGCATGAAAAGTAACGAGCTGCTGTACAGGAGAACATGATACCATGAGTGTTAGGCAGGAGAAGATCAGGGTTTTACATATCTGTGGGTCATAATGATACAAGAAATATAGCTGTAGCAGTAAATGGTTTCTAGTATCAGATTTACAATGTGAGCTCATTGTTGTTTGATCTAAACCAGCCTGGCACCAAAACCATCTACATAGGTGTCCAAAACTGAATGGGGTGACGCAGAGCTGGATTAAGAAAGGAGCGGGCCTGTGTGGAGCCAAAGCAGACCCCCCCATTCTTGTTGGTGCATGCATTGAACATGAGTCTGTACATCTGGGAACATAGCGTTCCCGGTTATCTCAAAAGCAGCAATGGGCAGGTAGGTATCCTCTATAGGTGCAAGGTGTTTGGTGTGGGCCCACACCCCCTCAACTCATTAAAGATACTCTTATAGGGAGGTAGAATCACTGAGGCACCTGTTATGGTAGACCAGTGGTTCTCAACCTCGGGCCTCAAGACCCCCCCCCAACAGTGCACATTTTCCAAGTCTCCACACAGAATCACAGGTGAAATAATTAGCTCCACCTGTGGTCTTTTAATATGTGTCAGTGTATAATGAGTGCACCTGTGCACCTGCTGGGTGACCTGAAAAGCGTGCACTGTTGGGGGGTCCTGAGGACCGAGGTTGAGAACCACTGATTTAGACCCATTCACATTGTATTTATGAAGTCCTCTGGATGAATAGCGATTGTTTTTTGGTTTCAATGGTGTGTTAGGTGGAATGCCCAGATCACAGGGTCACAAATTGACTTCCTACGCTCCACTCTCCGAAGGTGCCTTTGCAAAGCAAGGGCGCACTAAGGTTTTCAGAGATGCAACCTGAAAAGTTGCATTTTATAAAACGTAATATATGAAAAACAGAAAATCAGAAGAGTGATTAAGACCTTATGACGCCTAATTTTTGTGCATTTAGAGAGCTTTTCTTGTTTTTACAGTGTGCGCTTTTCCCTTAGAAATACTCTTCTCCATGAGATGAAATCCATTAAAAGAATAATACAAAATCCATTCTATTCCCTCAGATTTGGGGCCGACTTCCTATTGCACTCCTCCACAAAATAAATTCTAATAATTAGTCCTCTTCCATTACTGTGATTATAAGAGTCTCAATAACACAAAGTTGGCTATCTGCGCTTAACAATTATGAATATAGATTTCAAACAGCTGACATGAAAGAATGACTACAACAAGAACATACAGTATGATAATATTTTTTTGTATATATAAGTCGAAGGCGGCTGGCCAATTTAAATGAATAATTAAAATACATACACAATTATACATACAATATAAGAAAAAATAGACATTTTAACTGTCAAACTGATGACATTTAAGGGAATTTATTTAAACACTGTTCAAAATATATTTATTGACTACATAGTAGCCTAGAGAGAAAGGTCACGACTGGTCAACGAGGGAACCCCCGGTAGGCCTACCACCTCCTATGGGGATCAGGTTCCAGACCATGCACTCTCTAATTGGTAGTCAAGCCTCTATGTTGACTGGCCACCTCCCTAACACTGTATTCCCCCTGTGGGTCCTTTATGCACCTGTCCAACGCCATAGAGATGTGTCACATTTTTAAAACCGGTCTGCAATATATTAACAATTGTCCATTAGAGTTTAAGTTTCCCAGTAGAATCTGACTTTGGCTGTTCCAAACCACCCAATGAGATTGCATTGACTGTCACAGTCATCACTGACCCAACTCTTCTGTTGGGCTATAAATACTGTGTAATGTGAATGTAAACTACAGTATGGTGAAGATTGTATAACTGGAACTTCACATGTTGGCAAAATGCCATGTTGTGATGTGACACACAACTTGTGTGAAACTTTGACATAACTTATTCTTCATCTGTATCGTTACGTTTTATTGTATGGAATACAATGGAACCTGTACAAAGTGTGCTTAGTGAAATTACTTTATGAAGAAAAACTAACCAGTTACTATGACAACAATCAATAGATTTTGTGTCATTAATACTACAAGAAGAAGCTCACTTCCAACCCTATTTTTAGCTGCTGTGGGAACAGCCAGTAACATTTCTCTTGTGTGTAAACGAGAACCATTGCATACAGTAGGTGCATACACCATACCCTCCAACATGGCCCATTCCATTAGGTACAAAATGCTCTGTTTCTGGACTTCCCTGCCAGTGGCAGTTGCAGCTGTGAGGCTGTAGCACAGTCCAATATTCAAAAAGGGGAGACACACCTACCGCCACCCCAAACATCACTGTCCTGGACTCACTGGCAGTTGATGTGACCCCCCTCTTTGAATATTGGACTGTGCTGGAGTCCCACCTCTGTAATTGCCACTGACAGGGAAGTCCAGGAACAGAGCATTTTGTACCTAATGGAATGGGTCATGTTGGAGGGTATGCATACACATGGTTGTGTTCATTTTCTGAATGTGACATATAGGTGTACCTGGTTGGGGTAGGTAACATGGGGCAGTCAGGCTGCTATGGACAAACCCATCCCAGACTGTTCTCTGACAGATTTGCTGCTAAGTCAATGCTAACACTGTGGCAGGCTGGCAGTGCATGCTGGGAATGGGATGTGGAGTTACATAGCTGAAATAGAGCCACACATTGCCTAGTACCTTTTGCAAAGCTTGTTCTGATAAGGCTAATTGTCAGCCATAACTGTGTCTTATCTATCAGTACAGCTGTATGTACTGAAACAATTCCAACATTGTTTAATTAGCTGCAGTGAATGTAACAGGCAACAGCAAACATTCCCTGTCACAGGTTTACCTCATACTTGCCGACTTCTGAATAAGAATTTCTGGGAGATTATGTCAGCAACACCCACGCTTCATAGTGGCTATCTATCTATCTATCTATCTATCTATCTATCTATCTATCTACAGTATCTATCTACATTATCTATCATTCTATCTAATATCTCTTATTCTAATTATCTATCTATCAATTTATCTCTTTATCTATCTACAGTATCTATTTATTTACATTATCTATCTACATTATCTATCGATCTATCTAATTATCTCTTATTCTAAATATATATTTATCTAATTATCTCTTATTATACCTATCTCTATCTATCCATCAGATTATCTCTTTATCTATCTACATTATCTATCTACATTATCTATTGATCAATATAAATATCTCTTATTCTAAATGTATCTAAATATCTTTCTATCAAATGTTCTCTTTATCTATCTGTCTCTTTACAGTATTTATCAATCTATCTAATTATCTCTTATTCTAATTATCTATTTATCTATCCTTGTCGTGCCTATTGTTGTCCAACCATCCTATATCCACTGTATATCTATCTATCTGTTATTGTCATGTCTATTGCCAACTATCTCATGTCTACTCGATGTCTGTCTCTAAATCTTTTAAAAACAAAGAGTTTATCTTGCCCATAGCAACCAAACAAATTCTGTACATCTATTGCTTCCTAGAAAAGGGCAGAATCTGATTGGTTGCTATGGCCAACATTACCTTTTCATATTTTTAGATGCTTTAGTGAATGTACCCCATAGTAATGTACATGACTGCTCTGTGACATACATATGTGGTTCAATGATCTTACAGGTCCCTAGTGCATTTATTGGCTGCATCGCTCATGAATGCTGATCACAGCCAGGGCCTGCTCTACGGGGTGGGGGGTGGGGGGGGGGCAAAAAGTCTGGCAATCAAAAAATCATGGCTGTCTATGAGGAATGTGCAACTTCTAAGACCTCACCACCATTTCCTTGAGGCATACTTCCCTACCTTACTGCCCCCTCCTCCTTGTACTCTGTTGTGGGTGTCAATGGGAGGCCTCCAGGGAAAACAGGGGACTTGTCCGTCTTCTCAGGAAGGGTTGGGAGGACCAAACTATTTTTGGGAGCCTCCTTGGGGTGGGGGGCAGTAGGTTAAAGTTTTGCCTAGGGTGCTGTGAAGCCGTACACTGGCCCTGCCCAGACCACAATATGGCTGCCTGCAAGGCGGTGACGGATCTGCTCTAAAAATTAAATAACAAGTTCTGCTGGAAACTAAAGAAATCCTCCATTGCCTTTGCAAAGAATCATTCGTTTTTAAAAAAAAGAATGTACATCTGTTTTAGTGCTGTACCTAGTATAATAAAGCTTGTTAATGGTAAATAAGGGGTGCTGTTTCACTAGTTATTCACTGTACTGATCTTCATCCTCCGCATTTAATTTTACTACAATGTTCATTTAGGAGTAAGTGCTAATGCAGTACTGTCTCGGGATGTCTTTATGCAAATTGGGCCCCGCAAATCAGTGTTGAAAGGAATCATGTTAAATAATGTCTTTAGCTGCAGTGGTTGTAGTAATTCTTTCATATAATATTCTGAAAGTGTATTATTAGAGACAACTGCGGCGCTAAGTGTTACCAGTTATCTGATCACTTCTAAATTGTATAAATTGAAACTATTCTAAGCTATGAGTTGCTGGTGTTTGCTTTGTACAGTACTACTGTATGCCTGGGCCACATTGGCAATGATGTCATAAGACCTGTGCGTAGATGAGGCAGTACTGTCAGGGTAGGTAGGGATGGCCAACAGTTGATGACTCACAAGTGCTGGATTTACCCATTGCTGGTCATTCTTGCTCTTTCAGTAAATGGACCATGGGCCAATATCAGCCTGGTGGCAAGGCTTTGCGGGTGTCCGGGGAAGAGCTATTACATCTTTGACATCTGGCTTCATCCCATTGATCACAAAAGCATTTGGTATTGGTCATAAACCATCGACGACTGTGAATCATTGATGGCATCCCTAGAGACGTTCCTTTACAGAGCACACCGCTAGTATATAGCAATACTGTAGTCATTATTGACCATCATTTTTTTTCAGGCTCTATAAAATCCTTCTAAATTAGTGATGGACATTGGTACAATGGATCACCATCAATGGTTCCATCCATCAATGGTCTTATTTTTTCTTTGACTAACTGGTTGGTGGGCCAATTAGAATATGGGGGCAGGGCTTTGCGGGTGTTGGAGGCAGAGCTATGTTCCATGTCTCAACACCTTGGGGGGTGAAAAACGATTTGGTTATGCTGTGCCATGTAGAGCAATTAATTGGCAAAAGTATTCTACATCCACTGCAAACCATCAATGATTATGCATCAATGTGAGATGGCCATCCCTATTGTAAATCTGCTTAGATATGGCCATCGGTGGGTAATCCATCCATTGGCTCCATTGATGCATAACCTCAATGGTGTAAGACCATCTGTATGGAAACCATTGATGGGTTTACACACCGAGGGTCACTCTACATCAGTGTTAAATCATCTGTGGGCCAATAAGAAACTTTGGGGGTGGAGCTAAGCCCATGTCCTGACACTTTAAGAAAAAGTAAATGCTGATGGTCCATGGCATTCCCTAAATCTGCTTCTAATCATATAGAACCAATGGGCCTGGTGTACCAAGAATCAGACCAACCAGGTTATACGGAAGTACCAGTATACCTGTATATATACCTGTAGAATAAACATTTGCTGGATCTAAACTTGAATACTGAGTAGTAATTCCCTCTTTAGACATCCCCAATAACTGTAATATATTACTATAATGGCTTGTAATGGCAGTTGGCATGACGACGATGTTAAGTGCAACCTGCAAGTTTATCGTGAGATGTAATTGAATAGACCAGGCAAACCAATTAGCCCACGGTAAACTATAGCTGCTAATTCAATCCAGGCCTTGGACTGATTATGATTAAAGGTCTTGATAATCAGTCTTAAAAACCTGGGTACAGTTTAGTCATTTTCCTTAACATTTATTACGGAAGTGTGAACACTATGGACCAGATGTATCAAGGTTCAAACAGCCAGCTAATCAGCTCCTTATTGCCATGTTACAGGCTGGGTTTGAAAAATGACAGCTGATTGGCTGGTTGTTTATCAACCTCCCTTTTATCACATTTGAAGCTTGATACATCTGTCGCTATGTAACATTGCAAACTTCCCTTATCACATAGTCTAGCACCAAAAATATCCCCAGGGAATGTGTACAGCATAGATAAAAGCACTAGTTCTCCCAAATGATTCCAGTGCTTCCTGATCCTGACTATCCTAATAATGTAATAAAGCTGAGCAGCTCCAAGGCCCAGAGATAACTATGCTGGTTGACCCAATAAGTAACCTTCCAGTAACTAATTGCTTCACAGCGGATGTCTTTTTGGGATAACTAATGCTCTGTATAGATTGATGTCTGGATTTGCGTTCTTATACGGTATTATATTGAAAAGCCTGTAGCCGCTTTAATGTTCTTTTATCAGTTTTGAGCCAGGAGAGCCAGAAATATCAATCAGTAAGATAAATATATTATTTCCCGTTTACCCATTAAGTCAGGGATTTTGGCAAAACTGATGCTTGCAGTTGATCTGAATAAAAACGTCAGCGATTGACCTTTACATCTCCGCTCATGGGAAGGGCCCAGTATCATGATTAATTTCTCATGGTTCCCATCCAAGTTTTCTACTCAGACCTCAGTATCTGCTGAATACTCTGGGGTAATCCCAAGCACAGACTGTTTTTTTTCATGCAGCTTCAAAGAAAAAAAAAGGAAGATAGTTTCTTACGGAATCTATTCTCTGAACATTCACAGACTATAAAAATATACCACGGTCAAGATATTACATTTAAGTGAACTGGAAATAGATTTAAAATCCAATTCGATTTTAAGCGATGTGGTGACTGCGACGTTCAGCTTGCACACATTGTGGTAGAATAACCTACCTTTGACTGACATCCGGATGAACCACACACCTATCAGTTAGAAATGAATGATCCCATTATATTAAACTCAAACAATATTTTTGAAATTTCCTATGTACTGTAAATCCTTACATAGTATAGAAGAAAGTCCCCGAAACGCGTCTGTCTGAACGCGATATTTTTGAAAACCAGTTGACAATTTTTTTTACTATTATGTACTGCAGTTATCGGGGGAAGATTTAGGTATATTAACCCTTTGAGTGCCATCTCGGTGAGAGATGTGCAAAATATCCGCTAAAAATACCAGCATCGCTCAAATTTGTTCTATAAATTCAAATAAAAAATGTGTAAAAACAGACTTTTCCCCCTATATATGGTAACATTACAGCACTCCAAGGGTTAATCATCGGTCTATCCCATGTGGGAGCTGAGCAATAACAATTTTAATAGTTTTAGATAGTTTATCATTGAGGCGTGCTTGCGCAACAGCATGTAAAGCTCGGTTATCCGTTATCCAATCCGATATCCGGACTCTATAAACAACACCTGTGCAGAATTTTCCATTTTTAATACTTTATCACCGCTCTGCTTGTGTAATCATATAACGTATTGTGTAGTTTAATATTTATGTCCGCCTGTTGAAGGAGAATGTTGTTATTTTAGCTTGTCGATTTATTTGTATGTGGTTGATTTTTTCTGAACAATTTATCAAAGAAATATCACTGTTGAATGTGACCTACACTGCACTGTTCCGGAGTTGTAATAGGTAACGCAACTCACCGGTATCCCAGCCTGAGGGGACATATACAGTACATGCGGGAATAGGTTTTCATTCATTTCATTAAAAACAATTGTACATACAATAAGGCCTGATTTATGGCAACCTATCAAACTCTGTCTATAATGTATCTTAGAAATGATAGAATCTGATTGGTTGCTATGGGCAATATTACCTCTTTTTATGTTTAGTAGCTATAGTAAATTTACCCCTATGTGCCTGGAACAAACCATGTTGCTAGGCAAGGGGAGAAAATACATTTATATTCTTTCTGTGCTGTGCAAATACTGGCTGCTTTTGCATGTAGCCCTCAAATGTAAGACGGCATAATTTTTCACTGCAATTTAGAATTCAGTTTCAACCATATTTACCTACTCTCCTGTAAGTGCAGGGAGAATCCCTTTTTTTTTTTTGGTGGGGGGGGATACTCCACACCCAAGGAAGTGGGCAGGCTGAGGAAATCATACAAGGAATTGTGGTTCCGAATGAAGGGGGCGTGGCTAAAATAAATTAAGTGCACATCATTTAGCCACTCCCCTCCCACTGATCCACAAATTGCAACATTTGGGAGGAAGGGGGGTCTAGTTATCTGCAGCACAGCCGCTGCACTGGAAAGCAGCATCTCCTCTCCAGGCTTCTTCCATTGAGGTGATTTTTTGAAAGAACACAACCCAAATCTACAGTAACTCATCGCTCGTGCCGCTGATGCCTGCACATGAGGTTGACCCTATGTGCAGCTCGCACGATTTCTGACTGATGCGCAAAGGACCGCTCATCAAATCCGATTTCTGATGTCATATGCAATTTGGGCTGATTTCACCTGAGTTCTCAGCCGGATTGCCTGGAATCTGGTGAAATCGTGTCTCTTCTTCCAGGCAGCTGCTCTCTGGTCTAGTGCACTGATTGAGGACTCAGATCCGAGTTCAGAAGCAATCCAGGAGATTGCTCCTGCAGCAGAGACGACTCAGATGGTCCAGTGCGATGCGCACGGGACTGCGCATTGCATCGGACCCGCTGTCAGTCACCTGCAATTTGGGATCTTTTCCTGTGAGTAACATTGAGAAAACAGTGACACTTACTCCTGCAAATTCATACATGCACATGACATCTGGGCACACAGTGCGGTGGTGCAAGGGGATCCATCTTGATCCCGATCACAACCCCAAATCTCCTTCCCGTAAGGAGCAGCGGGGCTCCGGAAACCAATGTTGACCAAAGATGGTGTTAGTTCCTGCAAGCAAACTCCAAAAACATTCAGTTTCTAATAATAAGAACCCAATAAAGAACGGACTTAGTTAAAAGTCACACGGAAACGCTAGTATCCAGCTTATAATGCATAATGAATAAGTTCCTGTACGCCCAAGGGCTTCATAACATCAACAAAATAACCCGTTCCCCAATCCCATATAACAATCTCAAAGAATCCTTTTAACAAACAAAAATAAAAAAAAATAGAAACGGGAAAAAAAAATGGTGGAAACTGTAAAACTTAATCGCATTTGAAAAGCACACAGTGAGAAATCTATTGGGTAAAGGAAGCTCCACACATCAAATCACTCATTCTCTGTTTCACAGAGAGATCCGGGTTTTGTATAATTATGTGTCTTACATTCTGCAAATAGAAATATAGGGAGACAGCGCTAAGGAAATCCCCACTGAGAAGCCATTCGCTTCCAGTGTATAAAGCAACAGCAGCAGAACAGTCTATTAGGGGCACAAGTGCTGTTGAATATGCAGTGTGATCTTGCTGGATGGCACATATCCCAGCAAAAGGGAAATGCATAGTAATAGGAACGGAGAAGTCTCTGAAAGTGCTACACATGCATACAGCAATATCATTCTGGCGTTAAGATATCAAACCAAATAAATCTAAAGATTTGTTCTGGCAACGAGGATAACCTGGAAAGCGAATTCTGTTTTATCTGTTTCATGACCTTTCCTCCTTTCACAATGAATGATTAATTCTCTATACCGGAGAGGGCAGATGCAAACGAACTCTCTCTCTCCATATTGGTATTTTTATTCCAAAAAGTCTATTGAGTAGATTATTAAAATATATTAGTGCAGTTGATTCTCGACTGACCTCGCTCAGAACAGCCGGCTGCTGACTCAGCTGCAAACGGTATTTCCAGTTAAATATTTATTGATTGATTCATCAATAGTGTTGTATAGAGAATGTAGTGTTTGTTTGGTTTGTATAAAGTTTTTGATGGGATACATAAGCATGATGGGCGGTAACAATACCAATGCTGGCATTCATACGGGAACCATACAATGAATATAAATTATTTATAAATGTGTTTTGTATACAGAGATAATACTATTATGGTGTGTACACACTTGTACAATCATGACTATATGACAATTTAGAGTATCTGCATACAATATATACAATTTAGACTATCTGCATACAATTTAGACTATATAGTGCAGACTTTCTGGCTGCGATACGGGAGCGTACATCGGGATCGCAAGGGTTAAAACTTGTGCGATCTGCATGAGATCCAGATGAGATTTTGACTATATAGTCAAAATCTCATGCACATTGTACAAGTGTGTACACACCATAAGATTTCTATATTTTGTAGATTCAGAAGATATGTTTTAATTTAGAGTAAATATACCGATTACAAAAAGGTTTTGCTTTCAAGAATCCCGATTACAAACATCAGGAACGACTCAAAAAGTTGCCACATACAGTTCACTTACCAATGTAAAACTGGTCAGGAGGTCGCTATCTTTTAACAAAGAGAATAGTTCTATGGTTACTATTGGTGGAAAGACGTCCTTCAAAAGTGTTTGTTGTGAATTGGATGGAGTGAAATCAATATAGCATATCAGATCATAGGCATGTTTACTGCAGGAACACATGTAACCAGTGGTCAGATGGCAGCAGGAAGCCACTGGCTTAGAGTTACATGGGAAATAGTAGGATCCCCAGCAGCACAAAATATATCAGGAGATGAGTGATGTGTCAGTGAGGACAGGGTTCCATGTGACAGGGACAGGGACATGATGTGAGGGGCGGAATGGAGGCAGCAGGAGGCCACAGAGTGAGAGTTATATAGTGGGAGGAGCAGGGTCTCCAGTAGCACAGAGTAAATCAGGAGATGAGTGATATGTCAGTGAGGACAGGGCTGCATGTGACAGGGGCAGTGACATGATGTGTGGATAGGAATGGAGGCAGTAGGAAACCACAGACTGTGAGTTATATAGTGGGAGGAGAAGAGTTTGCCCCTGCAGCAGCAGGGGGTATATCAGGAGATGAGTGCAATGACAGTGAGGACAGGGCTGCATGTGACAGGGACAGTGACATGATGTGAGGAGGGGAATGGAGGCAGCAGGGAGCCACAGATAACATTATACAGTGGAAGGAGCAGGTACTCCTACAGGCACAGATGTCTATTATCAGGTGTATCCTTTGTTGATTACCCTTTATTGATATATCGGTTCTTAACTTGTATAGTCTACTTGCAGGGACCCCCTTTGTGACAAGTGGGAGTATACCAGTTGTGTTCTGCTATAACAAAAATGAGTATACCTAAAAATCTCTTGCAGGTATAGTTCCAAATTTTCATCTGATTAAAGTGAAAACGTTACAGGTGCAAATATATAATTCGGGGTCCCCCTCCTCCACCCCAACCCAAGTTCAAAAACGGTGTTGCATATAGCCAGTCTGGCACTGCTTTCAGGATATAAATCAATCCATTCACAAAATAATTTTTGCATTGCAAGGCCTATGATAATTGTATGAGCTGTCCGTGGTGCTGATTTCTCTATCTCTGTCCCTAGCCAGACAAATGTAGTGTGCTATATGTATAAAATGATATTACCAAACATTTGGCTTGCAGCACCGAGGCTGTCCTCTCCTAGTTAGCATTCACACAGCTCGGAGTGACTAATAATACAGTCCCCAGTTGTTTCTAAAGTGCTGTTTACATTTAAAGCGCTGGAATGAGTTCTATCAGTCGTACATTGGCCTGAGCATTAGACCTGACTGGCATGTCCTATTTCTGTGTTGCTGACATTCACAAAAGCCAGCTTTATCTAAGGCACACATTATCAGTCTGCCATCTAACACAGTGGGCAGATATAAAGGGAACCTTTTCACCTCACAGTCATCAATTTAACCTCTGTGCCACACTAGATAAAGATTAAATAAAACAGAAACTCGGTGAGGCCATTGCGAGGGATTTCATCAGCATTGGAGAGTGCAGGCGAAAAGCAATTTAATTATTTCTCCGAATAGGAAAAAAAAAAAGAAGCGGCAGCAAAGGATCACTTAGGGTTGGAAACTATTGTGTCTAAATCAAAGCTAAAATGCAATTCATGTAAATAGACCGGGACTGTATATGCTGTATATGGAAACAATAGAAGAACACACGGTACTTGTGTACTTTCACGGCTCCCATCGCATGCCATCGCATGCCAAATGTAGTGGCATGCGATAGGATGCAATTTTTGCAGTTTTTAAGCATTTTTAAAATCGCATGCGATCGCATCGCATGCAATTCGATCGCATGCGATTTTTAACAGAAATGCATCCAAATGCATTGAAATTAGTATCAAACATGTTCAATGGCCCCCAAATGTCATTTTTGAGGCTGTACCACCCCCACTATCAACACAAACCCGAAGCGTGGCGAGCGCAGCGGTACGCGTCCTACGACCTTTTCATACCCCCACTATCCACGTCGGCATGGAGTTGAGAATAGAAAGTGCGGCGGGCGCAGCGAGCCACCGTGCCCGAAGCGTGGCGAGTGCAGCGAGCCCCACTTCGGGCTCGGTGGCTCGCTGTGCTCACCGCACTTTCTATTCTCCACTCCACGCCGACGTGGATAGTGGGGGTATGAAAAGGTCGTAGGACGCGTACCGCTGCCCCTCGCAGGCTCGCTGCGCTCGCCACGCTTCGGGTTTGTGTTGATAGTGGGGGTGGTACAGCCTCAAAAATGACATTTGGGGGCCATTGAACATGTTTGATACTAATTTCAGTGCATTTGGATGCATTTCTGTTAAAAATCGCATGCGATCCGATCGCATGCGATGTGATGCGATTTTTTACTATGCGATGGACATCGTGGGAGCCATGATTGTACACAAGTACCGAACACACTACAAATGTACTATATATATATATATATATATATATATATGCTACAGAATGAGATATAAGGATTGACAAACATGGTATTCAGATTAATAATAAACATAGTTCATGTATAAATGTATAATGGGAACATACAGTACATTACTAATGTCAACATGATGTCCCTATCACATATATAGCAAAAAAGTTTAGTATTATGTTTTACAGGGGCTCTGCTGTATGATGATTAAAAGGGGAGAGGCTTGAGCAGAGGAACCAATCATAAACTGCAATCAGGAGTTTGCAGGTTATGATTGGTCTTTCTGCTCACATGCCCTCTCCACACCCTTTTTTAGCTGGTTAGTGTCATTTACATTCGGTACCCCTGGGGATTGCTGGAGTAAACTGTCCCCATAGCCCAAAGCCATTATGGAGTCCATTTTAATGAGACTGTAATCTTTTGAGTTCTGGCGACTAATGTCTAATGGTGACGGGGCAGATGGATTAAGCCTGGAGAAGTGATAAAGTGGAAGGTTATAATGCAGCAGGCAATCAGATCCCAGTCTGTAACATACAGTTACAGGCTTATTGGCTGTTGCGTTATCACATTCCACTTTATCACTTCACCAGGATTAATGAATCTGCCCTAAAGTACCTGCCAATCAGCTAACTTATATTACAGACTGCATTAAAAAATGGCATTTAGGAGCTGACTGATACTTTGGGGGTTATTTTGATTCACTCTTTCTGACAAGATCCTTCTTAGATGGACAAAACCATGTGCACTGCAGGGGGGCAGATGTAACTTGTGCAGAGAGAATTAGATTTGGGCTGGAGTTTTACTTCAAGTGAGATCTATATTACAGTGTAAAAATAAAGCTTTCAGTATTTTTCCTGCACAGAAACAAAATAACTCACCCAAATCAAATTATCTCTGCACATGTTACATCTGCCCCCCTGCAGTGCACATGGTTTTGTCCATCTAAGAAGGATTTTGTCAGAAATAGTGAATCAAAATAACCCCCTTTATCTCTCTCTCTCTCTCTCTCTCTCTCTCTCTCTCTCTCTCTCTCTCTCTCTCTCTCTCTCTCCACTTTATAGGGTGCATCCTATTAGTCCCAATGCTTTTTCGCCTGGGTGATATATGACTGATGGTCATTATAATGCTTTCCAAATAAGGCCCATTGTTTTTAGGCAAAAATGTCCATTTCTTGGGCATTACACATGGGATAACTTCCCAGACCCATGTGTTATCACAAATCCGCAGGCTTCCTATCAGGCATCTAAAGCTTATCATGCACCCAAAGAATAAATGCCGGGTTATCAGGGCTAATTGGACAGCTGCAGGCGAATCCATTAACTGCGGGAATTTAATGCAGCTAATTGGATATCACCCTTACTCTCTCCAAGGCTTAGTAAATAGACCCCTCTGTGTCTTTAGTTATTTTATAACTCTGTGTCTTTAATTATTAATTGTAAAATACAGTTTATCAGGTTCCTCGTTGACTTAATGATAATAGAAAGTGAACAGTTGGTTTTCAATCGGCAGAACCTCAGGTGTTTGTAACAACCTTGGATCACATTACATACAGCAGGTGCCCCATATCGCTTTTCCTGTTCCCCTTGTCATCTCTTCCCTGAACTGTGTGGGGTCCTGAGGACCAAGTTTGAGAACCTCTGCCATACACAACGTTCCCCATTTTTAAAGTTCTGCTGAAAATACAACTCTTAAAATAATCATCTCCATCCATTATTAATGCCCGTTCTCCACACTCAATATGTAATTGACCCGCACGACTTGAGTACTTAATCAAAGCAATACAGTGTTTATTGGTTTCCCACAACACCAGTTATAATGGAGGTTCTTGGATTCTATCTCCTCCTTTAATTTATTATTGGATTTCGTCTTCCAGCCCAAATATATGAACTTTTCCCCTGCATGGTTTGCAAATAGCTGAGCGGCCAGCCGGTGCCACAGGAATGGAATTCTACATGCAGATCACTTACACGCTTCCCTAGCTGTTTAATGGAATAGCCCATCTTGTTGGCCATTTTTATTTCCATAATTAAATGTAATAGACCCATTGGGGTCAGTCTTGCAAACAGAACTCGCTGCTATTATTGCACCGATGGTTAGCTACCGTCCACTAGAGTGTATCTAATCGTATCTGAGTCTGATGAATGTGACGCACCTTCTCTATCATCGGGCTCAGTAGTCAGTCACGCCCAGGTGAATCCCCCCACCTACATCTCTGGTGTCACTGTGTTGGAGCTCCACATTGCACAGAACGTAGCTATGTATTTAACCAGTCGTCAGCAAATTTAGCTGATTTACTGACGATTGACAAACATGTTCCGACACAATGACGATGATTAATGCAAAATGATAATATCAATAGCTACTTTTCGGTCCCCTGGACTGCTCGTTCTATGAGCGTTCAGTATCTCATTGGGGGAACAGATGGGAAATAATGTTCCCTATACTGTGCCGAATCCTGTTATCTGCCAAAGCGCTACATAATATTCTCTGCTTCCTTTTCCGTTAAATTGTGGCAAAATCTTTTGTATAAAAAAAAATAGCTAAACAAGGAGGAGAGAATGTGAGATATTCAATTGCATAGTTCAATGTCTCTGAAGATAAATGAAAAGCAAAATAGGTTAGGCAGAAGACCCATTAATCACAAAAGGAGTGCATTTGTCATAGAATTATATGCGTTGGGGCCATAGGTTGTGATTATCAGGGTGAGGAAATATAAAACTCTGTATGCATGCCGTGCTTAATAGCTAAAAATAAAGCAATAAACTGCTTTTAGAAAGAAGGCATTCAGAAGTTCCAAGCCAGCTGGACAGCTAACAGTCCCCATATACTGTAAGTAATGTAGAAAGGAACAATACCAAGGACGTAACTACAATGTACAGGATGCTGCACTGTTCTCAAACACAAGGATGCGTTACAGTGGGTTCAATAGATTGACAGTAAATAGGTAGTGTCTAAAACCTTTAAAGGTCGACTTGCTTAAGGTCAACAATGGCGTAACTAGAAATGGGGGGGTGGCCATGATGATGCAATCGCAATGGCCACACCCCCACACAAGGCTCAGCAGTTCAGTTCTGTCTCCAGTTCCACTCCTGTCCCCAGCCCCACTCCTTTCGGGGCACACCCACCGGCCTCTCTCCCTGCTTACTCTATCTGCTCTTTCATGCTCATTGCCAGGAAGTTACATGCTCGTTGCCAGGGGGTTCTATGCACCAGCACTACTTCCAGGTAGCGCTGTATGTGTTCCAGTAGAACCTTTAGCATCTGTCTCCAACAAAGCGGTGGCCATTTGTGCAGATCACCGAATTGTGTGGGTCCTGGGGTGCTGCCACTATAACCCCTCCTTTAATCTGGACCTGAGCCCATGTTGTGCCCCAGCAGACAGAGCGGTGCTAGTAGACAGTGGACAGTCCCCACATATGCTCGGGAGAGGCACCGAAATGGATCCACAGGGCACAAAATGGAAAAGTAGCACTCAGCAATTCTCCAAGTGACGCTCAGCCCTATAACCCCCCGGGCCCTCAGCTATCATTTCTCTGTCTTCCTATCCCGACACCCCTCCACATTGCCCTCAGCAGCTAGAACTGGGTTATTGTCTCTGGAATCACATCTGTGCCGTTCAGTCCTGTGCCTGACAAAAATTGTGCAGGGTAGAATTATGGGCGTCAAAATCTATGTTGCAAATAGAGTAGCAAACTTGATTTAAACCTGTATTTATATTCTTCAGCTGAACTTTTGGTTAATGGAATCAGTCCAGAAAGCAGTGATAAATTGTGAGGTGATAATAATTATAATGAAGTGTATGGAAAGCAGAGAAGGGAAGAAGTATACGTTGTATACAGCGGGGCGGGAATTCAACAGGCAGCTCCCAGCTGCTGTGGAACTACACATCCCAGCAAGACCTGCCTCAGTTTTAGCATGCCTCCTGACTCTCCCAATTTTTGCATGACAATCATGATATTTTGTGATTGTCCCACCCACAGTGTCCCATGGGTGGAAGTGTGGTGGTGGTGGGGGGGGGGGGGGGGGGGGGGAGCGTCATCAGTCCCCCTGGCACTCGCAGATCTATTTAGCAAAGCAGCAGGGAATAAATGATGTTTGCCCATGCATGGCCCACAAACAGCACTGGCCATTCTCCCACGGGGGTGCAACTTTGTGAATACAGGCATTTCCGCAAAGCTATGCCCCCTTTTCCTGACATCGCGCCCTCTCTTCAGGAGCACATATTGAGCATTGCGCAGGAATCACAACCAAAGTTGGCAGGTTTGGTTTTACCTACCTCCCAATATTTACATTTCCAAAATTGGGATGCTCGTGCAGCATAGTCTGTCATAGGGGGCATGGGAAAGCCCCGCAAAAAGAGCGACAGTTGGGAGGTATGGCTTAGTAGCAGAACTGTCAGAGCATGCTGGGTTGTGTGGTTCCTCAGAATCTGCAGCAACATTAGGCATTCCTATGGGTGAGTACCCCTGCCCACCCCCCCCCTCCCCCCATGCCTACTGGTTGCAAGGTTGGGTATGTGCACCCGGCGAACAATCTGCACATTAAGAAAACATCGGCCCCATTCGAACGAACACCCACTACCGAATGGACCAGAATAAGGTCCATAATCAGCCCTCAGCTGACAGATGCAGTAGATAGATGGACAGATAGATAGATATATAGATAGATAGATGGATAGATAGATAGACAGACAGACAGACAGACAGACAGACAGACAGACAGACAGACAGACAGACAGACAGATAGATAGATAGATAGATAGATAGATAGATAGATACAGTAGATAGATAGAGATAGATAGATAGAATAGATAGATAGATAGATAGATAGATAGATAGATAGATAGATAGATAGATAGATAGATAGATAGATAGATAGATAGATACAATAGATAGATAGATAGATAGATAGATAGATAGATAGATAGATAGATAGATAGATAGATAGATAGATAGATAGATAGATACAGTAGATAGATAGATAGATAGATAGATAGATAGAATAGATAGATAGATAGATAGATAGATAGATAGATACAATAGATAGATAGATAGATAGATAGATAGATAGATAGATAGATAGATAGATAGATAGATAGATAGATAGATAGATCGATACAATAGATAGATAGAGATAGATAGATACAATAGATAGATAGATAGATAGATAGATCGATACAATAGATAGATAGATAGATAGATACAATAGATAGATACAATAGATAGATAGATACGATAGATAGATAGATAGATAGATAGATAGATAGATAGATACGATAGATAGATAGATAGATAGGTAGGTAGGTAGGTAGATAGATAGATAGATAGATAGATAGATAGATAGATAGATAGATAGATAGATAGATAGATAGATAGATAGATAGATAGATGAGCCCTGACTGGAGGGAATGATTATATCTGTATTTTAGACCTGCATAAATTGTGTAGAACTGTGTATTATATAGCAGAACATAACCCTATGTACTCCCAACATGGCAAATGCATACTCAGTCCTGTTCTTTGGCCTCTATATATTAATGATCGGTAGTCATTCCCGACATCTAAAGCGTAAGCTCATATTCCCCATTCTGCGTGACCTCTATCTTTTAAACCATAATGTTTCTTGCTTGTATATTGAGTATGCCTGATATTGGTTATTCCCTACAGAACAGGGATTGGGAACTCATTAAACTATTTATACTGTAGGTGTGCAGCCCATTTTACAGCAGATTGAAAGCAGCGTTTGGATTCTGACGACCGATTGGTTACAGATGAGGATGCTTCAAGGTTTACCCAGAACAACAGCAAATGCATGAAATCCTGGCTTGCCATCTCCGGAGCTCCCAGCTCTTACCTTTGTGTCTACCTTCTTTCATTCTCTCCTACTTATAATTAGCACCTCATTATACACCAGCTGAATTCATTACCCCACCAGGCCGAATAATCAATCCTGTAACAATTAATTATGTAAATCACAACTTATTCTGGTGTTTTACAACATTATATTCTGACTATTACCAGCTAGGTTGCCGCTAAAATCCATGTTTCAAATGCACAAAAATTCACATGTTTCAAATGCTGGAATTAAACCAAATGTACTTAGGATTTTCCTTGTTGGGGAACAATGTCTATCTTGATATTGACCCTATCGGTGCAGTAGGATATGTGGCTATGTCTGTCCTACATTTTGGGGTCATCTCTGTTAATGCTTTTTTCTGTAGCATGTAGTTCTTTAGCATTCTATGCTGAGACCAAGGGCTAGCTGATCACACATACAGCATTCTATGCTGAGTCCAAGGGCTAGCTAATCACACATATAGCATTCTAAGCTGAGATCAAGGGCTAGCTGATCACACATACAACATTCTATGCTGAGTCCAAGGGCTAGCTAATCACACATACAGCATTCTATGCTGAGACCAAGGCCTAGCTAATCACACATACAGCATTATAAGCAGAGACCAAGGGCTAGACAATCACACGTACAGCATTCTATGCTGAGTCAAAGGACTAGCTAATCACACATACAGCATTCTAAATTGAGATCAAAGGCTTTGATTTCAAGTGCACATATACTGTAGGACTGCCCAGTTGCTGTGATGCTGTGATGCATACACTCTGCATAAGGGTAAATATAAGCATTTTGTTCCATGCACGCAATGTAAGAGCATTTGTGGCGGACCTGCACTTGCCTATGTAGTGGCCACCAAATCTCTTATAATATATATTTTATATTATTAAATGGTGTCATTTCTATAAATAATAACTTATTCTTGACCGTGTCACTAAGGAGAAAGCAATATAAGTATGTCCCCAAAAAATGCCTAAGAATAGTAAAAAAAAAAAAATAATTGATGATATCCTTAATTGCAATTTTGGCGAAGATCTCTGGCAGCAGAAGTGTTAAAGGATATGACCTTTTACAAAATGTATTAAAAGTATTATTGCAAATCTGTAAGGCACCAGAGTTCCCGACAGTCTGGGAAATATGACATTTCTAAATCAGGGACACACGAACTAGATAAAATAAATACAGACATGAAAATAACGGGTAGGGAGGGCCCTGCTCGTGAACAACATTATAAAATGAAGACGACTCAGATAACACTTGAAGAACCAGTGTGGCTCAGGGAGGAAAATTAAAGGCTATAGGGAGATGAGTAGCCACCTGAATCTGTTGCATATGCCCCCATTAACAATGTCCACCTCCAAAATGGCCACCATATCCATATAAATGTCTCCATTTTGGAAGGGACATTTTCATTACTGGCAGGCTTGACGGGACTCCAGTGGTGGCTGCAGACAGAGGCGAAAGGGAAGGGACAATCCCCTGACAATTACAGGTAGCATGTACCCCACAGTGTTATCAATAACCCCAGTTCCCACAAGCCACCCAGTGCCTCCAAGCCGGCGATTGTAGGTAGGGGCTATTATTGGTCCGTCATTGGTTAAGCCAATCTTGAATAAATATATGGGTTTTCAGAAAGCAAGAGGGGGTGGTGGTACCAATATCCTGGGCTTAGGCTTGTTCCGTGGTCTATGCCAGTTGCTGAGGGGGACCAATGCCAATGTTTCCACAGTTGACTCATTTATTGGTTCTGCACATGCGTTCTCCTGACATTGTTGTTTGCAATAGAGTACAGTATGGGGTGGATAACCATGGGCATTCCTGGGTGGTGTTACTCCTGTGTTATGGGAGCATGGGGGGGGTGTCAGGACAAGTGGCTACATTCCTAAATATAGCTCTACAGTCACAGAGGCCACGATTAGATGAATTTAAGATGGAAACTATGGACAGCTCATAGTCACAAGTGACCATGGTGAGATCGATGGCACACTGATGGTGGCGTGCTCAGAAGCACCGACACAGTTGCACTGTCCACAGAGACTAAACATGGGCGTCTGTCTGTCGCATGACATTGCAGAACATGAAGTACTAGTATGGTCGCTCATTCTGTGGCGACGTCGGCTGCCATAGGCAGCGGTGTCCTTGTCTGAATCTAAGAAGGATTTTGTCAGAAAGAGTGAACTAGAATAAGGCCCATTGTGTAAAATCAGAATAAGGCCATGCATGTGAATGGCATCTGGAGGAGGTGTGGAATTCTGAATTGACACAAAACAAAACTCGCACAGCCTGGGCCAGATGTACTAAGCCTTGAAAAGTGATAAAGCGGAGAGAGTGCCAGCCAATCAACTCCTAGCTGCCATGATACAGGCGGTGTTTAGAAATGACACGTAGGAGCTGGTTGGTTGGGTACTTTATCACTTTCAACTTTATCAATGTTTAACGCTTAGTACTTGTGGCCCAGGCTGCCTTTTTGTTGTACAACTACAGCAAATGGCAACTGCAATTTAAACTTAGAAATTATAACCACGTCACCAATCCTAGACAGCTGTAACACTCCCAGATTTTTAACTTATTGCGCGTAATATTTAACTATAACCGATGGTATCTGATTTGTGTCAAAATAGGAGAATACAGTCACTTAAGCTACTTTGACATAATTGCATCTTCCATTTTGTATAACAGTGGTTCCCAAACTCAGTCCTATGACCTTATTCAGATCCATTCGCAGCTGCCGTTCGTCCACACAGGGACCGATGTTTGCCATATGCGCAGCCGCATTTCTGCGCATGTACATACGCCGGGCGGGGGCGGCGGGCCAGAGTGCCCGCCCATGGGAGCGCCCAGTGTTTCATGGGTGTTCCCATGAAAATGCTGTGTGTTCCCATGGTAATCGCTTGGTGACCTGGGCCCCGTGGGCCAGTAGCTGACATCACCGGATGTCAGCTGCCCGCCCCTGACCTGAGAGTCACTTTTTATATGCGTGCGCGCACCATGTGAGGGGTTTCCCCTGGCCTGCAAGTGAATGTTTATGTAAAACATCCATTCATATGCCAGTAAATATTGTGCTAAGGATACGGGGGGGGGGGGCCCGATGACCATTGGCAGGGCAGCTTCGGGTTGACTTGCAAGAGTGCGAATTCACATCCGAGCAAGTCAACCAGAATGACCCCCCTAAAGTATCCCCAACAGTGCACATTTTCCAGGTCTCCTCGCAGATTCACAAGTGAAATAATTAGCTCCACCTGTGGATCTTTTAAAATGTGTCAGTGAGTAATGAGTGCACCTGTGCACCATTGGGGTACCTGGGAAAACCATGGTTGGATCACGATTTTTCACGAACCCATGTTGGTTAGCACTGAGTAGACTGTGATGATCTAAATATTTCTGGATACCATCCCTTAAAAATCCTTCAAATAGTTTACCCACAATTGATGTTAAACTAACGGGTCTGTAATTAGCGGGATCTTCCTTTTTTTCCTTTTTTTGAATATTGGCACTACCTCTGCTATTCTCCAATCTTTTGATACTATACCTGACGATAGTGACTTGCTAAAGATATAATGTAGGGGGGTAGCTAGTTCATCCCTTAATTCCATTAATATTGCAATATGATTGCCAGGAGAACTATAAGAGAAAGAGAGAAACTATGGGTAAGAGAAATCAAACAATGGCAACTGCACTGAAGAGCGAGCTGTACATTACAGCCACTAGGTAAGATCTGTAACAAGAAAACTTTAGCAGGAGGCAGTGTAGTAATAACAGAGCTCTCTTGGAAGCGACAGCTTCTTGGCTCCTCAGTAACATTTACTAAGTAACGATTAGCCAACATATATAACCCTAATATAAAGAATTACTTTTTTTTCAGATGGGAACTTGAGGCAAAATCAAATTAAAATGTATTTTGTTAACACTAATTATGAAAACAGAAGTCATTAAAGGGAGTTATAAAAACCAATAACTTTGGCTCAGGGCTAGAATTAATTTGTTTGTTTCTAACCTCAGGTTGATACTAACAAAATTATGTGGGTAAGTGAGAAGGTTTTTTTAAACGCCGTCAGCCAGCTGGAGAACCGGAGATAATTTAACCGAGAGAGGTC
Source organism: Crinia signifera (assembly GCF_055691185.1). NCBI lineage: Eukaryota > Metazoa > Chordata > Amphibia > Anura > Myobatrachidae > Crinia > Crinia signifera. Next base: position 94,687,373 of record NC_139226.1, on the reverse strand, counting down.
TGTAATGATATTGAAGACATTACATAGGCTTCATATAATGTACTGTTGTGAGATTACGTGGTACTGAGCCGGAATTATCAATAATGATAATTGCAAAGACCAAATCTATGATCAACCCTTTAATTTCCACAATGATAGCTAGATGATCTCATAATGTATCTACCGTGTCTAGGTCAATGGCCAATACGTCGACATTGACAAAATGTCAACAGAAGCAAAGGATTAATGTGGCAATGGTCGACACATGTAAAGGTCAACATGCATTTTCATGATTTGTTTTTATTTTTCACGCTAAACGATCCACGTGGACTACAAATGGGAACAGTCAATTTCGACAAGGCAACCTTTTGTCAATGTTGACATGTCATATCAACCTACTGTCTAACCTAGACGCTCTAGACCTTTCATTCCACACCATACTTGCCTACCTGAAGAGTCTCCTCTCCAGGAGAAGCCCGGAGAGTAGACTCCCTAAAGCTTTTATAGGGGGCGAAGCTTGCCATCATTAAGCCTCATATCATTAAGCCCTGCCCCCATCCCTGTAAATTCGGTGATTCAAGTCTCTTTGGGGGTAGTACTAAATGATTCAGCTTGCGTCATTTTAGCCCCACCCCCTCCCAAAAGAGATGCAAATGCCGGTATATATGGGAGGCTTGCCCTTGGCCCTTCTGGTCGGGTAGGTAAGTATGTTCCACATCCGAGACGGTAACACTACAATGCGTTAGCACACATTGAAAAAATTAAAGGCTTTGACAATTGTGACAAGGTCTAGCAATGCCCCGTGATTGTGGCAGCTCTTGAGTGTCAACATCAACGAGGGGGAAATAGGTTAAAATAAAATAAAAACTGTACAGCGCCGGCAGTACAGACTAATACATTTTACACCACATATTTAAAAGCCGTATTTCAATATTAGTTTACTATAAAGTTTACATAAAATATTATTTTAAACATTCAAGACTTTATTTTCCCTTAAAGCAATTCGCCGCACTGTCATAACAACATTTCAGGTCCAGTCTCCATCCACGTTCTTATAAATTCATTCCTGATCTCCGTAACGCAGCTGCCTTCGGGACGGCAACAAGTCATTAAATTCCCTTATTTTTGAAGTACGGTTTTAGTAGGACCTCAGATATGATTATTTATACGTTATGGCGCACCTATCGGAGGAGATTTATGATGGCTCCGCTGGATGTGTTGTAGGAAATTTTAACGTAGGATAATGAATTTATGTATGTAAATGTGTTCCTGCAGCTCCAGCTCTCTGACTAATAGAAACATTGATAAAAACGGATATTACAGTACTAAGAATCATATTTACTGTAATGAAGAGAACTGGAGATGGCGGGAAAGTTACATAAGTGACAGTTAGGGACAGCGACCTATAAATATTATTGCAGTGTTTATAATGGCAACAAAAAACATGTATATTGCCACATTATATATGAGGCACGATTGCACCAATCCAGTCTGACTGAGATAAAATTTGGGGAGTAAAGAATCAGACCAATCATGGTCAAGCAAATAACATGGTAGCCAATCAGAATGCCGCAGCTACTGTCACATACCTAAAACTTTGTAAAAGTATTGTGATAACTGTTTGACATCCGTTCTTAGGTTGTTTAAATCGGAGAAACAGCTCTCCGCTCTGCCTATAAGACCACTTCCCTGACAGGTTCAGGGGATCTGCAACCCTCAGGGGATCTGGGGATAGTCCCCAATACTCTGCTGGTATATGGGCGCCTTTACATCAGACCAATCGAATGACTGCGAATCCGTGAGGGGAAATAGTGACAGAAAATATGTAAGGGTCGTATAAGCAAAGAAGCTGGATAGTGACTGACAGGAAGCCGGGGTTTGGGGGTGGTAGCCACCCGTTTTCTGTGAGTGTCCAGTAAACCGCAAGAGTGCCCAGTTCTTTTAAGGGAGGGTCTGTGACGTCAGCGCTGGCCACTGTTGTAGTCAGGCTGCACAACATACATGCACGCGTGTTACGGTTGGAGAAGTACGTAAAAAAATGCGTCCGGTCTGTCAGAAATGTCTAATGGTTTTATTTAAAGCTTCACGTTCTCCTTTCATGTGAAAGATTAATTTTGTAGAGCAAAATCGAGACACACTGCACGGATCTTTACATATTAATTCCCAGCATCCTTCACCATAACACTCTGCGCTGACACCGTCGCCATGAATGGAATGTAAGTGATGGATATAGGAAGTGAATTAATGTGCAGACCTTATTCTAGACCTTGTCCGCGTTTATGGGATGGAGATTCTGTGTTTCTTTAACCTACATTGCTCTTATTGAGTCTGATTTATAACAATTCTCAGCCGTGGACCGAGCGGCTGTGACAGGCCCTCAAGGGGAAAGCAATTGTCCTGGGACCGTCCCACCAGCTTCTCTATTTTTATTTTGATGATGAGTAAACAGTTTACTCTTGTTAATATGTCAGAGTCCTTAGGGAAACCCTCTGCAAAACCTGGAAGATAATAAAATATAGTGAGATGTATATTCATTTGTATATGTCAGAGATCTGATTTTTTTTCCCCCTCTGGCAGAAGTAGTGTGTGTGATTCAGTGCACGGTGGCACAGCGGGATACCGCCACTAGGTTCACACTATGATGGTCGACATCGATTACGTCAACATGGCTTATGTCAACCCTTGATATAGGTCGATGTGGCTAAGGTCGACAGGGTCAGAAGATTGACACGAGCATTAGGTTGACAATGGAAAGGTCGATAGTCAAAAGGGTGACGTGAGTTTTTTACGATTTTTTTGAGCCGACTAGTGTCAACAGGTGGCATTTCATACCCTACCATCCACTAGGGCGTGGGGCATTGAGGGGGTATTTAATAGTGCCCGAAGCATGGCGAGCGCAGCGGGACACTGATTCTGTGACAATGTCGACTTACGTTGAAATTTGTGACAAAAAAAAGTAAAAAAAAACTTGTCAACCTTCCCATTGTCGAACATACGCTTTTGTTGACCTTCTGACCCTGTCGACCTTAACCACATCAACCTATTTCATGTGTCAACCTAAGCCCTGTCAACCTTTAGTGGTTGACCTAATGTATGCCGACCTTGATACAGTTGACCCTATGGCCCATACCCTGCACAGGTAACAATGACAGTAACAAGGTCAACACTAGTGGTTGACAGAGAAAAGTGAAAACGTCTACACAGGAAAAGAGTCCACGTGGACAAAAGGTCGATACCAGCAAAAGGTCAACCTGGAAATGTTCAACACACTAAAAAGACTGACATGAGTTTTCCACATTTTTGCATGTCCCAACATCTGTCGACATGGACCCCCACTTTTGGAAACGCTTGACACCATTACCAGTTGTGAACATAAAGTATGAACAATTTATACTAGGGAAAAAGTCACGTCAACGTTTTCATTTGTGCCAACCAACTCAGAAGCAGCCCATATCCATAGCATTAAAGATGATAATACCATATACCCATTGAGTTACTGTATAGATGGGATGAATGAAATAGTGGCGCCCAGTGGTGGGGGCAGGTACTTATTATCCGGGCCCGGGTTACACACACACACTGCCCCCCCCCCCCCCCCCCCATTCCCTGCCAGTATCGTGAGTTTATCTTTAAACCCAAAAGCCCCAATGCTGACTGATCTGCTCCTTTTTTCTAAGGAGGCTTGGCCATGCCTCCTTACATCAGACCACACCCCCAAAAAGTGCCCAGGCCTGGCCACACTCTCTATGGCCTAGGTTGAAGGGAGAGGGTGCAATCTCCTGGGGCCTTATAGGTTCCACAGCCCCCAGATAGTGATCTCCCCTCCATGGGAGCTCTCCCAGAAGGGAAGGTATCAAGTCAGCCAAGTACTGTATGGGATGGTCCGAAAGTGTTAACATGAAGCAAACATATAGGATGTCGTAATAACCCAGAGGGCTTTATAATAAGCTCCGAGCTGCACCTAAATTATCTCCTGAGCAACAGTTACAACTTTCCAGGGCTGCAAAGTTTTATAACTGCTGCCGATGAACACAAGATGCATTTTGTTTTTCTTTTTGTATCTTGCTTACGGACGACAAGCCGCCACGTAAAAAGAAAAAAAAAAAAAACACCCGAAGTTACGAGGTCATTAAATGACTAATGAACATGTATCGCTAAGCATCTACATTTTAACAAATCACTTTGATGTTTGAGGAACGAGAAAAACACCTTGCACAATTAAACGTAAAATAATACCAAAAAACAAAAAACGGCGCGGCATGAAACCCAGCTGGAGACACGTGTTTACCCTGAGCGAAGCCGTAGAATGAGGAATGCCAGTTATGATTAATGATTTTGCTGCACAATATTTGAAAAGCCAAGTTTCTTCCACTAGAAGTTTGATCTGGGCTGTAAGTTGGAAAATCTGCAGGGAAATCGAGACAGGGAATAGAAAAGGGCAGCAGTTCAATAACTGCTATGCTTATGATAAGAAATATATGTCTGTGTCATAAATTTGAGATGCCACCTACATCTAATATTGAAGGTCATGGCTTTTTGTTGGGTAAGCTTAGGAGGGCAGCCTGGTACAGAAACATATGTGGAACCATTATAATTAAGAAGAAAATGATTGCCTAAAGGTGAGATTACATAGTTATTAAGTCTATTGATTGCTATCGTGCTATCATTCAATGCGGGCTATCAATTTACAGGAAACAAATTACATTACTGAGACACTCAAGCGCTTTGAATTGTCGTAATGATGGGAGTATTACAAGCTCATTAGAATTACTGAACTATGGAGACCAAAAGCTAAGGAGGACTTGAACTGGGGCATAGGGGGGAAGTGCCAGCCCTAATAGTGTATCTATAATTGGCACTGGGTGTGCGGGGTATATTGATCCAGGTACATTGCATCTCATGCAACCATGAGTGGCCATTTTCTTGGTGATTTCAGTATGCACAGTTAAGAAGTCCAGGGCAACAAGATACGGGCGCCATGTTCCTGGAGACCTGCACATGTGCATTTACTGCAGACCACTCTGGGCCTCGGTATTCGAAACTGGGCCATGGCTCCAGATGCTGGGCTATGAGCCCAACCCCTGTCCACCTCAGTCATGGGCCAGACACATTAAGTTTGATTGTGCATATTGCAAGAATGTGAATGTATTTCTATGAGGAACTTTTATTGGACCATTCTGTTTTATTAAGACCACTTTGTCTTTCTGTTTATTTCAGTGTCTATATGGCTGCTACGTTCATTCGTCCATTATCCCAACGTTTCACAGGAGGTGTTACTGGCTCCTACAGGTAAGGTCTGACATCTGCAAGGCTTTCTGTATGCTGAATTTAAGTAGCACAGCATGCTGATTGGTTAGTCTGCACCACACTTGGTTGCTTTTTGGTGATGCAGGAGTTTGGTTATGACGAGTTTGTTAATTGATGACTGAATAGTTGTAGAATATTGTTGCAGAAGTTTGTACAGTAATGCCTACATACAGAAGGCTAATATTGGGATGCTGTATCCTAGTAGTGCTAGTAATACTTATTTTGCTAGTGTGCTTTAATATTAGTTAAATAAAGATTTACAGATAAGGTCACCATACATCAGCAAGAAGTGTTCCAACCCCCCACCTCGGTATTGACCAATTGGGAATATTAAAAATGTTTAAAAAATCCAGATTTCCTGATAGTTAAATTGAGAGTTTTTAACATTTAACTTCCCTGATTCTTCAATGGATCACATATCATCGATGGATTGTCAGCCAATTAACATTTCTGGTATGATCGGGGTATCGGCACTTAGATGTATGGAGGCCTTTAATTGTCAAATGAGATGAGGATTTCTGAGCATATCTGCTGTGAATCCACCTGTGGCACTGTGATAGATCTATGTTGTTACATATATTGTTCATAGTACTTTAAGTGTACCTGTTGCTTACTGGAGGCGGCCATTTTACAATTTACTAGGAACCTGTGGCACGAGGCATAAGTCGCAGAGGCCGATTCAGAATTGTGCACAAATTCGACACAGCCACACTCGTATCACTTGCATGGAACCAAGGGCCTCATTCAGAGATGGACAAAATATCGGTGCGCACAGTGTACACTGTGAAGCGACGTTTCCCCATTACCCATGCTTCTACTGTAGGTCTTACTGTGCATTTGCCGAGATCGCCATCACAGTGAGGATTAACTTGCACAGTGAGTGACAGTCAGGGAGTGTTTGTGGGCGGTAACAGGGGAGTGGTCATTCAAACACAGTTGTGTCCCAACCCGTTTGGGGGCGTGTCACGTCTTGGACTGCTATCTTACAGTACTTCTGAAGGCCATACTGTGCGACTATAAGGTTACTCATGAGGTCTATAATCAGACAATCTGCTTCTCATACACAAGTCTCGGATGTGAGAAGCCTCCAGTGGGGCGCCTTATGACAAATCCTGTTGGCTGTGACATTTGCATATTCTTGCACAGCTGCTGCCTACCGAGCCAGCATGTACATATATTGCTGAACCATACTCTGAATGCGGATAATGCTGAATTGCGCAAAGTTACCATTCCTTGCTATTGGTTTATTCAAACAATCTCCATCTTTTATCTGCGCACACTCGTACCATCTCTTTACCTGAGCAAAACCAGGTATTGAGCTTAAAATTCTACACACACTCAGCACGCGCTCCCTCAGCACCACATTGCCACCTCACTCCATCCCCTTAGCTGCGCACAAATGCAACTGAGATGTCTGCTAAGACCTGGAACCCCCAGTAGATACATTCATAGTGCTATGTATTGTGGCCTTGTATGCAACTCTCAATCGGTCCCACAGAGTCTCAACTTTGGCGCTACTCCTTAGTACATATATGGGCTGCACTAGGAGTGGGTAAAACCCAGATTGGTCCAGAACTCCATACCAGCTCCCTACAGCAACAACTGCCCCTGAGGAACTTGTAGGCATGCAGCCCAATCAGACTTCTAGGGGCTGCAGTTGGTGCAGTCCATAGACGTTAAGGACCAGTTTCGGTGGCGGTTTCATCTTTGGGCAGCAGCTCCCTGCCAAAGTAGGAGCCACCGCTGACTGATGTCCACCTTGGCAGGGTACCCAGACAGGGACACACACTACAAGTTCCACCAGTAGATGACACTGCAAGGAGATGGTCCAAGGTTCCAGGGATCTTTTTTACCCAGTCCCAGCTGCTTCCTCGTTCATTTTGTTTTCTGACCAAAATATGCCAATTTCTGCGGCATGAAAGACACATATACCTGTACACTTTAATATGTTGTGGTGTTGGTGATAATGAGGATTCTTACATCATGACCTACACATGGCTCAAAGAGATGTTCATACTGTCAATGATTCATGTATTCTGTCCTCTACCTGTTTGCTCAAAATGTTTTAATATAATTGATTTATAATATATTCTAATATATTACTGTCATTGCTTTCCTGTCATTGTACATTAACACATAATTATGGCTGGTTTTTATATAGTTTGTGATTGGCTAACTCCTGTACTGTCCTTATTTTACAATCAAATTTGTCAGTAAATGGGGTTTTTTTTCCACCAAAAAAGGATCGAAAGTTGTAAATGTGAGCATCAAATTGCTCTTGGAAGAACTGCTGCAATAACAACTTAGTAACCAGCAGGTGGCACTGCATGGAACCAGTGGCAGAAATCTCATTGGGGGGGCTGTTTGTAAAATATAACTGTCTGGTTATTATTACATTTTCAGTTCCTTGTGGCTTAGTTTATATTGTGTTTAGGAGTGTTACAGCAATAAGGATCATTGGCCTTGGATCAGTGCTGGAGGAGGTCATTGATCACACATTTACGTCTTGCAAGTGTGTGTTGGTTTATTGAGATAACTTTCATGTGTGCCCCGGGGGGCCGAGTGGCAGTCAGCGCAACAGAGACACATACTGTAGCTGATGTTAAACACCATGCAAGCCATACAGTACAAAGCAAGACTTTCATTTCACAGAGCACTTTGAGCTGAGGGGCCACCTTCCCTGTCACAGTTACATGTGTTATATACAGGGGTGTAGCTACTATAAGTGCAGGGAGTGCAGCTGTTATGGGGCCCAGAGCTGAGAGGGGCCACTTTCCCTGTCACAGTTACATGTGTTATATACAGGCAAGGCCGGCGCCACCACTAGGCAGGTCTAGGCATTTGCCTAGGGCGTCGTCTACTGGAGGGCAGCAGTTTGCCCCTCTCCCCCCGTGCTGCGCCGTCTTGGGAACGGGAATGGGGGGTCCATGCCGGCTTCTGACAGGAGCCTGCAGTGGTGTCCTTGCCGCGCGGGTACCTGCGGCGCTGTGTATAAAGCTGGCAGCGGGGGGTCCCTGCAGTGAATAAAAAATAACTAGCACTATCCGCCAGGCTATGCGGCGGCGCGAGAAGTGCTGCCGGGTTTGAAAACACTGGCCCCACGCTGATTGGCTGAGATTCAGCCAATCAGCGTGCGGCCAGTGTTTTTAAAACAGAAGTGTTTCCCGCGCCGCCGCATAGCGCTAGTTCACTGCAGGGGCCCCCCGCCTCCGCCAGCTTTATACACAGCGCCGCAGGTACCCGCGCGGCAAGGACACCACTGCAGCCTCCTGTCAGACACCAGCATGGACCCCCCTGCCTGCTCCCCAGACGGCGCAACAGGTACCCCCCGCTCCCACCCCCCGGCCCCACTCCGACTCGCCTGGGGCGCTCCAGTGCCTTGTACCGGCCCTGTATACAGGGGTGTAGCTACTATAAGTGCAGGGACTGCAGCTGCTATGGGGCCCATAGCAGAGAGGGGCCACCTTCCCTGTTACAGTTACATGTGTTATATACAGGGATGTAACTACCATAGGTGCAGGCAGTGCTGTCGCTATATATATATATATATATATATATATATATACACACATATATATATATATATATATTATATGCATACTGCCACCAAAGTATATTTATTTAAACGCCACTGCCCACCAATGTTTATTAATAATAGGCGGTAACATATACATTGCTGGCCTGCGCCTGTAATCTATATGTTACCACCTATTATTAATAAACATTGGTGGGCAGTGGTGTTTAAATATACATTGGTAGCAGTGGGCATATAAATATATAAATATTAGTGGGCATATAAAAATATAAACATAAGTGGGCATATAAAAATATATACATTGGTGGGCAGTGGGTGTATAAATATATAAACATTGGTGGGCAGTGGGATATGAATATAGCACACCCCCCATCCTCCACCTCCTCCCCTGCGGGGGACTTATAATGATTTAAAGATTTAGTACCTTTTCTCAATAATATCTCTCTCCAGACTGAAAGCTCATGACTGCTGCCATGCTGCGTTGCTCCTGGTTTGTCTGTCAAGGGCAACGTGATTTGGGGCTTCCTGTGACTCAAGTACCCCAAGACACCCCCCCTGTCGGTGGCCCTACAGGGTGTAGATATCATAGATGCAGGGAGTGCTGTGGCTATGGGGCCCACAGCAAAGAGGGTCCACCTTCCTTGTCAAAGTAACATTTGCTATATACATATTTCACCATTGGGTTATACGTAGTCCACCACTATAATGTGGCCACTGGGGGCAGTGCTGCAGTGAAACAGAATTTCATAACTATCTCTCACTCATTATTACATTCTTATATGCAGTGAAATTCAGTTTTATGTTTGCGTTTAAACACTGAACATTTATTCACGTTGATATAGTCATATGGTATATTTTTCCATGAAGAACACAGCGAGTAGAATGCTGGCTAAAGATGGTAGGCATTTACATCTCCATATTGTAAATAACATAGTGTATGCACAATAGTTTCTCCTGGGAGATACCATCAGCCCCTGCTGTGTTATTCTGCGGGGGTGGATTAATCAGTGTCTACAACTCGTTGTTCCACGATAAATCAGCCCTTCCAGCAACACAACACAAAGTGATATCATCTCACAAGTGAGATAATAACTCTGTTTGATGAACAACCTCGTGTTGCATAGGTGATAACCACTTCCTTGGAAGCAGTTAAAGTAGTCGGTTATGACAGGGGGAATCTGGAACGAAAGTGGATCTGGATGATGAACTGCCAGGTTCTCCTGGAAATCCGTAACTGGCAAGAGACAGCAGACTGTGGTGCCACGTTACAGCCGCCCTCGTTCCTTGCGCTGATTCCTAATTGCGGTTCACACGATACTCGAGATAATAAAGTGCTGCTGTAGCGCCAAAGATTGCCTGCAAGGGGCCCTGTCCGTGTGAGCGATCATATTTCTACTAAGTTCTCAGGGAAAAAAATATATAGAGGTCCATTTTTATAATGCTGGGAATATCCCTGTAATACCCCTTTTACACCGCCACAAAAACTTGGGTTAGACCTGGGTCAGCGGCAGTGTAAATGGGTCAACCCATGTCCCTTTACACAGGACTTCTACCCAAGTCCTGACCTTGGTTGAACACGGCTAGAACCTAAATAGAGGGCAGTGTAAACGGGTATGGGTACCATCCGAGCCGGCTTCTGTTTACATCAATGGGGGAAGCTCAACCTCCGGACCGCAACGTCCGCAGGTTGGATGGGGGGGGGGGGGGGGGGGGCACACACAGCCTCCGCTGCTATCTGCTGTACTGTGCAGACAGTGGCAGAGGCAGGTGAATGGATGCCTGTGTGTGGCATCCATTCACCTCACGGACGGTTGCCATGGCTACACTGCATGGCTACACTTCTGGTGCTGCTCATGTCGGGCAACTTCTAGATAAATTTTTCAGGGCCCATTTTATTTCCATATCCGTCACAGAGATGATCCAAAGACCATCTGTCCCCGTCATCCCTATGACCACTATTTCTGAAGCAGTGAAGATTAGCTGGTGCGCACAGGGGCGTAACTACCATAGGTGCAAGGGGTGCAGCTGCTATGGGGCCCAGAGCTGAAGGGGGCCCATCTTTGCGGTCAAACTAATAGGTTTTGCATACATTTATCACCATCAGTTGATATATAGGGGGCTCTTACAAACTTTTGCTATGGGGCCCACGAATATCTAGTTACGCCTCTGGGTGCGCATTTGTTTAAAGGGGTTCACATGTGCACAGCTGTGTGATGTATTAGAACAGGAAGGATCCAAATGGAACTCTGTTGGAAACCCAGGACTTTTTACCTTAAAAACAGTACAGGTACAGTAACGAGGTCCAACCTGGCAGCTCAAGTGCTCATAGACGGACAGGGAATTTTGTGGAAAGTAGTACATACAGTAGGCAGATGTCATTCATTTTTGAGAACAACCTTTGTCAAGTTATGTGCATCTCAGGATTACACCCAGAGGTGTAACTTTGGCAGACAATGGAGTCATCTGCTGCTGGGCTCCTGCTCCTAAGGGGCACCTCTCTTCCCCTCATTGATATCTGTGGCTGACTCCCCCTCCTGACATCATTTTTGCAAGTGTCGCACCTATGACCTGTCTTACTGGAGACAGAAACTTACTGATTAATTTATTTGGGGGCACCAATATTTATATTGCCTCCGGGCAAATGGTACAAACTTATACCACTGATTACACCCAAACTGTGGAAGCTACAGTATTTACACAGATTGCTACAGGAAACACCAACAGGTGACAGGTTAAATCAACAATCTGGGCTGCCCGCTTGTGCCTGGAATGGTTTTCTAATAACCAAAAGATGCTGTGCATTCCTGTTTATTGCTTTACTGTTTTAACAGCCCCAACTCTGCCCCCTTTGCAGGGTGATCCGCATACAAAGATCTTGGAGTGTGATTGGCTGATTGCATTTTTTTGAGTTGATATTAAATTGTGTTTGAAGGCGTGAGCTTGCCCTGAACTGCGGGACAGAGGGGGTGTACAGTGCTGAACAGATGGCACAAACTGGAAACCTGGCAATGGTTTGCTTTAACCACTCGCTTCTCACAGACCGGAGCACTGAATCCACCAACCCTGCACTAAGCAAGCACACACATGAGTTACCAGTACTGCATGTTGTTCACATTTAAGGAATATCAATGCGCCCCTAGCCACACCCTATCACCCGGTCTCCACCATGTAACACAGGACTATTAGACATAACAGTATTATAATAAGACTTTCCCAGTCTTACACAGAATTGAGTCAGTATGTGATAGGTATGAGCTCTATGTCAGCACAGCACAGAGAAATGCAGAGTCACAGGATGGCTTTGATCAGGATGCGGTCATTTGGTCTACAGCATGATGGTCGACATGGGAAAAGGTCGAAAGGTCATTAGTTCGACAGATCGTTTGTTCGACAGGTCATTAGTTCGACAGTGTCTAGGTCGACAGTCAAAAGGTCGACATGGGGTTTTTACTGTTTTTTGAGCCGACATGTGCTAGAGCATGGTGGGAGAATAAAATAGTGTGCCACGCGTAGTGAGGCACCGTGCCCTACGCATCGCGATGCAGTGTACTTTAAACTGTGTCCATGTCGACTGTGTTGACATTCAGGTAAAAAAACTGTGAAAATCCCCATGTCGACCTTTTGACTGTCGACCTAGACATTGTCGAACTAATGACCTGTCGAACTAACGACCGGTCGAACTAATGACCTTTCGCCCTATAACCATGTCGACCTTTTTCCATGTCGACCTACACCCCTGTCGACCTTTTCCCATGTTGACCTAATGGTGTCGACCTAATGACTGTCGACCATCATGCTGTAAACCAAATAATCCCAACCCCTTTGATCATAAAAATTAGGTCAAGTACAATGAATTCAAAGGGTTTTCCACACATGATCCTATACGTTCTTACCTAACATTGCCTTTCTAAGTAATAGTACTAAGTAGTAGTGGTAAGGGGCGGCAATCGACCATCGATGATTCTAAATCACTGATGGTTTGTGGTTGATGTAAAATAGTTTTGCCATCGATGGGGGAGAACCAGAGCCCCCCCCCCCCCCCCCTCCCCATTGGTGTCAAGCATAAACTAATATTATTTTCTTTTTTACAGAAGGGACCGGGGCACTGAGAATAGCTCCACCCCCAGTACCCATGAAACCCCGCCACCATGTTTTGATTGGTCCACAGGCAAAGAAAATGTATGACCATCGATAGGTAAAAACATTGATGGTCATCCATTGCATCCTCTATCGATGGCCAGTTGCACTATTGGCAAAGGCAACGATGGCCATCCTAGCTCAAGTCTGGGAATGCACAGGCTACACTCAGTCACAGACACTACAGGTAGTCCTATTGAGACATGTTTCCTCCCTGTTAGACTGATGTTCCAGGCTGTGATTAGCAGACAGCGTGCCTGCCTCCAGTAGGAAGTCACTCACTGCCTTTCACACAGCTCATGCAGCCGGTAAAAGCTGGGGGAATGCGCATGCACAGTCCCATCACTATTGATGTGCATGCACCCTACTGGCTGACCAGGGCTCTCCTCCTACTGGCAGCAACAGCCCCCTTCCCCCAAAGAGGTAGGAGCCAGTAATAAGGAGGCATTTCCTAAATTACAGCTCTTTTCCATGTCTTCCACTGGATACATTGGACATTGGAGCAATACTTATGCACTTTGGCATTCTTGAAGAAACATGAGATTAAGGGGCATATTTATCCTAATTTGCAGTGTTAATGTGTATGTGTACTGTATGTGATGTATATAGCTCATGTGAATTCACTACATTTCTCGAGCTACAACACAGATTCTGACAGGAGGCGGTCCTAGCGAAGAGCTGGAAGCACTGTGATAGGGTAAAGATTTCCAGCTGCTTCCTGGTTCGGTTCCCTAACGCATGTTGCATATGTGTGGCCATTGGCCGGCACGTGTCACAGGAGATATATACGTATTTTCTGCAGGCCCTTCATTGTACATTCAGGGGATACTTAATATTTGCAGATATAACCCAGTAACAGATATTTTCGGGGAATATCCCACAAATATTATTTGATCAATAGAACCCTCAAAACCTTGGTGATTGGAGTATTTCTGTACTACAGAGGTATAGCATATCGATTCAGCTTATAGTATCCCCAGTTAAAGCAATGGGACTTCATTCTCTCCATTTGTGGCTCACACATCATATAGGGCCAGATGTATCAAGCTTCAAAAAAAGATAGTGGAGAGTAATAAACAAACAGCTAATCAGATCCTAACTGTCATTTTACAAAACCCATCCTAGTGAGAAGCGGGTTGTTTATTACTCTCCACTTTATCACTTTTTTAAAGCTTTATACATCTGCCCATTAATCTTTTATGAATGATGTCCCTAGATTATGCGTTGACGTTATATGATCATATACATAAATATATGGAATATTAATGTTTATATAGATATATACAATATTTCATTGTTTTTGTTTTTTATTCAAACCACTGATTTTATTATATATATATATATATATATATATATATATATATATATATATATATATATATATATATATATATATATATATATATATATATGAACCAATGAGACACTGTTAATGCCTAGGCCGGCACTCCGGAGACTTACGGCGGTAATAAAAACTCTACACCCCGGTCGATGTGGTCAACGTTTCTGAGGCTTTTATTAGCCTCTTTCATCAGGACATACAAAGAGCAAATGTGCAAAGACAGAATAAATAGCTTACCCAAACAGACAGTCACCTCCCCGGTGCGTCCATGCCCAGCCCGATGGTCGTCCGCTGACGTCATCACAGTGCTGCACGCTCCTGTGTCTCATTGGTTCATGTTTCTATGGATGGCAAGGTCACTGGGAGCAGCTGATTGGTATCCAGAGTGCCGGACATAAAGAGTCCACTGTATATATATATATATATATAAAAACAGAACAAGTCAGTAGACGATGTCCTATGACGAAACGCGCTGGGACGTGGTCTTCTGACGTATCGGATCTGTGTATGGCGTTCCGTCTCCTGTGTGCTGTGTGGAGAACGCCGCCGCCGATACCTCTGTGCTGGTTCTGCGGGAATCTCATCCAGTCCGCGTGTACTGTATGCTGTGCAAGCGGTGAATATTCCCCACGCTGTTTGCCATTTACTAACATGTATGTGAGCTTATACACTTTTTAGTAAAATTGACTTACATTTTGCTCATGTGTGCGCTCCTTCTTGTTCTGTTTTTACATTTGCTTTGACATTTGAGGCCGAGACAAGCCTCCTTGAAGTGAGCTGCACGACATATCATGAGACGGAGACCCATTTGAAAAACCTTGACTTTGTGAGGATTCCCACTTTGTATACAGTATATATATATATGGAGAAGTAGGGGGTCCGGCAGCTCCACTTACATGGTTACTCGGCGGATGCCTGCTAGCTGCTGTTCCCAGCAATGTAAACAATCCTTTTGAAGCAGCACTCCAGCCTTGACATAAAAATGTGCTTTAATGTTTCACAGCATAAACGTTCGTTTATGCTGTGAAACATTAAAGCACATTTTTACGTCAAGGCTGGAGTGCTGCTTCAAAAGGATTGTCTATATATATATATATATATATATATATATACCAACAACACCACGGCACTCGGGACTTGCAGAATGAATACAACAGCAGCCAATAAATTGGTTGACGTTTCAGCCTCCAACGATGCTTTTATCAAAACAGCTTACGTTGGAGGCTGAAACGTCAACCAATGTATTGGCTGCTGTTGTATTCATTCTGCAAGTCCCGAGTGCCGCGGTGTTGTTGGTCTGTCTATTAACCCCCTCCATGCTGCTGGGGAGTTATTGAGGGCACAGGGCCATTACTTTGGACATGAAGCTGAGTGCCGGCGTTCCCCCGCTATATATATATATATATATATATATATATATATATATATATATATATATATATATATATATATGGCGAAGGAAGAGCGTCACTCCGGGGCTGTTAATCTCCACTAAACTTTAATGTCAACGTTGTTTCGGGTACAGGACAATTGAGATATATATATTTATATATATTATTGTGAGATTGTAACATTCGACTCATCTCCAGTAAGATTTTAGAATTGGGTTAATATTGATGGAGGAATGAAACCTATCTCTGCTTTCAGCTGAAGACTGCAGAATCCTTTTAGCAAGCGCCTGCCTGTTCCCATATGTATTGTAATATATTTTTATGGATACTTTTGTTTTTAGCATTACTATATTAGTACCTTAGGTGCCATTTTCCTCTCCTCCCTCCTTCCCTGCAGAATTTTAGATTGTGGGTTGAAACCGAAGTGCCCGGAGGAAACCCACTCAAGCATGGGGGGAATGTACAAACTCCACGCAGGGCCATCATGGGAATCAAACCCATGACTTCAGTGCTGTGAAGCAGTAACGCTAACCATTACATCACTTGTACTGGCCTAATTGGGGCAATATGGATGGTGTAATGGTTAGCATTACTGCCTTACAGCACTGAGATCATTGGTTCTATTCCCACCATGGCCCTGACTGTGCAGAGTTTGTATATTCTTCCAGTCCTTGTGTGGGTTTCCTCCGGGTACTCCGGTCTCCTCCCACTTTTTAAAAATACACTGGTAAGTTAATTGGCTCCCAAAAATAATATCCATCGAATGCCTGTGTGTGCATGTACATGTGGTAGGGAATATAGATTGTAAGCTCCACTGGGGCAGGGACTGATGTGAATGTTCAAATATTCTCTGTACAGCGCTGCGGAATATGTTTGCGCTATATACGAAACTGTCAATAAATATATAAATAATTGTCACACGAACGAACGGTTTAGTCATTTAAAGGTTGTTTTCACAAGACTGCTTGCAAGTGTCTCTGCGTCCACAGCTGGTTGATGGTGGGCGGTGATTTAAAACATGGCTGCAACAGTGCCCCCTGCAGGCTGTACGCAGACACTACAATTCTTTTATTTCTAAATATGCATTTGCAATTTTTTCAAATACAATATCTTGCACAAAATGTATAAAATACTATTTTTAAGGCTCAACATAGAAAACATCAGTGATTCCCCCACCACCGGAGTCCCAAAATTCGATGGAAAGTTATGTCCCCCAGAGTTGCTGAATAGTTCAAAAATGTTGTTGCCTTCCTGTGAATTCTTCAGGGCATCATTTTATGTCGGTGCAATTTGTATTTTAGATTTCATTTCCCCACTACTGCTGTAAGTGTCGTGCATCAGTGCAGTGAGAGAGATGTTCGTGCCTTGAGAGACAGTGACATTTGCAATTAGTGGTTAATATGCTGTTAAGTACGTTCATTATGAGTATAATGCGTTGAACCTTATGATACAATGCTAGATCAGCAAGACTGTTCCCCCCAGCTCAGCGCTTTCCCATCTACCACATGGGGATTCCTGGTATCGACGATCCATTATCCTGATAAGTTGGAAAGGGCAGTGTGGTTTGCGTGTGACGTGCAATGATCCCTCTGCTAGTTATTCTTATTCATTAGTGATTGTCATATTATTTTGCATAATTGATGAATCCAGGACTGCATATTGGGCTTACAAAAGGCTGAGTGTCCCCTGGGCTCTGCACTGTCAGTTGTGTGCAAAAGGAACATCACTGAGGTCTGACAGCCATCATGCCTCCTGTATGCATTCAGTGGAGTAGCGGTAGTCCCAGCAGACCTTGTGATGGAAAGGGGTGGGTCCTGGGGTTCTGCAGGGGATTTTGTTACATCACTGTCTGGATCGGCAGACACTTGCCTGCAGACCTGTCACACCTGCCTCCATTGAAAATGGCCACCGCCTCAGAGGGGACATTTATTAAGGATGATAAGGGTAGAGGTGGCCATATTGGGAGGGACATTTTTAATGGGCACATGCACAATACAAAGGGGGGGAGCACCCTTAACAGCAAGCAGTGCACAGCATGACTCCATCAGGACCAGAGACACCCAGTGACAGGTGGGGGGGGGGTTCATGTTTTTTAGTTACGCTACTGCATCCATTACCCATCCGAGCTGCATCCTAGGACACAGTTCTGGACCATCTGCAACACTATTGGCTGGCTGCGTGACCCCTCGGGTAGCCCTATTTGCGATAAGGGAGGCCATCAGACAGACATCCTGGCCCAGCCCTTTCTACAAATGGCGGCTCTCTATGCGCCAACGGCATTAAACTGTCAATCAACGGCAGTCTCATGCCAAAGTGTGATGGATGTTGCAGACCTGTCCTGCACATGTGCAGTATGGGTCCGGCAAATGCACAAAGCACCGAACATTGGCTTCGGTGTCAGGCCTTGAATCAGGCCCATGAAACAATGTGCACAACTCATCTGTAACCGACAGCAACCAGGCTGCTTTCATTTTCTCACATGTACAAGCACAATGTTGGGTTGCTCTTTGTTACAGCATCGTGTTGTTGTATAAATCCCGATGAGTTTAAAGAGAGCCTGTCAGCAGTTCCAGCGTTTGTTTTCTGTATTAGATTATGGCATCGCACTCCGTAAAATCAGCAAGTACAATTGAGGTTTCCCAGTGACCTCTTTGTCTGGGACCAGGCAGGTAGCATAGGGAGCTGGCAGCCCGGTTCACCTTTGAAGTCACCCTACCAGCATGCTCTGCGCTTCCTCCCACGCCTGTGTCCCGGATGCTCACTGCTTTGCTGCATCACATATAGATAGCAAGCTGTGTTACATGCGCTCTCTGGGGTGTGCAGGATCAAAGATGATCCCTGGTTTGTTAAGGCTATTATTACTTAGTGCCCAAGGCGGAACGTCATGACCACTCAATGTTCACAGGGAATCATTTTTGGAATTTCTTAGTAGACACAGGAGGGGGGGGGATCTTAATTCTAACCTTAATAATGAATGCGATCAGCTGGTTCTCCCTTAGTAGAGGGAAATATGGGCCTGATTCTGCATCGCTCGCTAAGCAGCGTACATTCGCTGCTTAGCGAGCGGGTAAATGCTGCCCTCCGAGCGGATGTCCCCACCGGCATGTGAATGATTGTGTATGCTTACAATTCTAGACTGACTTCTATTTGCCTCGGTGATGTCCGAATATGGGGTGGGTGCTAACGTCATGTGACATCAGGTGCCTGCTCCGTGCAAGCTTTCACACGCCTGCGTTCCCATAGGGATGCTGGGCCTTCCCATGGGACAGCTTCCTGCCCGCCATGCTCTATGCAAATGCCTCGCGCAGCAGGTTGCACATGTGTATTTTTGCCAAGCATCGGTCCCCGGACGGAATTCGCTCAATAACAAGCGATCTTGAATCAGCCCCCTATATGCGCAGTGCTGTAACAGAGCTGTGCCTTACACTGTATTTTGTGGCCACAACTTTAGTACAACCATTTTATATACTATATCTATTGTGGTCATAATATGACCCCCCCACCCCCCCCCCCCTGTGTTTGCCTATGCCTTTAGACTAGTTTGTCCGGTGAACTATAATAGAGGCACCAGCAATGTGACGGGATAGTGGATAAATAATAAATATAGGCAGAAGAGAAACATTTTTTCTTATCCCCAGTAAGACCTCTGTTCATCAATAGAAAAGTCCAAATATAATGTAAAGATCAAAAATTTAAAAAAAAAATCAACGTGGTTGGGGGGGGGGGGGGGGGGGGGCAGCGTGGGTGGATGATCATATTTTTTACGCTCATTGGCCTGCACATACATATGAATTTCGCATCTATCAGTCCAATCTGATATTCATACGTCCCCAGAGAATCAGCAGATCATATGTACATCGCATCTTATGCTGGGTAAAGGGCACTCAGGCTGACCTTGATATTCCAGGCATGCTGTTTGTTCAACTATTTTTACAATACAATCACATCCTCTCCTATTACCACAGCAAAGGCTAGATCCCCAGCCTGCCACGTTCTGTATCGTAACCTCAATCCCGCTCGGTGCAAGGGGGAAGGGGAGACCCCTAGCTACTTAATTGCTTTCAGCGAACCCATCACATCAGTCCCGTTTATCATTGCAAAAGTATCATCTTTTCAGGGAAACGGAGTAAGATTTGAGACGCTCTCTTACACGTATTTGTTTACTGAACTGAAAGTAAAAATATATTCAGTTTCGGATGATTTCAAAGCACGTTGGAGAGATTTCCGTGAAATATGTGCAATTCTTAATTGGGTTTTTGAAAGCACATATATTGGAAACAGAAAAATGTATATTTTATAGTGACGAGTCTTATTTTCACTCATCTGCACTTCAGATAACCCAACATTTTATTAAAATGATAAAATATCACTATGAACATGAGATGACCAGGGCTGTCCAATTTATAGAGGAGCCTTCTGGAGATCTTCATCAATAGTACGGTAAGGGCACAAATGTCAATGGGAATATATGGCTCGTCTTCCTTTATATAGATTTATTTCCTGCTTAAAAGTCTGCACGGTTGTGGGTCGAGCGCAAAAGTTATCTGTTCAGCTGGTGACCCCGGTGCTTTTTGAAGTCTCCATGATTTTCTGCTCCGCTAGCAGGAGAGCTGGCGGCCATTTTGTTTTCTCAGCTGTGGTTATATACAATACAAAGCAGAATGGTGGTTATACTGCATAATTCCCAACTGTCCTGATTAAGGAGGAACAGTCCTGATTCTGGAGGATATTCCCTCTGTCCTTATAACTGTTCAGCCCAAGTCTTGGGGAAGTTCTAGTTATAGCAGTAATGAGTGGGTGTTGTGGGGAAAAAGGGGGTAATCGAAGCCTTTGCACCTCCAGCAGATGGGGCTATCTGCTCATTATGACACCACCACATACTTTGTGAAGCTGCCACGCCTCTACATCGAAGTGGCCATGCCCCTGTTCTGGTTCCATTCATGGCATTGTAGAGGGGTATGTTGTTGCATACCAGTGGTCGAGATACCAGCAGCCAGAATCCCGATGCAAGAATCCTGACACTGGTCAAAAGAAAGGCCCTGGTATCCCGACATTGCACACAATCCCGGCAACCTGATGATACCACCGTAAGTATGCCAGGGAGGATTAGGATTGGGTTGCCTGGGAGAGGGTTAGGTTTAGGCACTATATTTCCAACCATTTTCAACTCATGGCACTCCAAACAAGATTTTTAAATTGCCAAGGCACACCATTAGACCCTCACAGGGAAAAACAATCACGCTGGTCCCAACAGGTAACACAAATAAGGGGGTTGGCCCGAAAGTGTTTGGTGAAAGCCGGTGACTCTTCTCACCGAATATGTTCTTTCTGGTGCTAGATCTTTCCTAGATGATGATGGTTCTGTCTTCTGAAAATGATCAGGTTTTGGAAAAGGATCATTTCCTCTCCATGTTCCATAGTCAGTGGTTAAAGGGTACGATTGTGTAGAGCGGCGTAACTTGTATTTTCACAACACTGTCAGTAACCTTTTTATGTAGAGAAGCAAAAAAATCAATTTGTGAGACTTTGATTACTAGACACTTGCTCATTTCCAGGTGCATAATATTGTAATCGCTGTGCATGCTAATGTGGGCACTTAAAAATGCAGACTAAATGGCATTAAAGCACATTAAGTAAATAAACAATTGTGCGAGAGACGTGGAAATAGAGACAGCAGAACGATAGCAATCATACATTTATAGGCGTACAGGAGGCAGCGTCTCTCCATAACGATGGGTCTTTTTAAGTCATTCTCTCCACTGTCAAAAACGCTTCATTATTCTGTGTAATAAAGACAGCGCTTAAAGGAATGAATGAATTGTATCGCGGCTGTTCTTCATAATGCCACGTAAGGTGCCCCTTTCTATGCCAGATCGCTTGTGTTTTCATTTGTATCAGAAATTGGTCAAAAATAAAACTTTTTCATGGTTTCGGGGCGAAGAAACGGCCACATTTGCATATGAACGGATGTGTCGTTGAGCATTCGCAAATAAAAGTCAGCACAGACTGTTTTTTTTTTCCTTGGTAATGTCTGAGAACAGGGTGGGCGCTGACGTTCTGTGACATCAGACGCCCGCCCCTCACTGGCTTCGACAAACCTGAATTCACATGGGGACGCCAAGTGTTTTTCTAGGTGCACCCACCGTTTTTGTTGGCACACCCAGGAGACCATCCCCATGCACCATCCTCCTGTCCACCCCCAGTGCACACCACTCAGCAACTGTGATAGTCACCAAAGGCATTCTCAAAGCGGCCCTGAACATGCGTATTTCACCAATACTTATTCCCAGAGCCGCACCATCGGTCCCCAGACCGAATTCGCATTATAACTAACACTGTGCACCTTCAAAGAAATAATAACTACAATCTGATTGGTACAGTAATAACGGAATGTCTACAATAGGCATATAGGCTGTGTGAACCTAGGAAAGCATGTGACTCGGCATCCAATAAGGATGCAGCAGATGGCAAAGTTAGCTGGGATATTAATTGCAGGAAGAGGAGGAGTCTTCCTCTTTTTGCTGAAGTTTCCCGCCCTCCTGCCCCTTTTTTCTCTAATGGTGGGAGGGTGCTTAAATGCGTTGGCTGTTTGCCCGGAAAGAACGTCAGGTTGATTGATTTAAGGTCTTTATTAAATGATGATTCAGTGTATATAGTTGTTTTTTGGTGCGCTCTCCTTCGTTGACTCTATGCCTTTACCGGATCACCCGCACGGGGACAGCGACACCACCTGAACGAGTGGGCAGTCAATGTAGAAGGCTGAGTGGATACTGCTTGTTGTTGGGGTAATGTTTGATTGGTTGGGTGCGCTCGGCACACTATTATATACTGTCTATAAGTAAGTTGGTTTTAATCAAAAAATCTGGAAAAATTCACATTGACCTCTTTTTATGTAGACCATTTGCACTTCATTAGATAAACTACATTTGTCAATTTTTTTGCTTGTGTCGACCTTTTGACCATGTCGGCCTAATACATGTCCCCGGCATTCAGGACTTACAGTAATACATATGAGAAATGCAGATGCATTTTCCCTTTAGTACATTCCACCCAATGTCATTTCCAGAGCAGACCATTGGCTGCTGCAGCTGCAATAACGCTTCTGAATGTGCTATTCCCGTTTTGCAGCTGATGCAATAGGAAGCGGCTGTACCTGGTGCGTGAGGATAAAACTGTCCGACACAAAGTTCCAGGAGTTTATTTAGCAACTTATTTATATAAGTGGGGACAGGTCTACTATAATTGAAACAAATGCGCTTTCTACACAGATTAACAGTCCTGCTCCGGTGCTAATTGTCTTTAGTTTATTGGGAACAAACAAGTCAATGAGCTTCTGTGTTTAAGATATTTCTAAGGTTTATTCGCACGGGGAAAACAGAAGCAAGAGAAATGTTCTTTCAATAGTGTTCAAGAAGTAACAATACTCTGTGTTCTTTGTTTAACAAACAATTAAAATGCATATACCGATATTTTCAGCCCAATCATCGGCTAATGAAAGAGGAAAAAAGGTTGGAGCTGAAGTTCCAATTTCTCCCATAGTTAATAACACAGTGGGCAGGGGGCCTAATTCGAGTTTGATCAGAAGGGACCGAATCCGGCCCCGTTCCGATGGTGGTGGTGGTGGGGGGGTTGCAGAAGCGCGTATTAGTGCACATGCAGACCCCAGGACCAAACAACTTCGCCTAGCTGTTCACTCCAGAGGAGGCGGACGGGGGGAGACACCGGGCTGGCACAGGGGAACGGAGGTGGGCCGATGCATGCTCGAGGCGGGCGTTTGACGTCACATAACGTCAGCTTTCGCCCATCTCCGGCTGAAATAAAAGTCCATTTTCACTTTATTTCTGAAGGGGAGAGATATATTTCGATGGTCGGCGGCCATTGAATGATTTTTGTCCTCTTTGGCCCCATGCTAGGGGGGATGTGTTCTAGGACACATCCCTTCACATGTTACCGAGGGGTTGCTGGCGGCGGCGGGGTGTGGGGTTCACCGGGACGGCAGGCAGCACTTACTCACTAGGCAGCGAGTGTGTCTGAATCAGGCCCTGGATGTACTGCGAGGAAAACTACAGGATTTGCCCACATTTCCCATTTGTACAGTACTTTCCGGGAGTTAGACCAAATGGGCAATGCCCTCTTTAGTTGGCATTGCCTGATAGAAGACTATGGGCTTTTTTCTGCTTTTCTGAGGGTTGACAGTAATTAGGTCAACAGTGTCCAGATCGATGTGCACAATGTCAACATGGCAGAATGTCGATACCAAGCAAAAGGTTAACACAGAAATTGTGAACACATAGCAACCAATCAGAATCTACTTTCTTTTAGCACCTTCTAGAAAATATAAGATAGAATCTGATCGGTTGCCCATAGCAACATCCTGATTGACCATTTACTAATTAGTTGTCCTGATGAAACAACCATCACAGAAACTATAAAATCACACCAATAGGACAAAGGTAAACTAGTTTTAATTTTTCAGAATCTAGGTTTTTTTTTGCATTATTTTTGCCCCTTTAATGCTGCAAAGTCTCGTATGACGCAGAGAGTACAGCTTATGGCAATAATGGCGTGCCAGGCAGCAGAATATATAATATTATAATTAACTTGAATATATAAGCTGTACGTGACCTCACCAATCACACCGCCGTCATAAAGCAGCTCTGAATATTTGTTTTAATTTTCGTCAAGCTGGTCGCTGCACTAAACTGTACTCCATCAGTATGGGAAGCATGTAGTTCTTAGCTTAAGGATTTACAACTCATGCAGAGATACCTTATATTATAACAATTTTTTCCACATTTGTCCCGTTCTATTGATTTATATAGACTTTCTCAGTCTATAACCTTAACATTAGCCTTTGGGTAAAATATGCAGCCGCTTACGAAGAGGAAATAATGCCGTATATTACTAGCACACGAGTCTGCATGACATGGCTCCAACATGCAGGCTGGCAGTAAGAGATGTCGTTCAATTATATGTTAGGATGAAACAGTGTTACCTGCGAGGCTGCATCCGTGTATTGCCTTCCTGCAAAACCACGTGCAGATTAATACCCCTTTCAGACATACGCCCCCCCCCCTCCCCAGCACTAGCCCTGCAGAACTGCGGTGAATAGATGATATTCATGCGAGACAGAGGGGCTGGTGGCATGCAAGCAGATCACAGAGCACCGGACATGCCCCCCATGGTGATGGAAACCACGCTTGTGTTACTGTATCTTTATTATGGCATGTATTTATGTCACCAGATGCTGTATTGTTACAAAGTATTAAGGTGGCCATGCACTACTAAGATGTCTCGCAGCAGTGTATGGCCATTCTAACCCCCTTGACCATTGGAACCTATAGTCATTCGAACTCCCGGGACCGTCCAGGACAGGAGGATCGCATGCGGTCCTTTTACATGCGATGTATCGCATGCAACCCTGTTTCCAGCCACCTGGAAGGGACCGCGCCACGGATCGGATGTCATACACATGCAATATGCGCCAATTTTACCCGATTTCTCAGACCAATTCGTAGGATTTGGGTGAAATTAGGCCAAAATCACATATGGTATGGGGGCCTTTAAGCTATGTTTCTGCTGTGCTGTCTGCTCTAAACAAGCCAGGGGCGGATTGGGAGGTAAAACCCAGCCCAGGAAATTTCTGAAATCCATCTATGTGTGTTTTCCTGTAGTCGTATCTGCAACTTTATGCTTATTCCACTACATTGACCTGCAGTGTTGTCATGTTTGGATTGGGAATTTAATGTGGCTCTGGAAAAATAAAGCTTGCCGCCTTGCACACCCACTTTGCCAGCCTTCCACTTTCTACCCTCTAATACCACACACCACCATGGGTGCATCGGCCCACCAGGAATCCTCTCTGTGGCTTTAAAGTCCTTTCTACTTTCCTTCTTGAATTTAAATGTCAAGGCATAATGGCTGGGTGATCTGTACAAATCAGTGGACAATGGGGGTTATTCTGGTGGATTCGCAAGGCTGCAAATTCGCAACCTTGCAAGTCCACCAAACCCCGGCTTGCGAATGGTTGGCTGTCCCCACCCATTCGCAAGGGCAACTCACTCGCAGGGGCTTGAGAATGGATGTTACACAGTAACATCCATTCACAGGTTAGGGGGAACTTCCCACATCTTTCAATGGTCACCGACCATTGAAAGATGTGGAAAGTGCATGCTCTGAGAAACCTTACATATGTGTGCATGCTGAGGAGGAAATGGACGGGCAGCTGACATCCAGTGATGTCAGCTGCCTGCTCCCCCCCACATGCGTCACGGCCTCATTAGCATGAGAATGTCCAGCATTCTCATGTGAACGCCCAGGAAACGCTGGGAGCTCCCATATGCTAATGAGGCTGCACAGCTCCAAATGCCCCTTTCACCCCCCACCGGCTGTGTTGGGCGCATGCACCCGGTGTATGCACGTGTGCAGAAATGTAGGCTAGCTGCAATGGACCTGAATAAGGTCCTATATAACACTCAATGGTTTGCAAATAGAACTTTGGCTGCGGTGCTGAATAAGTGCCACTTTCTGCCTCTGAACCCTTGTTTTGTGCTCTGGTTCATGAGGCAGGCAGCGTTAACCTGTTCGCTAGACTGCAAACATACGCAGCCTAGTGAACAGGCCTGAATAGGGCCCTTTATCTCGCTCCACTTCATCTCTCTCCTCATCTTTATACCCCATAAAGCAAAAAAATATTAAATGATATAAATTTACTTCTTAAAAAGTGACGCCTAGAATAGGATTAAAGTGAGACAATGTCTTGTACCTCAAGGAGAGAAAAAGGTGAGTACACTACATACTTTCAAGACCTAGCATATTATCAGTCACCTTGTAATTAGTAATAAGTCTTCAAACATAATTAAGAAGAATTACGACTTTAAGTATCATTAAACTTGATAATGTTCCAAACGCAGTTAGTTAAATTATTGTTACGCCGTGAAAACAGCTTCTAGACAGTACTTGTCACCCGCTATAAGGGACGTTCCTGCAGACAGTCTCTGCTCGCTCGTATTTCTACAGACAGCAAGACTAACGGACTGCTTTCAGCACCAGAGACGACCGAGTGCACACAAAAGAACTCATTATTTTTATTTTAGAGCCAAACTTATAGGAGTACCCACAAATATAAAAGATCCCCAAGATTTAACATGCACAGACCTTGCTGTCAGCAAAGATTAACAGACTGCATAGCATTGATGTTGATTCTTCTGGAGAGAGATCCTCCAGATCCTTCTCTGCCACATTGCACTGACGCATGTGCCAGCCGATGTGCAGTACACGAGAATATGCTTTACTTGAAATATATTACAGTGTTTTGTATTCTATAATGATGCTCCAGTGTGTAGACCAGGCATTCCCAACCACGGTCCTCAAGGCACACCAACAGTGCAGGTTTTGTAGATATCCAGGCTTGAGCACAGGTAACTTAATTAGTATCTGAGGGATTCTGATTAAACCATCTGTGCTGAAGCCTGGATATCACTAAAACCTGCACTGTTGGTGTGCCTTGAGGACCGTGGTTGGGAATGCCTGGTGTAGACCATTACAATGCCCTCTGTGAAACACTTTCTCCTGCAGTTACTGCTGTCCATACACATAGCTTTATATGGCAATAGGAACTGCATGGATAAAAACATGTAAAAAGTGTGTATTGTACCAGTGTTTCTTCCCGCAGCCTGGCAGTGCCGAAAACATGTGACTGATCAAAATAGAGCAGTTGTAAAGAGCTCAATGTTAAACGCAAGGTGGGAGTGTTGTCTGCCTGCCAGTCTTGGAGAAGGGGGTGAGTCTAATGCGGGGTACACACCAGGACGACATCAGTGTTTCTTCCGACCCGCTCACGATGACGCGGGGGGCACGACCCGCTCACAATGTGCACTGTGAGCGGGTCTGATCTGATGGCGACCAGCACTCGGGAGATGGTTGTTTCCATATCCTACCTGCTGCAGGTAGGATCTGAATAATGACCGACTGACCCGCGGGACCGCGCATCGGATTGGTATCGGACCACACCAGGACAGAAAAGGGCCCAATCATCACACAATCTACATCCAATCGGTCGGAATTGGATCTAGATTGATGGGATCGGACCCTTGTTGTCCTGGTGTGTACCCAGCATAAGGCATATAAGGTTTGTCTTGGCCATTTATCTGATGACAGAAGCCGGTAAAGCTGGCCAGGGCTTTGGGGGTAGACGTTCATTATTTGGTTGCAAGACCAGGAACATTTACTGTGCAATGGTTCCTGGTCTGCGTTCAATCTTGCAAAATAAAACCATGGTGGAGAAGTCCAGAGTCAGTGTGTGCTTCTATTGCACTACTTATATGTAACATCAGGACATTTCATGTACAGGTCCATATGTTGTGTTGGTCTGCAACACAGAAATCACTAACAACAATACTCAATGGTGTGTCATGCTTTCAGTAATAACGTACACGATAGCCCTGTTGTCTTTGCTGATACCTTTGGTAAAATCAAATTCAGAAAAATATAAAAAATTATCAAATGCAAGTAAAAAGAAGCAGAAAAGAAGCAACAACAAAAAACTAAAATAAAAGAACTAAAACCTAACCACGAATCCATACCATGAGTAACCACAAAATAGCCCTAGAACTGCATTGATTTAGATTCATTGCCAGCTGTACATGTCCAGCTCCTGCAAATAATTTATCACAGGATTGTTCGTACTACCTTTTCCACTTCACCATCTGTTATACTGCCCACATAGTATATGTATGTACAGTATACTGTGTGTGTATGTATATATACCGTATATACTCGAGTATAAGTCGACCCGAATATAAGCCGAGGCACCTAATTTTACAACGAAAAACTGGGAAAACGTATTGACTCAAGTGGGGACCCTCACTCAAGTATAAGCCGAGGGGGGCTTTTTCAGCATAAAAAATGTTCTGAAAAAGTAGGCTTATACTCGAGTATATATGGTATATATATATATATATATATATATAGACTGGGTCTGTCTCAATAGACCGTATTGCATGTACTTCTGTCACATATGTGTCATGCTTCCATGCTCTGTACTCGGACTCCCTGCCTTGTACTTTTCCATTCCTGTGAAACAAACTGCCCACTAAGCACAGCCAGTTCCAACACTTGGCATTTGTGCCACTATAATTTAATTCAGTAAATGATAAATAATTAGCTAAATTGCTCATTCTGCTGTGCGTAAGCTGAGATGGCTGAGATGCCCCAGACAGGTCTTCCCTTGCTGCAAGATAGCTGTTTGGAAATAAAATGCTATAGAAATGGTTAATTTTCTAGATTATCAGTCATTTCCATAATAATAAAAATATAAATGCATTCAGGATCGAGTCTTACCGACATCAGTTGCCTTTTTAACCTGAGCGTAGTAAAGATGATTGCTGCTTCTCTCAGTGATCATATTCACTGATGCAAACACTCTCAGAGAGGAATGAATCTGGCCCTTTTGCTCCCATATCTATTTCCACAACGTTTTATTGTAAAACGTAGTGTTAACCAGAATAGAATTAACCAGTCCGTCTCCTGCTGAGGAGCGGTGACTGTATGCACTGCTGTGAGATGGTCCTGCTGAGGAGCAGTAACTGTACACACTGCTGGGAGATGGTCCTGCTGAGGAGCGGTGACTGTACGCACTGCTGTGAGACAGTCCTGGGTAGGAGCGGTGACTGCGCACACTGCTGAGAGATTGTCCTGCTGAGGAGCCTTAACTGCGTGCACTGCTGAGAGATTGTTCTGCTGAGGAGCCTTGACTGCGTGCACTGCTGAGAGTGGGTTCTGCGGAGGAGCGGTGACTGCGTGCACTGCTGGGAGATGGTCCTACTGAGAAGCAGCGACTGTGTACACTACTGATAGATGATCCTGCTGAGGAGCGGTGACTTACGCACTGCTGACAGTAGGTCCTGCTGAGTAATGGTGACTTTGCACACTGCTAAGAGTAGGTTCTGCTGAGGAGCAGTGACTGTTCACACTGCTGAGAGAAGGTCCTACTGTGAAGCGGTGATGCACTGCTAAAAGTAGGTCCTACTGCAAAGCAGTGATGCACTGCTGAGAGTAAGTCCTGCTGTGTAGCAGTCACTGCGTGCACTGTTGAGAGTAGGTCCTGCTGAGGAGCAGTGACTGTGCACACTGCTAAGAGAGGGTTCTACTGAGGAGCAGTGACTGTACAAACTACAGACAGAAGGTCCTACAGAGAAGCTGTGACTGTGTGCACTGCTTAGAGATGGTTCTGCTGAGGAGCAGTGACTGTACACACTGCTGAGAGTAGGTCCTGCTGAGGAGCCGTGACTGTACACACTACTGAGAGAAGGTCCTTGCTGAGGAGCAGTGACTGTACATACTGCTGAGAGTAGGTCCTGCTGAGGAGCGGTGACTGTACACACTACTGAGAGAAGGTCCAGCTGAGGAGCAGTGACTGTACATACTGCTGAGAGTAGGTCCTGCTGAGGAGCGGTGACTGTACACACTACTGAGAGAAGGTCCTTGCTGAGGAGCAGTGACTGTACATACTGCTGAGAGTAGGTCCTGCTGAGGAGCGGTGACTGTACACACTACTGAGAGAAGGTCCAGCTGAGGAGCAGTGACTGTATGCACTGCTGAGTAAAGTTCTGCTGGTGAGTGGTGACTCTACAAACTCGCCTTTGGGCACCCACACCAAATGCTGTTGTTCCACCTCTGACCCCTAGAGAAGAAAATTTACCTTTGCAATTCCTAGGCAGTTGCTTTTTGGTACAGCTGCTGGATGGAGGATCCTGCTTTTCTGACCTATCTGCAGTGAAAACAGCACTACATACACTTAGGGGTTTAAGATGGGAGTTGGGATGTTGCTATGGGCGACCAATAATATTCTCTATTATATCATCTATTAGCATCTATAAGGTGCTAAGTAAATAAGAAGCCGATTCTGATTGGTTGCTTTGGGAACCACCCCCTTTTTAATATACCTCCCATCTTAGTAAAAAAACTTATAGAGGGTGCGGGAGATGCAAGGGGGGTTGGAAGGTCCCTCTGTGATTGGCAGCCGCTGGCAGTGAATCTTCAGGCAGCCGGCCACATTGTTTCCGACTGGCCGCATTGCTTATATAAAACACAACATGGAGTACCAATGTGGAAACATTTCATAGTATTTTAATAATCCTATTTTGTAGTTTATGCTAAATCAGAGGCACATTACAATGAATTAGAACGGCCTCGTATGCTTTGGGGCCTGCTGTAAAAGTAGCCCAGCCTAAGGTGTTTCATTAGCTAGTGTTTAATTTACAAATATGATAAGTTTCATTAGCTTTTGTCTTCTTTAAGGCCATGTCAGCATTCAGTATGCACAATAAAATGTATACATTGGTTTTTTTTTTGCATAAATTTAGTTTTTTCTTACTATTAATGTAATTTCCAAACCTACTTAGTCTGCTTGTTCAGCAGCTGAGATATTATTATGTGTACAGTTTTAATAGGCAATGCCTTCCAATTGAGAATTAAATTAGTATTGTTTGTGCTGTTTTCCCGCTAAGCCCTAAGGATTTGCTTTGCAATTCATACAGTCTCCAACATTTGACAACACAAATTTGTTAATGCGAGATTGCCAAAACCGTTATTTCCCTCGCAATGAAATTCAGCAACATAAGCACAATCACCTCCCGTCACCGCGGGTTCCTTAGAAAGGAAATCGTGTTTGAAAAGATGCAATCTAGAACAAATAAAAAAAAATAAAAAAAAAATGGAGACCTGGCTGGTGTATGGGGATGTTTTTGAATTCATTTATTTTTAGTAAATGTAAGTTGTAAATTGTTTATTAAATGTAACCTGAAAAAGAAAGGGAGGGGAGGTAAGTTGATTGGCTATTGTGATCACAATAAAAGAGTAGTGAAGTATTCTATGACTTACCCGACGTCACAAATAGCAAAACGCAGCTAGTGGCAGAGAAACTGATGCAGGCTGTGATTGAAAAATTAAAAGTTAGGAACAGATTGGCTGGTGCTTTATTTATTTAAACTCTCTTTAAAGGTGTGTAAAGCTCATTTAGATCAAATCGGCATTGAATGCTGCATTCGATGTCGATTAGATTTCCATTTGAATTTTACTATATAGTTAAAGTCCAATGTTATATCTAACCGTGTGTATGGGCGTGGTATAGTCGAGCGCACAGGGGGTGGAGCTCAAAGTAGCCCCTTGCACGCTCGCTGCTCTTGCCACACTGCGAGCTCGGTGGCTTGCTACACTCGCCACAGGTTCTATTCTCCCTCTCTGGGGGTCGTGGACCCCAACAAATGAAAATAACCCCTGTGAGTTGGGATCCTCCCTGTCGGAGCACTGGCAGTCGGGATACTGTCGGAATCCCCCCTGTCGGAGCGTCATCCGGCACCCATGTGAAGACAGCATTAGGCTTAGTACACACTCACACATACCCTACTCCCACCTATTCTACCCACACTAATACACCTTCCCACCTCCCCTACTCCCACCTGTACTATCCACACTAATACACCCTCACACCTCCCCTACTCCCACCTGTACTATCCACACTAATACACCTTAGTGCCTCCCCTACTCCCACTTGTACTATCAACACTAATACACCCTCACACCTCCCCTACTCCCACTTGTACTACCCACACTAATACACCCTCACACCTCCCCTACTCCCACCTATACTACCCACACTAATACACCCTCACACCTCCCCTACTCCCACCTACACTACCCACACTAATACACCCTCACACCTCCCCTACTCCCACCTGTACTACACACACTAATACACCCTCACACCTCCCCTTCTCCCACCTGTACTACCCACACTAATACACCCTCACATCTCCCCCCTACCTGTACTACCCACACTAATAAACCCTCACACCTCCCCTACTCCCACCTGTACTATCCACACTAATACACCTTCACACCTCCCCTACTCCCACCTATACTACCCACACTAATACACCCTCACACCTCCCCTACTCCCACCTATTCTACCCACACAAATACACCTTCACACCACCCCTACTCCCACCTATATTACCCACACTACTACACCCTCACACCTCCCCTACTCCCACCTGTACTACCCACACTAATACACCCTCACACCTCCCCTACTCCCACTTGTACTACCCACACTAATACACCCTCACACATCCCCTACTCCCACCTGTACTACTCACACTAATACACCCTCACACCTCCCCTACTCCCACCTATACTCCCTGCACTAATACACCCTCACACCTCCCCTACTCCCACCTATACTACCCACACTAATACACCATCACACCTACCCTACTCCCACCCATAGTACTCCCACCATTAGCGGCCTCCTTTCTTCCACTCAACGCTGTGAACAGAGAAGAACCAATTCAATGGTGAGTGATTCCAGATGTTTTCCCCACATGTGCACATGGGGATACCATTTTTGGGGGTATTTTTTCAATCCTAGGATTCGGGATTGAAAACTGTTTAATCCCGGGATTTCCGGGATTTCAATATTTGCCTCCCTAATAAGAAAAATGCCCCTGCCCCCCCTCCCCACCCCAAACCAGGCCTCCCCACACAATTACTCACATGAGTGGGTGCGGCCGGAAGTGGGGCACTGCAGCCAGGCAGGTATGGTGCAGTTCCGATTGAGTCAGCGCAGCGGGGGTGCAGCCAATGGCCTGCTTAGTGTGACCAAACCAGTCATGCTGCGCAGAGCCGCACAGCGGGAGATGGGAGCAGCCGGGCCGCTCAGATGCTGCCTGGCATAAGACTGCCCATGCGAAGTCTAATCCCGAAATTCTGTAATTGGAGTCTCCAATCCTGGGATCCAAATCCAGTCAATTTTAAGGCCAAATCCTGGATTGCTGCTGATCTTGATCCCCAGATTGGCGACCCTACTGTATGCAAGGAGAAAGGAATGGCTTGCACTGACTATAATATAGAATCAATTTTTGAACCAACTATTTCCAAAATGAAAATATAGATATTATATATAAACTTGTTGGTGGTGCTCCCTAGAGTTATGGGTAACCATAAATAAAAAAACAAGAAGAAAAGATAACTCTCTTTTTAGGGGCACTGACTTTAGCTGTAATATTAGTTTACAATAAACACATGAATGGAAGAAGACAATACAAAATGCGACGAGAATCTCACCAAAAGACTGGTAGATACGGAAGAACATTGAAGAGTTGAATTAAGAGGGGGAAAGACCCTACTGTATGCGCATGATTTTTGTGCATTGCTGCAAATGCATTCGCTGCCATTGGTGGGATCTCACAGCCCTCAAACAGGTCTGAATGCGGACAGAATCACCTCTACATTACATTATTTCCCATCCCCCCCCCCCGAATACAGACACAGGAACCGTGGTTTGCTGTCTCTCACTCTGTGAAATATTTTCAGCACCATGCTTTGTTGCTTCATCCCAGTGGACCTGTTTTGGCGCAGGCACCCAGCACAGCGACTACGCGTTCTTGTTTATAAAGAGAAGAGAAGTCTTTTGAAAAGTAAAAGGTCACCCCAAGTTGGGCAAACTTAGTTTTGCAATAAACACATCAGACTCTCAGCCAGAGACGGAATGAGAGATGCTGCAGGGTAATTCTGCCAGTGACTCATTGTAAACATTAGCAGGATCTCCCAGCTAAACATTGGCTGCTGCCTAATTAACTCACAGCTCTGTGCAGGCGGGTTGCACAGGGACATTTCCATTGTTAAAGCAGAGGTCCCGAAAGAAACTGTTATAGGCATCTTGTGTGTTCTTTTAGGGAAGAAGGTGGCTATCTATACCTTTCTATACAACGACATTTAATTGCTACAATCAAGAGCATACACTGTAACTATGTTTTAACTCTTTTTTTCCCATGTCTACATTTTGGGATATTGTCATTTGGGCCACCCTATAAAGGTGAACATGCATTGGCATACTTCCCAACATCTGTGCGCGCCTGAAATTTGGGGAGTGGCCTTGCAGCAAAGAGGTGTGGCCTACAAATCCTGTCATTCCACGAGGCCACCGTTTTGCTGCTGCAAAGGCTCTGTGAGCTTCTCACCATGCCCTTAGCCCTCTGGGTGCGTGAATAGACGCTGTGTGCATGCGCACAGTGTCTATTCACCACTGCTCAGCAGGTGACAGGGGGGACTCCCAACTGGCCCTCCCCTTCCCTGCCGCGGGACACTGCCGGCCCCGGGTGGGAAGAGGGTACATCCCCAAAAAACGGGACAGTTGGGACACCTGAAATGACAATGGCAGGGTCGACAGTCAAAAGGTTTACATGAGTTTTTCCACTTTTTTTTTGAGCCGACATGCCTTCCACTAGGGCATGGAGGGAGAATAGTATGCCGAGCGCAGTGAGCCCCTGTGCCCGAAGCATGGCGAGCACAGTCGTACACTTTGACAGTGTCCATGTCAACCATGTCGACATTTGGGACAACATTTTTTGCAAAATCGATGTCAACATTTTGACTGTCGACATTGCCATTGTCAGCGTAATGCTTGTGTCGACCTTCCAGTCCTGTTGACCTTAGCCATATCAACCTAGGTGTCGACCTAAGGTCAATCGACCTTCAGTGGTCGACGCATTGCATTTCGACCTAAAGTTGGTCGACCCAATGTCCTCATACCCCCTTATTTACGCACTGACTAGAGTGAGCATGTCGCTTATAGACTGTGTCGGCAGCCATTGAATGGGTCTTTCAGCTCTCTAGGAGATGATGGGGTCAATTTACTAAGATGGGAGTACTATTAAATATGCAATGTTGCCCATAGCAACCAATCACATTTAACTACTTATTTATTTGGTACCTTCTAGAAGATAATAGATCTGATCTGATTGGTTGCCCATAGCAACATCCCATATTCAATAGGACTCCTTAGTTAATTTATCCTAATAGCTGCAATTATGGTAAGATGCATCAAACTATGGAAAGTAATAAAGTGGAGAGAGAGATAAAGTACCAACCAATCAGCTCCTTTTTAAAAATGCATATGGCTGTTAGAACTGGTGGCTGGTACTTGATCTCTCTTTACCATATAGCTCACCAAAATTTGATACATCTCCCCTAAAACATTTCCTTTGTATTATTTATATATGTAATGGCTATTTATATAGCCCGCGCATAATCCGCAGCACTTTCCAGAAACTTCTTCAGCCATTCATGTTAGCAGGGCCAGGATAGGGTGGATGGAGCTCCAGCTCCAGTCCTCCATAAACTGATAGGCCCATCATCATCATCCTGAGTAGCCCTTAATGCAGCCCTGTAGTCCTTGCCTCCATAGATCTTACAACCTCTATTCCCTACCATATGGACACACACTATGGTTCATTTGTATTTTTGTCATGCTCCAATTAACCACCCAGTGTGATTGTGAAGTTGTCAGTAATACATCTCTGCCTCTGTCTCAGAGATGGATGAGCTGAAATGGGTTGGAGTTGAATAAGATAAAAGAAAAAAGTTCCTGTTCACGTAAGGTGCCCGTTTTTTAAGGGGAGTGGCACGGATAACTGCTTGGCCTGATAAGAGGAATAATTATGACTTTGGGGACCCCATCTGACAAAGATGCACTGGGGCTCTTGCATACATATTCACCGGAAGCTTGTTAAAAAAAAATCATAACTTGCCCTCCAGTGGTCCTGCACATCTCTCCATATGCTTCTCTACAATATCTGGCTCTGATTGGTGGATAGCTCTAGCCATCTACCAATCAGCATGCTGACAGCCATTCACTGTCTGGCTGCAGAGTGTGAGGCAGGTAGAGAATGCTGCACTTAGATTGGTGGATAGTTCCAGCCTCCACCAATGATGTGGGACCACCACCCACCACTGCTCGATGAATTGTGGGGCTATTGGCAGATGCATAGTTGGATCCGGGTTCTGTAATGCACTCTACCAGAATTCTGGGGAAGGGCTTCAATAGTTGTAATACATGAGAGAGCGCGAGAGTGAGAGAGTTAAGAAAGAAGTCTGTAGTGTAAATATTGTACAAATACGATTAACATTAAATATTAATATTCGGGGGTCTATTGGTATGTATTATATTATATCAGATTCTTAACCTTTGCTTACAATTTATAGAAAAAACTTCTTTAACATTTTCTATTATTGAGTTCCTCTATTTGCTCCCAGGTTCTTTGCTATCATGAGATAAATACCTAGACGTGTTGACTCAGTTGATTCTGGTTAACGATGTATTTATGTACTCCATATTCACCCTCCAGATCATTGATCTTGTAAGTCCTTCCAAGGCTTTCCCGACTCAGGAATTAAACCTAAAAAGGCTTATATACAGTATCTCAAATACAATAATAGATCTCGGCGAGACGTTCTTACCTTATTATTAGATTAAACAGCATTTCTACTTTTCAAAGGTCTCTCTCTAAGTCAAGATACTAGATAAAAGTGCTACCAGTGATTTATATAGCAATGGAAGCTTATGTTTGTTAATAGGAGTCGATTTAGGTGCGAGATTATAGCATAAGGTATTGATTTATTAAGGACATGATTATTTGTGCTAACAATTTGATCAATCTTTGTTACTTGCGCGTTAGACAGAACACAGCGCCAAGGTCACTCCGCTCTCTTATTCCTTTCATTACTGCCATATTTTTCGCCACTACAAAAGCATGGCTCATAAGTTTTATTATAAAATATGACCTGAAGTTCTCCCTCCAACAAGGTATAACAGTAACGAAGCCTGTCGCCGGCAAACACAGACACAGCGAGAACAGCAAAGACAATTGCTAATTCCGATGCTTGCCAATAAACAGGAGACAGAAGATCGTAATACATCATTATCACAGTAATTGTAACAAAAGTTGCACCTTGAAATCTAGTCACCGCTAACGATGAGGGTAAATCGAAAACATTATTTGATAGCTCATTAAATGTACTGCATTGCCTTTGTTAGATAGTGCGCTGAGAAATATATTCTGGCCAATACAGGGGCTAAGGGGGTGTACCAGGTAATAAATCTGCACCAAACATTAGGGCTCATAGAGTCATACTTGCTTACTTTTGAAAACTAGTTTCAGGGAGATTATGGTTGGTAATAAAATTTTGCATAGCGATCCATTGAGGGCGCGTGTCATGCTCCACCCAAAGGGCATGTCTAGTTCCATATATGGAGAGATTGTAAAAAAAGAGATTGTGAACGTGGCACCTAGAAGCGTGGGTTTGTACTGCTACATCTGAGAGGAATCTTGTAAAATTACTTATATCCAAATGTAGATGAGCCCCAAAGCAGTTAGTAAGAGTTACTGTACTTGGTAAAGTGCTGGGAAATGGTACTGATGATTCAATGTAAATGTATCTATCTCACATTCCTTTTCCCCCCAAAATGTAACAGTGTAATGTAGGCTAGGTGAAATGAGGGAGATTCCTAGACTAATGAGGGAGAGAGGGAGATTGCTGCTATTTCAGGGAGTCTCCTACAGAATATAAGAGTGTAGGCAACTATGTAAATCTGAGTAGAGGTTTGGGGGTTCAGTTCTCCAGATCTATGAATCCCCCTAAGTTGTACTTATACGTGTATTTTGTATTCATGTTGACGACCCACTCAAAACCGTTGAGATGTTAGTGGACTTTAGGAAAAAGGCTGTTGGTGTTCCTCCGCTAACAATTGCTGACAGTGTGGTGTCCCTAGTTGACTCCTTCAAGTTCCTAGGAACCACAATCTGCCGGGACCTTAAATGGCGGCCCAACACTGATACTATTGTTGGAAAAGCGCAGCAGAGGCTATTCTTCCTTAGGCAACTGAGGGAGTTCAACATCCCACAGAAGCTTCTGCTCCTCCTCTGTTCCGCAACTGTGGAGTCTGTACTGTGCTCCTCAATACTGGTCTGGTCCATCTACACCAGAGAGAGAGACAAATGCAGACTCCAAAAGGTAGTCGGAACTGCGGAGAAGAAAATCGGGACAGGCCTTCCCTCTGTCCAGGACCTGTACCTGTCCAGAGCAAAAAGGTGGGCAACAAAGATACTCAAGGACCAACTAAATCTTGGCCATGGCTTGTTTAACCTGCTGACATCAGGCAGACGCTACAGGGCTATTCCCACCAGATGCCTAAAAAGTTTCTTTCCTCAAGCAGTTCACCTGTTGACACGTGAACTCATAAATGCCTCACTGTCTAGTCGCACCATAACCCTTTGCACATAATCAAACACGGTGTCCCCTCAGAATAACTTTCTATATGACTGTACATGTTCCCCCACCTGTTTATATTGTTTATACTGTATGCTGTATACAGTACTTGTTACCCACCTGGCTGCTGCACAGCATACCGAAAACAAATTCCTAGTATACCTGGCCAATAAAGCTGATTCTGATTCTGAATCTAGGCACTGTATCTGCCAATCACAGTGTCGCCTCCATGTACAGTGATTGCAGCCCTCCTGACTTCTGTTTCCCAGCTCCCTGGGATGTGGAAATGTTCTACTTCATTACAGGGGAGGACATGACATATAAAAGGTGCTCTTAAGATATAGTTAAGTACCATTTGCTATATTTGGATGCTACTTTTCAGTCTGCGGCAGGGCTAAGTGTGTTGATCCTAAAACACATTTTATAGCTGAGAGTACTCTGCACTGTTTTCAGTTTTACTATGTTAGTTGTGTTACAATGATGCGTTCGTGATTTATGTACCAGCTGTGGATGCTGACGTGCATTAAATCAGCAGTAACATGCAGCGCACTTCTTTTATACTGAGCTCAATCACAGAGGAAGCTCCTGAAACAGACACAGGAGGTAATTCAGGCCTGCTCACTAGGCTGCGTATATTCAGAGTCTAGAGAGCAGGTGGACTCTGCCCAAATCCCCCTCTCTTCACTGCGAGCAGGTGTGTACGCGTATACATCCGCTCGCAAGGAAATATCCTTTGATGGTTACTCACCACAGAATTACTATTCCACTGTTCGCAGACAAAAAAGTAGCCCAGGACTTACTTTTTGGCTGCACGGTGTTCTGCGTTCCCTGGGGCCCCGTCCAGCATTTTTATGGGCCTGCCCACCATTTTTGTGGGACGGCCATGAAGCGCCAGGTACCCACCCCGTTACGCTTCCTGCTTGTCAAGGGGGGGGGGCGTACATTGCTGGGGTTTGCACATGCACATTAGCAGATCACCACCATCAACAGAGGAGCAAAATTCACTGCTCAAAAAGGTCTGAATCAGCCCCATAGAGCAGATAGCAGGCATGTACCCACCACTCACTTCCCAGCATTGGAGGTCTGGACAGAGGTGGGGGTTTGGCCTCAGTAGACTAGGCCCATGGCCCCAGGGTGAGCAGTCCTTGTCCTAGGCTACTACAGACTTCCCATTCCAGACCACGGTAGCTTCAGCCCCCCCCCCCCATAAATATATTTTGGTGGTACTTGCCCAAAACAACCAATCAGCTTTCAACTGTAATCTCAAGGACTGTGATAAATAAATGACTCAAGCTGATTGGTTGCTTTGGCCAACCTCTCTATTCAATAGCTCTCCAAGGCTTAATACCCCTTCCTGTTAGTCTACTGAGCAGTTGATAACCTATTTAAATCAGCTGGGAATTATTCTCAGGCAAAAATCCACAATTTATTTAATAAAATGAGAATAATTACATGTATAATGCTGATGGCGACCTTTATTGATATGTAGACGCTACTGCACAGCCGTTGTGACTTTTTATGCAGTAACTGTGCAATAATGTTACTCAGGAATGCGGGGTTATTATGCACAGAAAGTACCAACCTCCAAACAGCAGCTAGGGGGCAGTGCGACCATAATCGCATCCACTGATCATTAGCCATCGGAGTTGTAGGCAAATCATCGGATTTATGTACATCTTTGAATTAGGTACTGTGTCATAAAGCCTTCCAACCAGGAACATCCAGTGCAATAGACTGACCTAACAATAATATGTAGTGGGATATATATGGATGACTGGTGGTCAGGGTGCTGGCGGTCCGAATGCCGATGCCAGCATCCAGAAGGAGAGAATCTCAAAAGGGGTCAGGTAAGTATACTTATATCCAGAGGCTGCTGATATACATATAAAATATCTGGAGCACCGCCCGCTCTATGCCTAAAACATTATTGTAAGTATGTTTACCCTCCCACTACCCCTAACCCTCCCTTTCATCAACCTAACCCTTCCCCCCAGCCGGACCGTAACTCTTCTCGCTAGTGCCCAAAACTAACCCCAATACCCTACCACCTAAATCTACCCCCACCCCAGAGCCTAACACTAACCCACCATTATAAGTGCCTAACCCTAAACTTCCTTCCTTGTAGCCTAACCACAACCTTCCCCCGCAGCCTGACCATAATTCCCCCTATCTAGTGCCTAAACCTAACCCCTCTCAGGATTCCGGCTTTGGCATCCTTATCCTGTCCGAGGTACCGGCACCGGACTTCTGACAGCAGTCAGTATGCCGACACGAATATAATGAAGGTCGCTATCCTGGCTGCTGATTAACCACATCCCTGTGTACTGTTAAGAGTTGCTGATTTTTTATTTTGATCAATTTGTGCAGCCAGTTCCACCATACTGTATATATCTGTAACATGAATGGTCTGTTATGCGTCGCCGTATCTTCCCTTCGCTCTCCCCATCCCTTGGGCTTGTCAGTGCGATGGCACGTCTCAATGTGCGTGAGAAGAGGGGAAAGAGCGAATGTCGGCACCAACACCTCTGATGAACATTGACTCCCATACCGCTAGACAGCCTTCTCTGTGTCTGCTGATTCTCAATCATGCTTCAGAGACTCCAAAATAGCCTTCTTTATTTTAGAGCATTAAGACGAGGCCGGAGAAATAGGTTGCAGGGCTGCATGAAATGCCTGACCTTAGTAGACTTCATTTGACCTCTTCGATTTTTGATGCCACGGAGTGTTATTGCCTTTAGAAAGAAGGTGTAGAGTTGGCTTTCTGTTGAAGAACTTTCTGACCTTGTATTTATTGAGTCTTGAAACTAGAAGCTGCCTGACATAAAAGCAATACCTCACTAGATTCGGTCAGAATTGCAGCACGGAACATTCCAGATTGGGTAGCATGTCTGAGGTATCATTTAATTTGTGGTTAATGAGCGATATCTATCCTAATAACTTCACCGTTGCACAGTACATACCAAGCGAATGTGAGGGAGCAGCCTGAAAGCCTTCCTACGTTTCGCGTCGTGATTTAATGAGAGGATAAAGATTGTGCTTCTGTTTTAATCAATGCTACGGCTGTACAGGAGCAAACATAGTGCACACACTTTACTGGAAACAAATTGTCCAATGACGAAGAAGGAGCAGTGTGACATAATTATGGCAAACTTCATATTTATTTATTTATTTATTTATTGACAGTTTCTTATATAGCGCACACATATTCCGCAGCGCTTTACAGAGAATATTTGAACATTCACATCAGTCCCTGCCCCAGTGGAGCACACAATCTTTATTCCATACCACATATAAAGGAACACAGACATTCTAGGGTTCATTTTGTTGGGAGCCAATTAGCCTTCCAATATAGTATTGGATCGTAGGAGGAAACCGAAAGAACCCGGAGGAAACCCACGCAAGAATATACAAACTCTGCACAGTTAGAGCCATGGATCATAGATGTAAATGTGTTATGGATTAACAATTTTTTTAGTAGCAATCTTATTTTTAGGGGATTTGGCTTTCATTGATAGCCCATAGGGCTGTGAAAAGAATATGGGACTTCTGTGCGATTTTTATCACATGGGAGCAAGTTCCGATACGTACCTGGCATTTACGCTGCTGCAACAGTAATTGAATTAATTGGGTTAATTGAATTTCCCTCTGGGATA
The DNA here is from genome assembly GCF_055691185.1 of Crinia signifera. Lineage (NCBI taxonomy): Eukaryota > Metazoa > Chordata > Amphibia > Anura > Myobatrachidae > Crinia > Crinia signifera. The sequence continues at coordinate 94,644,920 of NC_139226.1, read as the reverse complement.
TTTCTGGTAAATATTAAAGCTTGACTCACTTCCACTCTTATTATGCTGACTAGTTCTAAGCCTGCCAAAATGGCGGCTTCTGCCTCTTTGAGCTGTGACCCTTTTTTACTTTCACTTTAAGCTGTGACTATTTTTAGCCCACAAACTCTCCAACCCACCCCCAGTCCCTCTCTGCCTCCACATCTACCTCTCTCCATACCCAGCAAATTTGAAACAGATCAGTGTCCCTGTAAAAATTGCTTTCACTTTCTATTTTTTATTTGGTCCGTTGAGTAGTCTCTAGTAGTCACTGGTGGTACTTCCCCTCCTAGAGGTGAGGAGTAGTTAGCCGTATATATATATATATATATATATATATATATATATATATATATATATATACAGGGGCGGATCCAGGATAAAATGACAGGGGGGGCACCATGATATAAAAGGGTTTGGGTGGGGGAGGGGCGGTGTTAGTGGTGCCAGTGTACATGCTAAGAGAGCGGCAGGAGAGGGTGGGAATGGAATTAAAAATAGGCCCTGGCATTTAAAGTACGCAGGCCCACCATGGCGACAAAAGTGAAGGATGTAGTTGTGCGCGCGCCAAAGGCGCACTCTGGAAAAGGGTGTGTGGCCACTCAACAGGGGGCGTGTCAACACCATATACAACTTCTACACATTATGCAACAAAATACTAGACCCCATTATACTTGCCCCTTACACATGATGCCAAATGGAATGAGCCAAAATTGACATAATGCCACATGGATTGAGCCAAAATTCAAATAATGCCACATGGATTGTGTCAAATTCACATAATGCCACATGGATTGAGCCAAAATTTACATAATAACACTCACAGATTGAGCCAAAATTCACATAATGCCAAATGGATTGTGTCAAAATTCACATAATGCCACACGAATTGAGCCAAATGCATAAAATGCCATACGGATTGAGCCAAAATTCACATAATGCCACATGGATTGAGCCAAAATTCACATAATGCCACATGGATTGAGCCAAAATTCACATAATGCCACACGGATTGAGCCAAAATTCACATAATGCCACACGGATTGGGAAAAAATTCACATATCGCCACACGGATTGAGCCAAAATTCCCATAATGCCACATGGATTGAGCCAAAATTCACATAATGCCACACGGATTGAGACAAAATTCACATAATGCCATATGGATTGAGCCAGAATTCACATAATGCCACACAGATAAAGCCAAAATTCACAATACACTTCATAAACAGGGACATTGTCCACCAAAGGCGCGCATTAAACATTTACATTACATACATACATACCATTACACGTTAAGTTACACGCCATTATGTCCATTATGTGTTATGCCAAACACCATAATGCCTATTAAAAATTATGCTACATAAGTGCTGCTTCTCTACATGCTCATTGCCAAGGGTTCCATGCTCATTGCCAGAGGTTCCATGCTCGTTGCCATGTGGGATTACATGCTCATTGCCAAGGGGGAATACATGCTCGTGGTAAATGGGGGACAGCCGCCGCCAGGAAGAAGTGATAGCCACTGACAGTGGCAGAGCCTGGCTGTATTCAGAGCACTGCAGGTCCCGGCTATTTGAAATAATACCCCTTTCACACCAGAAAATGCATTCCCAGGTTGGCCCCTTTTACACCAGCCTAGTCCCTGCATTTTATGGTGTGAGGGGGAGAGAAAACCACCCCTCCCCCCTTTAACCAGTTATCTCATTTAACCGGCTATATCTTCGGAACCAACTGACCCATTTACATGAGACAAGTATTATATTGAAGAACTTTTGAGTGGGCTTTGAATGATTTTGGTCCAGTGAAACTGGAACGTTTGGTTCCAGAGTAATCTGCCCTCAAAAACATGAACAGCCATGAAATTACATTTCAAAAATAAAAAAATCGGTTTACACGCAATATCTCTGGAACCGATTGACCGATTTGGACCAGCCTGGTATCATATTGAAGTCCCAGCGATTTGGAATTGAATAAAATCAATCACAAGCTTCTGTGATGCCAGGGCGGGAACTGGCAGCCGTCGGAACCGGGTGGGGGTCCGAATTGACGGGTCCCATATTATCCTATGGGGAAAAAACGTTACAGGTTTGCCAGGCGATATCTCCGGTTCCCGGGGGGCTAGAGACACGGGGCTGGGCTCGTTGGAAAGCCCTGGTCCTCAGCTACAAAATAAATGACAGGGGGGGCACGTGCCCGGGTGCCCCCCCCCCTGAATCCGCCACTGTATATATATATATATATATATATAGATATGGGCCTATTTCAGGTTGTTTAGCAGATTAGCAAAATCAGTGCAGGTGTGTGCGAGTCCTGACTCTGTGGTCGCTATAAAGTGAACCACATGCACAATAGCGGTGTGCCCACAAAATCTTGCGGTCATATCACGGAGTGGCACCCAGTATGCTAGAGACATCCATTGTTGTTTTGAGAAAATTTGAAAACCTACAACTGAAGTTGAATTAGGGCCAATATGATGTTTTTTAACACATTCACTTGAAGAATAATCTTTTATCGCAATCATAGATTATTCACAACTGTGCAAAATTATGACTTTTGGTAATTTTTTGGGATCATTTCATTGCATGTCTCCTGCCAATAAGAAAAGTTTTATTGTTCCTCAGTGAGAAAAACAAAATAGCAATCTAGCAAATATGATACCTTTTAATGGCTAACAAAAATAAATGTTGTTAAAATGCAAGCTTTCGAGACTTCTTAGGTCTCTTCCTCAGGCATGGTATAACAAGGTGTGTGAAGAACCACATATATATACACAGCAGAGTAGGAACAAGATGTGATAGATGGACATTCTTAAGATCAAAACAAAACAAAATAACAGAATGAGCTTGTAAATTGAGTCCTTAATTGGTTTGTAGATAAGTAGTGTGAAAGTTTTATTGTCTCTAAGTTGATGACAGACCAGAGTTAGAGCTCCGATGCCCTCACTCTCTCTGGGCCAGTCTCCTCAGATGTTGTAGTGGGCCATAAATCCCTCGGATAGATTCAGTCCTGTGTTAAGGGTGTCAAACGTTGTCATTAATTTGTATTCCCAGACCCTCCTGTCTCTTTGTGATTTGAAATTTCCTTTTAGTATAATCACTTTCATATGATCCTGATTGTGTCCTGGGCTGCAGAAATGTTTGGCCACAGGAAAGTGTGTCTTTTTTTCTTTTATTGTGTGGCGATGGGACCTCATCCTTGCCTTAAGTTTTTGTCCTGTTTCTCCAACATACAGACCCCCAATAGGACATTTGGTGCACAGAATCAGGTACACTACATTGGTAGTAGAACATGTGAATGTCCCTGGGATCTTATAGTCCTGTTGTGTGTTGGGGATCCGTACACTGTCTGTAGTGAGGATATGGGCACAGGTTTTGCAGCTCCTTACATTGCAGGGATAGGTTCCTCTTTGTGTAATGGATGGCAGTGAACTTCGGATTATAATATTTTTCAGGTTTGCAGGTTGTCGGTAACATAGTAGTGGAGGGTCTGGGAATATTGTTTTCAGGCGGTCATCTTTGTGTATGATGTGATGTAGTTTTTTTGCAGTTTTTCTTAGCACCTCAAGCTGTGGGTTGTAGGTGACTACCAGGGGTACACGGTTGTTTCTTTCTCTTTCTTTATATTGGAGAAGTTGATTTCTGGGTATCCTGATGGCTCTGATAATCTGATCGTTGATTGATGTGGGATGATATCCCTGATTTAAAAAGGTCCCTTTAAGTTGTTTTAAGTGGACATCTCTATCTGCTGGGCTGGAGCAGATGCGATGATATCTGATGGCCTGGCTGTAGACAATGGATTTTTTGATGTGTTTCGGGTGGAAGCTGTCCCATCTGAGGTATGAAGGCCGATCCATGGGTTTTCGGTATAGGGTTGTCTGTATTGCGTTGTTTTGAATTGTTATAGTGGTGTCAAGGAAGTTTATCTCGGTATATGAGTAATTCATTGTCAGGTTTATTGTTGGATGAAATCTGTTAAATTTTTCATGGAAATGTATGAGTTCTTGTTCAGAATCAGTCCAGATGATCAGGATATCATCGATGTAACGGAAGTAAGCCAAGGGTTTGATTGAGCAGGATGCCAAGAAGTCACTCTCGAGTTTTGCCATGAACAGATTGGCGTATTGCGGTGCCATTTTACTGCCCATGGCGGTCCCGGTGCGCTGTAGAAATATTTCTTTGCCAAAGGAAAAATAATTGTGTGTAAGGATGAATTTTGTAAGCTGTGTTGCAGGACCAGAAGCAATCCCATTGGACTCAAGATATATCTGGCATGCTGTCAGTCCATCTTCATGGGGGATATTGGAATATAGGGATTCCACATCCATGGTGGCAAGGATGGCTCCATTAGGGAGGGGACCTAGGGTTGATAATTTATTCAGTAGGTCCGTGGTATCTTGGAGAAAGCTGGTTGTATGTCTCACCAGTGGTTTCAGGACACCCTCTACCCATCCTGAGATTTTTTCAGTGAGGGTTCCCACGCATGAGATGATTGGCCTCCCAGGGTTGCCGGGCTTATGTATTTTGGGAAGCATGTAGAATATTCCAATTCTGGGACTGTCGGGTATCAAGTCCAAAAGTTCTGTAGACTCTGCTGACAGCCCCCTGACAAGCCTTCTCAACTCCCTTAAATATTTTTGAGTTGGATCTTTGTCTAGTTTGGTATAGTATTGGATATCCATCAGCTGTCTATTTGCTTCCTTAGTATAGTCCGATGTGTCCATGATGACTATGGCCCCACCTTTGTCTGCAGGCTTGATGGTGATTTTCTTGTTGTTTCTTAAGGTGTGAATAGCTCTTCTTTCTTGCACACTGATGTTAAAGTATTCCTTTTTATGTTTTTCCAATATTGTTGACTGGACCACATTTCTAAAAGAGTCAATATATAGGTCCAAAATGGTACTGCGGCCAGGTGGTGGTGTCCAGACAGAACTCTTCTTGTGGACTGGTCTAATTTGTGTTTGGCTATTTGTAGGTTCTGTCTCCTCTCTGTCATGGAAGAACTCCTTCAGTCTTAGTTTCCTAAAATATTCTTCCATGTCACTACATAGTTCTGTTTTGTCGAGAGGCTTGGTCGGACAGAATGTAAGTCCTCTAGATAGCACACTGACTTCTACTTTAGTGGGTTTGTGAGATGACAAATTAATCACACAGTTAAATTTACCTGTGTCTTGCTGGGAGTTCTGTTCTATCCCTCCAGACTTGGGGTGGACTTTCTGTGTGCTTGAATAAAGTCCTGCTTTTATGCGAAGTCTGTGAAGTTTCTTTTTCTTGTTATTGATTAGACACAGCTGTAGTGTTTTATAATATTGTTGTAGTATCTGTATTGAGTCCCTTGTGAGGGAGCGCTTTAAAATTTGTATTTCCATTTGGACATTTCTCTTGGTGCTGTAGAAGACATGAATAAGGTGGTTTCGCAGTCTCTCAGAAGTCCTGTAGCAGAGATGATGTGCATATTGAGTTTTGTAGGTGTGCAGAATGGGGTTCTTAAGGCAAAGTCCTTTGGGGATTAAGTGTTCCTTCTTGCATCTGGTTAGAAAAAATAAGTTGCTGTCCAGTTGAGCCAGTTTCTTCAATAAACCTTTTAGTTCCATGTGTGTGCGGTACATTCTGGTATCCTCCATTTAGTCAAAAGAAAAAAGTTTGGTACCGTGTTAGCCAGTTGATAAGAAAAGTTTTATTGTTCCTCAGTGAGAAAAACAAAATAGCAATCTAGCAAATATGATACCTTTTAATGGCTAACAAAAATAAATGTTGTTAAAATGCAAGCTTTCGAGACTTCTTAGGTCTCTTCCTCAGGCATGGTATAACAAGGTGTGTGAAGAACCACATATATATACACAGCAGAGTAGGAACAAGATGTGATAGATGGACATTCTTAAGATCAAAACAAAACAAAATAACAGAATGAGCTTGTAAATTGAGTCCTTAATTGGTTTGTAGATAAGTAGTGTGAAAGTTTTATTGTCTCTAAGTTGATGACAGACCAGAGTTAGAGCTCCGATGCCCTCACTCTCTCTGGGCCAGTCTCCTCAGATGTTGTAGTGGGCCATAAATCCCTCGGATAGATTCAGTCCTGTGTTAAGGGTGTCAAACGTTGTCATTAATTTGTATTCCCAGACCCTCCTGTCTCTTTGTGATTTGAAATTTCCTTTTAGTATAATCACTTTCATATGATCCTGATTGTGTCCTGGGCTGCAGAAATGTTTGGCCACAGGAAAGTGTGTCTTTTTTTCTTTTATTGTGTGGCGATGGGACCTCATCCTTGCCTTAAGTTTTTGTCCTGTTTCTCCAACATACAGACCCCCAATAGGACATTTGGTGCACAGAATCAGGTACACTACATTGTGCCCATATCCTCACTACAGACAGTGTACGGATCCCCAACACACAACAGGACTATAAGATCCCAGGGACATTCACATGTTCTACTACCAATGTAGTGTACCTGATTCTGTGCACCAAATGTCCTATTGGGGGTCTGTATGTTGGAGAAACAGGACAAAAACTTAAGGCAAGGATGAGGTCCCATCGCCACACAATAAAAGAAAAAAAGACACACTTTCCTGTGGCCAAACATTTCTGCAGCCCAGGACACAATCAGGATCATATGAAAGTGATTATACTAAAAGGAAATTTCAAATCACAAAGAGACAGGAGGGTCTGGGAATACAAATTAATGACAACGTTTGACACCCTTAACACAGGACTGAATCTATCCGAGGGATTTATGGCCCACTACAACATCTGAGGAGACTGGCCCAGAGAGAGTGAGGGCATCGGAGCTCTAACTCTGGTCTGTCATCAACTTAGAGACAATAAAACTTTCACACTACTTATCTACAAACCAATTAAGGACTCAATTTACAAGCTCATTCTGTTATTTTGTTTTGTTTTGATCTTAAGAATGTCCATCTATCACATCTTGTTCCTACTCTGCTGTGTATATATATGTGGTTCTTCACACACCTTGTTATACCATGCCTGAGGAAGAGACCTAAGAAGTCTCGAAAGCTTGCATTTTAACAACATTTATTTTTGTTAGCCATTAAAAGGTATCATATTTGCTAGATTGCTATTTTGTTTTTCTCACTGAGGAACAATAAAACTTTTCTTATCAACTGGCTAACACGGTACCAAACTTTTTTCTTTTGACTAAATGGAGGATACCAGAATGTACCGCACACACATGGAACTAAAAGGTTTATTGAAGAAACTGGCTCAACTGGACAGCAACTTATTTTTTCTAACCAGATGCAAGAAGGAACACTTAATCCCCAAAGGACTTTGCCTTAAGAACCCCATTCTGCACACCTACAAAACTCAATATGCACATCATCTCTGCTACAGGACTTCTGAGAGACTGCGAAACCACCTTATTCATGTCTTCTACAGCACCAAGAGAAATGTCCAAATGGAAATACAAATTTTAAAGCGCTCCCTCACAAGGGACTCAATACAGATACTACAACAATATTATAAAACACTACAGCTGTGTCTAATCAATAACAAGAAAAAGAAACTTCACAGACTTCGCATAAAAGCAGGACTTTATTCAAGCACACAGAAAGTCCACCCCAAGTCTGGAGGGATAGAACAGAACTCCCAGCAAGACACAGGTAAATTTAACTGTGTGATTAATTTGTCATCTCACAAACCCACTAAAGTAGAAGTCAGTGTGCTATCTAGAGGACTTACATTCTGTCCGACCAAGCCTCTCGACAAAACAGAACTATGTAGTGACATGGAAGAATATTTTAGGAAACTAAGACTGAAGGAGTTCTTCCATGACAGAGAGGAGACAGAACCTACAAATAGCCAAACACAAATTAGACCAGTCCACAAGAAGAGTTCTGTCTGGACACCACCACCTGGCCGCAGTACCATTTTGGACCTATATATTGACTCTTTTAGAAATGTGGTCCAGTCAACAATATTGGAAAAACATAAAAAGGAATACTTTAACATCAGTGTGCAAGAAAGAAGAGCTATTCACACCTTAAGAAACAACAAGAAAATCACCATCAAGCCTGCAGACAAAGGTGGGGCCATAGTCATCATGGACACATCGGACTATACTAAGGAAGCAAATAGACAGCTGATGGATATCCAATACTATACCAAACTAGACAAAGATCCAACTCAAAAATATTTAAGGGAGTTGAGAAGGCTTGTCAGGGGGCTGTCAGCAGAGTCTACAGAACTTTTGGACTTGATACCCGACAGTCCCAGAATTGGAATATTCTACATGCTTCCCAAAATACATAAGCCCGGCAACCCTGGGAGGCCAATCATCTCATGCGTGGGAACCCTCACTGAAAAAATCTCAGGATGGGTAGAGGGTGTCCTGAAACCACTGGTGAGACATACAACCAGCTTTCTCCAAGATACCACGGACCTACTGAATAAATTATCAACCCTAGGTCCCCTCCCTAATGGAGCCATCCTTGCCACCATGGATGTGGAATCCCTATATTCCAATATCCCCCATGAAGATGGACTGACAGCATGCCAGATATATCTTGAGTCCAATGGGATTGCTTCTGGTCCTGCAACACAGCTTACAAAATTCATCCTTACACACAATTATTTTTCCTTTGGCAAAGAAATATTTCTACAGCGCACCGGGACCGCCATGGGCAGTAAAATGGCACCGCAATACGCCAATCTGTTCATGGCAAAACTCGAGAGTGACTTCTTGGCATCCTGCTCAATCAAACCCTTGGCTTACTTCCGTTACATCGATGATATCCTGATCATCTGGACTGATTCTGAACAAGAACTCATACATTTCCATGAAAAATTTAACAGATTTCATCCAACAATAAACCTGACAATGAATTACTCATATACCGAGATAAACTTCCTTGACACCACTATAACAATTCAAAACAACGCAATACAGACAACCCTATACCGAAAACCCATGGATCGGCCTTCATACCTCAGATGGGACAGCTTCCACCCGAAACACATCAAAAAATCCATTGTCTACAGCCAGGCCATCAGATATCATCGCATCTGCTCCAGCCCAGCAGATAGAGATGTCCACTTAAAACAACTTAAAGGGACCTTTTTAAATCAGGGATATCATCCCACATCAATCAACGATCAGATTATCAGAGCCATCAGGATACCCAGAAATCAACTTCTCCAATATAAAGAAAGAGAAAGAAACAACCGTGTACCCCTGGTAGTCACCTACAACCCACAGCTTGAGGTGCTAAGAAAAACTGCAAAAAAACTACATCACATCATACACAAAGATGACCGCCTGAAAACAATATTCCCAGACCCTCCACTACTATGTTACCGACAACCTGCAAACCTGAAAAATATTATAATCCGAAGTTCACTGCCATCCATTACACAAAGAGGAACCTATCCCTGCAATGTAAGGAGCTGCAAAACCTGTGCCCATATCCTCACTACAGACAGTGTACGGATCCCCAACACACAACAGGACTATAAGATCCCAGGGACATTCACATGTTCTACTACCAATGTAGTGTACCTGATTCTGTGCACCAAATGTCCTATTGGGGGTCTGTATGTTGGAGAAACAGGACAAAAACTTAAGGCAAGGATGAGGTCCCATCGCCACACAATAAAAGAAAAAAAGACACACTTTCCTGTGGCCAAACATTTCTGCAGCCCAGGACACAATCAGGATCATATGAAAGTGATTATACTAAAAGGAAATTTCAAATCACAAAGAGACAGGAGGGTCTGGGAATACAAATTAATGACAACGTTTGACACCCTTAACACAGGACTGAATCTATCCGAGGGATTTATGGCCCACTACAACATCTGAGGAGACTGGCCCAGAGAGAGTGAGGGCATCGGAGCTCTAACTCTGGTCTGTCATCAACTTAGAGACAATAAAACTTTCACACTACTTATCTACAAACCAATTAAGGACTCAATTTACAAGCTCATTCTGTTATTTTGTTTTGTTTTGATCTTAAGAATGTCCATCTATCACATCTTGTTCCTACTCTGCTGTGTATATATATGTGGTTCTTCACACACCTTGTTATACCATGCCTGAGGAAGAGACCTAAGAAGTCTCGAAAGCTTGCATTTTAACAACATTTATTTTTGTTAGCCATTAAAAGGTATCATATTTGCTAGATTGCTATTTTGTTTTTCTCACTGAGGAACAATAAAACTTTTCTTATCAACTGGCTAACACGGTACCAAACTTTTTTCCTGCCAATAAGGCTCGGTTTTCTCACAGAACTCACAAGTCCACATTTTTTATTTTGGCTTATTGTATACATAGCACTGTATTGAATTGCGTGCGAATAGTTCCACCGCCAAGGGCACAAAACCAATAAGGAAGCACACTTGCTGCACTATCGGCAGCTAGCAGGGTACCTGGAAAGGCACCTCACTACCTGCTGTTCTCTGACATCATAAAGCCATGTGCATTAGGGGAACTGGCCCTGGATACTCTAGTGTCATTCTACGTGTCTAATCACAAGATACCTGGTGGCCCCGAATTCTGATATTTCACCGCTAGTTCCTCTAGAGAGAAAGTGGATTTTCTTTTCACTTGTTAGCCAAATTATTATCCAGGCATGATAATTATTTCATTTGGGTGCATTAGTAAATCGAAGGAAGCTCCAAAGTTGGCCCAGCCTGTGACTCCAGAGTAGCGTACGGTTTGTAGGCCAGATCCAAGACAGATGGGCTAATTGCTTTAAAATCTATGGTGTTTGAGGCACCATTTAACATATCAATAAATTAACAAGATTATATCCCAGTTTTTAGTGTAATTTACTTCTTGTCCCAACCAATCATTATAATAGCATATCAGAACTTCTTAATTTTAGTGCACCAAAACATTAAATGAATAACAATTGTATTGTGTTTTTGTTGCCGTTTTTTAAATAGACCAGTAAATGACCACTGCTAATATATTCGCTGGGGCAGTGGGGTAAATAGAAATGTTGTGCCTTCCTGCCAAAAACATCTTTTGCATGTTGCCAGGGGTTACATGTTTGTTGTTAGGAGTTTCATGCGTTGTTACCAGGGGTTATAATCTCGTTGACATGGGTTTCATGCTTGTTGCCATGGGTTTCATGCTCATTGCCAGGGGTTTCATGCTTGGTGTCGGGGGTTAAAATCTCGTTGCCAGGGGTTTCATGCTTGTTACCAGGGGTTAAATGCTCACAGGTGTGCCAGCAGCTATTTTTGGAGGGTTAATTTAAGCAGATTCCATTTGGACGCCCAGACCGCATTTATTGTGTATAGACCATGCCCCAATGCAGTGCCAGTTCACCCAAGACACCGCTTGGACTGTGGTGACATTCCTACGCCACTGGGCATCAGGCCCCCAAACCATAATCTATGGAAAGTCAGTATAACACCAGAAACCAGGGGTGAGATTTAATAGGATGAGAGATTCAGAAAGTGAGAGATTTGGTAAGAATTCTCCAGTTTTTTTACGGTGGCAATCATTTACACTGCAAAACCAGTTTGATTTTGCAGTGTAAATGATTGCCGCTTTTAAAAAAAAAACCTGGAGATTTCTTACCAAATCTCTCACTTTCTGAATCTCTCATCCTATTAAATCTCACCCCAGGAATTTATCCCGGATCCCTTGTGTAACACACCAGAAAATCTGCAATTTTTCGACCCCCGTGGTTTTTTTTTTACCTTTTGTGATAACAGTATAAAATCCGGGCAACTTTTTCTAGTAAAGTTGGGTTGAAGTGAAACAAATTTCCTTCCAAAAGGGCATCAAAATTTTATATTATCGGTTCTGTTTTTTTTTTTTCTTTTTCTTGATAGATACTATTTTGGAATCACTAGCATGGAATGTTAGGGAAAGATACCTAAAGGGGGGCTAATTTCACCTCAATCCCCAGATTACGTTGAGCCACCTCCGCGATTTTCAAATTCAATTACGTTTTGAAGATTGCATTGATTCAAGCTCCGCATCCTTCATTAAACGAGGTTTTGTTTTTGTTTATTTGTTTGTCATTATTCATCTTACAATGTTTCCGAATCAGGCGTCTATGGTAATGTTTTCATTTCTATGATTATGAAAATCAAAGCGTTGTTTATACGATGCGTCTATGCATGCTAGCAGGTACTTGGAAAGTTGTGCTTGTACGAGCTTTCAAGTTGTCGTCGTGGATCTCTAGATATCACAGAATAAAAGCCAACACAACAGGAGCCCGTGCCTTCATTGCGCAGGAACCATAGTGTTTCATAATGCACTCATCAAAACGTACACTGTTGTCAGTTTATTAATACAATCCATCCTAGAGGCCTCTTTCTCCAATGCACTTTGTAATCGAGTGGCATTTGCATATTGACAGCTTGACAATAAAGACATCCGAACGTATGATCAATGCTTGATCTCCCCGCTCAAAGAATTGAGAAGATTATAAAAACAAACTTTTGTCATCTCCTAGGAACCATGTTTCACACAGTAATAACTGCCTGCATCCAGAATTAATATACTCGCCGCATTACTGCTCGATAAACAGCAATATACATTTTTGTTTAGATTCTGTCAGCGAATCAAGCGCAGCGGCCTCATGATGAAGCTGTCCAATGATTTTTAATGCAACACATTTATTTCCGCCGTGAATTTTCTTTCTGTTTTTCCATTCTTATTATCTGTTAATTTGTATCTAGGAGAGATGAGCCAAGGAATGTTTTCTCAGCTATACCGTTGAAAATGGGAAGCAATTGAACATTAAACTGCACATCTAATTTAAATGCCAGGTATTAACCCCCCCTTTCCGTTGGTTCTGACTTACGCTGGTTTCCAAAGATAAACTCCAGATTTGGAGTTGGTTTCATTTATAAAAGAAGCGACGTTACCCAGTTTAGACAATTCTCCCCATTATACTGAAGACACTCAGAAGATCATTACTATAAACCGCGTCCTCCCGGAATTACGGAATTTTGTGACAGATGAGCTGGTCTCTAATTGCGTTTTGAAATTTCTAGTAATTGGGAATTTATTTGCTTTCGGCTTCTGAATGTAATTCACACTTTCTTGTTTACTACATTTCGAAGGTCTGAATGTTAAGTGTGTACTAGTATTGTTTCAATGTCATTTATAGTTTTTTTCTTTTCGTCTTGTGTTTGAGATGTACTATGCCTTGGGGAGTGATATGGTGGCGACAGATACAAGCTAATCAGCACCTAACCACGTTACAGGCTGTGTTTGAATGACAGGTGCTGATTGGCTGGTACTTTATCTCTGTAAAACTACAGTAAATTAAGCATTTATTTCCTAATGTGTACATAGACCAGCGTAATGCATGTTAAAATACAGTTTTATATTTCTCTGCAGGTATTGCGCAGATGGGTGGTTGAATCTTTTTATGTCCCTCCCGTCTGCTTGCCGTTTCCCATTTCCGCTCACTAGACTATGCTCCTAGACAGTGCTAGATGCTCTCCATGGACAGCACTAGTTGCTGATGAAAGATGTGTTGATTGCAGCATTGGGGGATATAATAGCTCTCCTGAGCTTTGTAACAAGGTTGGCTTGGAGTCACTTGCAGTTGTGGAGCCCTGATGGTGTTGAACAGTAAGAATGCCATTGGTTAGAATCCCAACACCGGCATCATGACTGCCAAAACCCAACATAAACTAGCCACTAAATACAACTCTACCAATAACCTTCCCTTCCTGTGGCCTAAAGGTGGCCATACACACGCAGATTTATCTTCAGATCTGGCTGGTTGGAACAAAAACATGGTTATGGAGGAGAGTAAATGACAGTTGACCAGTTGCTTATACAGGTTGAGTATCCCGTATCCAAAATGCTCGGGACCAGGAGAATTTTGGATAACGGATTATTCCGTATTTCGGAATATTTTAATATTTCAATGATGTATTTTGAAGTATCTTGCATTTATGCTGTATAAACACATAATATACACACAAATATATTTTATTACCACATAAAATACACACAAACATATTTTAATTGTTCAAAAAACAAGGTTTCAAAACGTGAAACAAAATGTGTGTACTATCTCAGCACTGAATTTGAATGCCAAGCAATCATTGTCTTGCACATATATAGTGCCAGTTACATATCATGTCCCCAGTGATGCTGTTACATATGTCCCCAGTGAGTTTTTAGCAAAAAAAAAAAAAAATTTCACTTTCTGGAATGTCCGTATTTCGGAATAATTCGGATAACGGATATTCGGATACGGGATACTCGACCTGTAAATGCTGGAAAACTGCCAAACTGTCACTCATCCATAACCATGTGTTTGTTCCAACCAGCCAGATCTGAAGATAAATCTTACTAGTGTATGGGCACCTTAACCCTAACCTTCTCCTCCCACAACCTAACCCTAACCTGCATCCAACTTTCCGCTCCTGCAGCCTTAACCTAATCCTCCCAAATATCGGAATGCCAACTACATCCCTCTAACGGATTGGGAGGATTCTGTAGCATGTGGGAGGAGCTTCACGTTGAGCAATCCCAATGCTGCCAAATGTTTGGTTCAGCTGAAAACTAGATTTGCAAAAAATGTTGGCACGACTTTGAGCCTCTATGTAAGCGTGTTCTGCAGCAGCGGAAAATTAGACCAATTATTAAGATTTTATTTTTTTAATAACCTGTTCTCTTGTATTTCCTGGTTGTAAAAATTTTATTGTCTTACCTTTACCTCTTACTTCGGGAATGTCTTTTAACATGGTTCATCCCATCTGAGCCATGCTAACGCGTGACACCACAATAGTGGCATGGCCTTCTTTTTTACGTTTCATACATAACTTATGAAAGTAGGCTCTGCGCATTGTCTGAATACCTCTGGGTAATGTATTCCAATTGTATCTATTATTTACTGTCTTTTACACCTTCCTGCGCTATAAATAAACCATTTAATCATTACGTATATAATGTTGATGCAATATCCATCTCACAGACCAAATGGCTAACCAGCCTTTCTCTGAACTGATTCATCCCTTCTGTCAGCCAGTAAATAATCCATAATTTTGACTGTGAGTTGGAAGGGTCAGGAAGGATGTCAGTCTGCTATTACTCCCAGTCCTAGTCTTGGTAATATATATCCTGCTGCCTATCAGCTGTGTGAGAACAGGAAAGTATAAGTATCTATCTATCTATCTATCTATCTATCTATCTAATCTATCTAATCTATCTAATCTATCTGTCTGTCTGTCTATTAATCTGTCTGTCTGTCTGTCTGTCTGTCTGTGTCTGTCTGTCTGTCTGTCTGTCTGTCTATCTATCTATCTATCTATCTATCTATCTATCTATCTATCTACAGTATCTCTGTATAATAATTGCTTAAGGTCAGTACTCTCTCCTGAAAGCATGCACTTGAGCCAGGGTGGATGGAGATGAGTATGGGGAAGGGGACCTGGATGTAGCAGAGCAGAAAGGGGTGGGGTGGACAGAGCAGAGCAGGAAAAGTGCTCCACTCGATAGATGACAGTGCAAGCACCAATCAGAGAAAGGAGGGGAAGAGGATAGGTGTGGGGGTTTCTTAAAGATCTCTATGGGCTGGAGGTAACAGCGTCTGAGTTCAGAGGCAATGCGGGTTGCAGGCTGAAGTTAGATGTTTGTTTAAAAGGGCAATTGCCCCCTTAAAAAAGTCTGAGTTGGGCCGGCAACCCACATGGCCGCTGGACTCGGGACGCTATTACCCCCAACCTCTACAGTACTGTATATCTTTATTTTTCTGTGAATTTCTACTCTATGTCTCTCTCTCTCTCTCTCACTCTCTCTCTCTCTCCGTCTAGTTCATCTGTATGTATTACTGACTCATTTCAGGTGGTGCTAAATCCAAACATTTTATTGTCACTGTGTTTTCCAACCCTGCGAAGTCATTTTGCTTAGGACTCCGCACGTTATTCCTCTGTAAGTGGATTTTGCACATTCCCCACCTTCCCCTGATTCCTTATAGCATAGAAGCAATTGCTGCAGCCAATCTGCTTTATCTGAAGTATAATCTGCAGTGTGTTTATTCACTCTCTGACTTCATTTCCTCATTTTTTACAGCTGACCCTGTTTTACCTGCCCACTTTTTATCTCTACGGCATGTTTCTGGGATTAGCCGCACAAGTAGGATATAAAAGCATACATGTGGCCATAAGAAATTATAGTTAATTAGCTATTAAAAAATTAGCCTCTGTGTGTGTGTGTGTGTGTGTGTGTGTGTGTGTGTGTGTGTATGTATATATATATATATATATCGGTAGTTTTGTTAGAAGCAGTCAACTGATATATCTGTAGGCTTCTGTTTCAGGTCATCTGTTTTTAACTCATTTGATAGTTATTATGGATGTGCTTTTGCTGGGCCCAGTTATTTAATACTGAAATTTTTTACAGTTTAGGTTTAAAAATAAATGTCACCAATGTCTGGAAGATAAAAAAAATTCCCAAATTATATCATTTTCAAATCACTGCTACTAATTTGTCTGTTGCCTTCTGGCAGAAATAAATGACTTACTAAGGCTGTTTTTAAAATACTACTGATTAATCCAGCGGTTTATTAACTCGCCTGTATAGAGATCTACAAAGAACTTGATTTTTGTGACCTCTTGCTTACTAGACCCTAACAGAACATGTTCCTATAAGAAATGTTTAACACTCTACTGGGGGTAAATTTACTATAGCTTCGCCATGTCCATGCACCTAATTCCCTCCTGTGGCTTATAGAGAAGCATTGAGCGGCAATGTTGCAGTGCGGACATTTTGGCACGACAAACAAGCGCGAGAAGCTGAACCGCTGCAACGATGAGCGTGGCTACATCTATATGTTTCATTTTACCAGTATTCTGATAGGCAAGCCCATCGAATGTCAAATAAATGGGGGTGTTTTCAAAGGGAACATAAAATAGGCTGGATCAGCAATAGATCATTATTAGAACGCTCTATTATGTTGATGATAATTCTCTTAACATAATAGAGAAAATGTTTGTTTTGTTTTTGGTCTTGGAGTAGTTAATAGTTGCTGTGTCCTAGACTTATTTGTAATGATACTGTACAAAAATACTAATGTTACCATCTGGCATAGCTAACTTGTGTGTGGAATAAAGATCTCTGGAGATACATGCTGTTTAAAACACATTCATTACTGAAATCTAGTACAGTACATGAGTGGAGGAAAACATTTTTTTTGAGATGGCTGAGGTGAGAACTGTTATGTGTACAGCAGGCAGTTAGCCTGTCAGTCAGGGGAAGTGCTTCCTGGGTTCGCCAGTCAGTTAGGGGAAGTCCTTCCTTAGTTGGCTTTTTAGTCTGGGGAAGTTCTTCCTGGGTTGGCCTGTTAGTCAGGGCATGTGTTTCCTGGGTTGGCCTGTTAGTCAGGGGAGTGCTTCCTGAGTTGGCCTGTCAATCAGGGAGAGTGATTACTGAGTTAGCCTGTCAGGGCTAGTGCTTCCTGGGTTGGCCTGTTTGTCTCGGAAAATGCTTCCTGGGTTGACCTGTTAGTCATGGGAGTGCTTCCTGGGTTTGTTTGTCAGTCAGGGAAAGTGATTTCTGGGTTGTTCTGTCATGTCAGGGGAAGTGCTTCATGGGTTGGCCTGAGCCCCTAAGGGGGGAGTATTTTCTAGGTTGGCCTGTCAGGCAGAGGAAGTGCTTCCAGGGTGGCGTATCCGTCAGGGGCAGTGCATCCTGGGTTGGCCTGTACGGTAGGGGAAATGCTTCCTGTCAGTCAGAGGGAGGGCTTCCTGATTTGGACTGTCAGTCAGAGGAAGTGCTTCCTTGGGTTGGCCTGTCAGTCAGAGGAAGGGCTTCCTGATTTGGGCAGTCAGTCAGAGGAAGTGCTTCCTTGGGTTGGCCTGTCAGTCAGAGGAAGTGCTTTCTGGGTTGGCCTGTGCCCCAAAGTTATATTGAAAAAACAATCACTAAAATAATAACAGAAAGAACAGTTATATTGTTTATTTTTGTACTTTCATACTTAACTGCCTAAAGTTTAAAAGAACTGTAAAACAAATCTAAATAGGTTGTACAATTTGGGGAAACAACATTATCGTGCCCACATATATGTTTTGGACAACCACGATGGTTCCAGTGTGACAACACACAGAGGAGCACTGCCAGGTGTGAGCGACTAAACTTCTAATAGCTATTGTAAGTACCTACGAGGTAGTGGTGCATAAGCCATCTAATTGGCTATGACTCCTGTCCAATGAGTTGCCCCATGCAGGACACACCCACCAAGTTCAGAGAATCCTATCCAAGCTGCCAGCACAAATAGAAAACTGGATCAGGGGCACAAATGGCTGTAGCTTTGGCAATTCCAGGGGTGGCAATCTTGCTGATGCCAGGTATTTACTGTAAGTTGGACATGTGTCGACAGAATAGAAACGTGCGCAGGGTCATTTAATACTAGCACGCGGGCAGACACGCAATATTGCCTGACACTACCAGCCGCACATGACCCCACATTATTTTACTGCTATTTTGGCTTTAAAAATATACTACATTGTTTTTAATCTCATATCATTTATATATGGGGATTCTTGTGTTGCCATTTATACCGCTCGCGCAAGCAATCGGGGAAATAAATGAGGTGACTACCAGTGACAGAATGAGTTTGTATTCTCTTCTCAAATTCTCAATCAATGTTATGTACGTTTTAATCTCAGATCAGCAATTGCTTCCTGCAGAACGTTGGAAAAATGAAATTTACAGAAACATGATAGAGCGAAGAGGGGGCTATTTATCAGGCCCATGGTGTTGGCAGAGTGGTCAAAATTGAACTGTGTGCCACAACTAATTTGAGAAAAATAGCCAAAAATGTCAAACAACAATGCAGCACTCCGCTAGAAGCGGGTAATTGTTTTGCTTTTCTTCCAGGTGTGAATGTCGCTTTAAAATGAGCTATTTTTAAATGTATTTATGATAATATCCTGCAGATCTGATAGTTATTTGTTATTCTGGAGAGGCACCATAATGCACACATTTAATACCATAATGTTGGGATTGCAGAACATCTTATGCAGGTAGTTATATCTTCTATGTAATTCAATGGCATAGGGCAGATTTTACATGGATCAAATGACAGGAAAATCTCAATCGGATTTGCTTTTAAGAAACACAGAAGGCTGACTAAGCCTGAGGTGACATAAACCACTGAGGGTTCTCACAGGGTACACTCTGCTGTTGGTCACATGTTATTCTAATGAGGATGGGCACAAGTCCTATCAGAGCAGGGGGAGTGTTTAGATAGGGTAGGAATGATCACGAGATAGAGTGATCACCCTCTGTCCAAGAAGCCCCACCCACCCTTCCCTATTTCTCTTCCTCTTCGGCGGCGGTAAAGAACGGTCATTCTTTAAGAACTCTGTATGTGTGTAGGTAGTGGGGTGCACTCTCCCTCGACATCGGTTGTCATGGGCCATGCTTCTGTCCGGGGGATGGCCGTCACCACCAGGCCTGGTGGCTGACCAGGGAGAGTGGTCACCCAGCGTTGTATGTATGCTTAAGTGATCTTTAACCCCACCTTTCCTATAGTGACCGTTCTTTAGTGCCGCCACCATTCATAGTCTTAGTTAATTGTCAAAATAAATTTGACATTCTGTTTTTGAAACGCCAGCACTTTGTGTCGTGTCTTTATTTTAAGTTAAGTTATATAAGGTTTAAAGTTAAGTTTGTATTTAAGTGTATCAAACGACAGGGTGGACCAGGGGGATACCCTATGGTGAGTTTATACCATTCAGGTGTTAGTGAGAAACAAGACAGATTTTACCCGTTACAAGCTCATCTGTTCTTCTGCAGAACCTTGTAAGTATTTGATTCTGCCAAGCCTCAAATCTCTCTCTCTCTCTCTCTCTCTCTCTCTCTAAATCCTCATCTATTTGAGGTGAAGTACCGGCAGTGACCAGAGGCCACTCGACTTACCAAATTACTCTTTAACAGAAGTGAAACCATCATTGGGCCAGATTCTCTAAGCTTCAAAAGTGATAAAATGGAGAGTGATAAACAGCCAACCAATCAGTTCCTGCCTGACATTTTTCAAACACAGTTTGTAACATGGCAGGTAGGAGCTGATTGGTTGGCTGTTTATCACTCTCCATTTTATCACTTTTGAAGCTTAGAGAATCTGGCCCATTATCTGTTTCAAACTTCCTGGATATGGATGGAGAAAGCTGTGAAGACCGAAATTAAAAGTAGGAGCAGATAGGGACTAAGCAGTCATTTTGACAGGCTTTTAAATATATATATATATATATATATATATATATATATATATATATATATATATAAGGCTATATACTCCTCACCTCTGAGGTGAAGTACTACCAGTGACCACAAGAGGCCTCTCGATGGACCAAAGTACTCGTTAACAGAAGGTTAAAATAATAATTAACCTTTTCAAACTTGCTGGTTATGGAGGGAGGTAGCTGTGAAGACAGAGATTGGAGGTAGGAGCTGATAGGAACTAAGCCGCAATTTTGACAGGCTTTAAACTGGTGAGCTAAATAAAAAAAATAAAAAAACATTTTGCTAATAAATCTCCCCTCAGATATGGGAGTACTTATTTATTCAGAGCCCAGAAAAATCCATGGTCATTATATACAAATGTTTATAAAATAATTGGAATTAATTACCCACAATGCTTGGCTGTTAGTATTTTCTGAATCAGGGTATTTTCAGTGCTGTGCGACTTTTACAAATTTATATTAGTAAAATCCCGTCTTTCTTTACACACTACCCATGGCAAATGCCAGATCTGCAGATGGTCTGATGGGCTGGCCTAGTCCGCAGTTATAGGCTGAGTCATTCAGAGGCGAAGAAGTCTCCCGATCGCCATGGGAGCAAACCATGTTGCAACACTTCCGGTTCGATCTGCAGCGTCATCAGCATCTCCCTTTTGCCTGACCAGCAAACCACTAGGAGCTATCTGCGCTGCCCACAGACATCAGCGATCATCTGCCCTGCACTGACACTGTGTGTAGGAAACAGCAACATTAATCCTACAGGCATTAGCGGGAACCCCGGAGACAGTACACAGCCAGAGGCCAGACACAGGGGGAACCTATTCCTTACTGCACACTAGTCCTACGCTACACCTTAATATAAGGATACACATACCGCTCACTTCCACTCCACTCTTAAGTACTTTGGCTATTTCAAACTGGGAGGAGGGGCTACTCATAAATGAAAATCCTAATCAAGGGGTACAGGAGAGAAAAAAGGTTGGGAACCACTGCCCTAGAGTAAACAGGGGTTGGCCTGTGTGCTTTAAGTCCTAAGTTTAGTCCCAGTCCGGCCAATTATCAGTGTTCTACCAGGGGGGTACATGATAGAAAGGGGGGACATGATAGAAACTTTCAAATATATCAAGGGCTTTAACAAGGTACAGGTGGGAGACATTCTTCACAGGAAGAGGAGCAACAGAACACGAGGACATGCACTGACACTAGAGGGAGGAAGATTCAGGGGAAATGTGAGGAAGAATTACTTCACAGAAAGAGTAGTAGATAAGTGGAATAGCCTACCATCAGAGGTGGTAGACGCAAATACAGTAGTACAATTTAAACATGCTTGGGATAGGCATATTGATATCCTTACATAAAAATAAGGATCAAATATGGTTTGAGGTAACATGTTTAAAAAAAGGGGCAGACTAGATGGGCCAAGTGGTTCTTATCTGCCGTCAAATTCTATGTTTCTATGTTTCTATGTTTACCACCGTACCAGTAAAAACAAATGCTCGTAGATTTACTGTGTCTATGAGATCATTATCAAATATCAGCAATTATTTACTTTTTTCCATTCTGGTCCTTGAACTCTCTGGATAACAGTTTATGGTTCATTACTTATACTCATACTGCAGGCTCCCTACTGTTTTATGTACAGTATTAAACCGTTTTGATGATAACAGTAGCTACAGTCATATTGGCCGCCTAATATTCGGTGCTATATGACTTACGAAGAGAACATACAACTACAGTATGTGTTTTGTCTCTAAAACACAAGGCATAAAGTTACAGTTTATAATAAGAAAACACATTAAACATTTTGCTGTGGTAAAGGTTAATCACTGTGGTTCTTATTGTACATTGTCTGCGGTGGTGACATCACAGCACTTCCTCACATGCAGGGGTACTGCTTATGTGTATCAGGTTTGTCATGTCACTGGTTCCTAATGAGTTTTTTGTACTTTTAAAAAAGTATACTTATTTCGAACTATAGTTCGGATATTTTGGCCTAGCGTTGGCTGGGTGTGGTTTTGGATGAAGGGGTGTGATCTTGCCTATCGACCCCCATTTTCATAATTTTGGGGAGTGTCCTCTACTCTCCCTGAGCAGCTGGATAGCTCCCATCTCACCTGCCCGCACCGTTAGAACAGCACAGTACAGTATCTACTGTATTCAGTACCTACATACCCTCCAACATCTCGGATGCCAAAATCAGTACAGGGGGTAAGGCCATAGATAGGGGCGTGTTCATGGGTAAAAGAGGTGTGGTCATGACGCTTTAACTATCCAGTTGTTTAAAAGTTTGGCACTACCTGAGGGTTCCTGATGTTCTAGAAGTGTAGGCACAGGGCAGGAATGTCCCTATACTTCTGACAGTCCCGTCGGCTGTGCGGGGTCTGGCTGGAAAGGATAATTTGGCTGCTGTTGGTACCCGCTGCTGGGTCCTCCGTGCTGTGGCACTTCAGGGCCCCTGCTGGTGACTTCATGCCGCCCATTCTTGATCCTGGCGGCGGCTTGTGCCAGTCACTGCTGATTGGCTGTGCACAGCCTGCTGGGACTAGTAGTATGCCCACAGCTATACTGTGATGTCCCCCAACCGCAGGCTATCCCTGGGAGATGTAGTCCAGGCCGGCCACTCAGTTGGAAGGTATGTGTCTATTCAGGACACTGTGACCCATGGATGGGACAGTAAGACAATGCTCAAATAGTGGTACTGCTCGCTGTAATCGTCACAGGAGGAATGGTTTGAGATACTGTAGATAGACCAATAGATATGCTATAGATAAATTAATAGATAAACAGATAGATATGAGATAGCTAGATATACAGATAGATAGATAGATAGATAGATAGATAGATAGATAGATAGATAGATAGATTGGTAGATCGATAGATAGATAGATAGATAGATAGATAGATAGATAGATAGATAGATAGATAGATAGATAGATAGATAGATAGATAGATAGATTGATTGATAGATTGATAAATATAGACAGACAGACAGATAGATAGATAGATAGATAGATAGATAGATAGATAGATAGATAGATAGTGTAGATAGATATGAGAAAGTTAGATATGTCATAGATAGATAGCTATGAGATAGATAGATAGATAGATAGATAGATTGATTGATAGATTGATAAATATAGACAGACAGATAGATAGATAGATAGATAGATAGATAGATAGATAGATAGATAGATAGATAGATAGATAGATAGTGTAGATAGATATGAGAAAGTTAGATATGTCATAGATAGATAGCTATGAGATAGATAGATAGATAGATAGATAGAGAGAGATAGACAGATAGTATAGATAGATCTTAGATAGATAGATAGATAGATAGATAGATAGATAGATAGATATTAGATAGATAAATCATAAACAAACATGAGATACTGGTAAAATAGATATTGTAGGTAGATAGATACTGTAGAGAGATATGCAATAGATAGATATGAGATAAACAGATACTCTAGGTAGGTTGATATATACTGTAGGTAGATATATATTAGATAAATAGATACTGTAGGTAGATAAATATAAGATATCTAATAGATACTGTAAGTAGATAGATACAGTCGATAGATATTAGATAGATATGAGATAGGTAGATAGATACTATAGATAGATAGATAAATAGATAGATAGATAGATATTAGATAGATATGAGATAGGTAGATAGATACTATAGATAGATAGATAGTGGAATGCATTTTGCTATATTATTACATCCCGCGTTCCTGTCACTGGGAGGATATAACGCTCTGACATTCAGTTGCAGTATACGATAGGAAGATCGCAGTGGGAATATACATTTATTGAGTGTGTGATCTCGGGTTCCGGACAGAGCTTTCTGCATCTAAATATAAAGCCTGCCAAATCCTGCAAAAGAATGAACTTGCAACCCCAATCACCTTCATGCCAATGATGCTGTGTGCCAGATTAGTTTAGTCCTCTGTAAAGTGATTTGATAGCTCTGCTTAATGTCACAGTGAAAGGGCAGAAGCCTGTAGAGGAAAGCAGTAAATGTCTTTCTCCCAACCTGGCACCACACCTGAGGGCATCATTCTCTACGTGAGGCGGCAAGAACGTGGCGTTCCCTGGCTCACAGATGCATTGTAAAGTTGAACATGGCATATTCTTTGTTTGTGTGAGACGGCTCAACTTGGAGAATTCCGTCAAAAACACCTGAACAAGCAGACAGCGTATAAAATATTAAGTGCCACCAGAGGTTCACGGAGAACAATTGTAACATGCTGCTTTTATTTTACCAATCACAGGAAGGCAAAAAGAGAATCCACACAGTGCGCTCAGCTCGGCTGAAATAAAACCGTGCCAGGGAAGCAGAACACTTGTCTATCTCCCCATTGTAAACTACAGGGATGGAACGCCCATGGGGGCTTATCAGGAGCAGCCCCGGGCCAGAAAATAAACTTATATACATGTATATCTTAAGAAAAAATAGTTCTGTTGCTCCGACTGCTGTTTTATGACACACATCCATGGGATAGATTCTAGAACTTATCCCAGCTGTGCCTGTGACAGTGAAAAATGTTCCGTTCAGAGCCTGAAATCTATGAGCTCCTTTCAAAAAAATTTTCTCTGGCTTCTTGAATCTCATAAAACACAATGGGATCTATTTATTAAACAGCAAAAAGCCCTGTTGGGGGGTTTGGCACATATTGTTGCATTCTGTCTTTCAAGGGAAATATCTGTGGAGGTTCTAACAAAACCGTCAGATGGGCAAAAGACTCCCGTATCCCGACAAAGGCTTTATAAAATCTCAGGATGTTGCTCCACAGGCCCACAGTACTAAGGAGTTTATGAATCTAGCAGTGAAACGAGTGGAAAAGTGGGCCAAAGGTGGTTGCCCATAGCAACTGGTCCACTTCTCCACTGTTTTCACCGCTTGATGCATCAACCCCACAGTTACTTACACGTAAATGATCAGTGTGAAAGACCTCTGTTATGTCCTCACCACTAAATTAAACTGGATGGGGGAAATTTACAAAGAGGGTTCACATTGGATGTTGCTATGGGCAACCAATCAGAATCCACTTATTTATTTAGCACCTTCTAGAAGATAATACATAGTATCTGATTGGTTGCCCATAGCAACATCCCATCTGAAATAAAACTCCCATACACGCCTATACACGCACCGAGTTTGTGTGCTGTGCGTTTTGAACTTCAAGCTGCCAATGCGATTTTGGCACTTGAAGTGGATGCGATGCCATGTACTGTACTTTGTGGGTGCGATGCGATTTCAGCCTCTTTTTTTTTTAAAGTTAATAGTTACAAATGTACATCACATCGCATCGCATCGCATGTACTACTAAAGTAATGCAATGCAATGTAGCACAAAAAGTACTGCTATACAATATTGTACCCGCGGGGACACGCATCGCATCGCATCCCCGCAGGTACACGGTGCGATTATCGCACATGCGATGCGTGTATGGGAACCTTTAGTCAATTTCCCCCCTACAAGTCAATATATTCAAAGAACAGGGTTTGCAATTGCTTTTATTGGGAGCTGATTCATTAAATGTATTTCTAGTGATATAGATAATCAATATGATACAAAGAAATATTAACTGCTGATCAGATGGAGCAAAACAACTGTATATGGATTATCCTATAAAATTGTAATTAATAACATATCTACGTTAATAAACATACAGTAGGTCAGTGATGGGCAACCTGCGGCCCTCCAGCTGTTGTTGAACTACACATCCCAGCATGCCCTGCTACAGTTTTGCTATATGGTCATTCTAAAACTGTTGCAGGGCATGCTGGGATGTGTAGTTCAACAACAGTTGGAGGGCCAAAGGTTCCCCATCCCTGCAGTAGATGCGCATAATAGTAGATTCCTACATAAAAATGTTCAACAGTATATAGCAACACAAAATAATAAATACTATCATACTGTATCTACTGTACTAGAATGTATGTGATCATTAGGTTGACAGTGCAAACGTCGGCAGTCAAAAGGTTGACCACTATTGGTGGACAGTCAAAAGGTCGACACATGAAAAAGGTTGGCATGCATTAGTTTGACAAAAGTTTGACAGAAGCAAAATGTTGACACGAGAAGGGTCGACATGGAAAAAGCGCTTCCTCCTGTGGTCCCCAGTAACCACTTCCCCTTGTGGCCCCCAGTAACCACTTCCCCCTGTGGCCCCCAGTAACCACTTCCCCCTGTGGCCCCCAGTAACCACTTCCCCCTGTGGCCCCCAGTAACCACTTCCCCCTGTGGCCCCCAGTAACCACTTCCTCCTGTGGCCCCCAGCAGGGCCGGCGCCACCACTAGGCAAGTCTAGGCCGGCCACTGGAGGGCGGCATTTCGTCCCCCATGCCACGGGTACCTGTTGTGCCGTCTGGGGAGGAAGGGGTGTCTATTCCGGAATCTGACAGGAGCCCGCGCGGGTACCTGTCCTGCGACGCTTTGTGTATAAACCTGGCGGGGGGGTCCCTGCACTGCAGTGAATAATAAATAACAAGCTCTTTTCGACGGTGCTGGAAGTGCTTCTATTTTGAAAACACTGGCCGCACGCTGATTCAGCCAATCAGCGTGCGGCCAGTGTTTATTCAAAATAGAAGCACTTCCCGCGCCGCCGGATAGAGCTTGTTATTTATTATTCACTGCAGTGCAGGGACCCCCGCCGCCAGGTTTATACACAAAACGTCGCAGGACAGGTACCCGCGCGGGCTCCTGTCAGATTCCGGAATAGACAACCCTTCCTCCCCAGAAGGCGCAACAGGTACCCCCCCCCCACCCCCCCCCACACACACACACACCCCCACCCCGACTCGCCTGGGGCGCTCCGGTGCCTTGCGCCAGCCCTGGCCCCCAGTACCCAAGGCCCTGACAGGCGTCTTCCACGGTCTTCCTCTGCAGAATGAACCGTTGCCGGGAACAGCTCGTAGCCGTAATAATGTTTGTGGTCTGTCTCCTGTCTGTAATAACATCTATTATACTGGCCAGAAATTAATCAAATCATATTAGAGTCAAACGCTGTTATACTTACAAATGTAATATTATTCTGTGTGCCCATAATGATCAGCCCACTCATGTTTCTGTCTGACAATATCTGAGGGATCAGTACTGTATGTGTGATTATTCCTCGGCTGCTGTGATAGCCTTTACAATCCTCAGTGCTAGTGGCGGGGAAAAGGTAGAACACAATCTGTGACCCCTGCTGGCACGTTAGCTGGGAAACTAATGAAACCGACCTGCCCCCTACTGGCAGGAGCTGGGTACAAGAACATGATCACTATCCAAGTTGGAGAATAAACCCAGGATCTGTTACAGATATATCTCCATTCGCAGCGTTTATAAATCCCCAATACTAATTATTTCTGTTCTGTTTGCTTGGAGGAAATGACTTATAATGTATGTTATAAGGTGCAATGCTGGCCGGCTGCCAGTGTCACATATACATACCTCCCAACTGTCACGATTTTAGAGGGACAGTCCCGATTTTCGGGTCCTGTCCCGCTGTCCCACCCGCGGCAGGCATTGTCCCGCTGCGGGGGGTGACAGTTGGGAGACCCCCAATCTAGTAGAATAGACGCTGTGCGCATGCGCACAGCGTCTATTCTCGTATGAAAATGAGGTTGCGGCTAATTAGCATAAGCCGCGCCCTCATTTGCATACGCCCCGTCCCTTTTCGGACGCGCGGGCGGCTTCGCCGCGCGAGTGTCCCTATTTCATACAGACAGAAGTTGGGAGGTATGCATATAGAAAGTCATCCATTCTAAATATACACGAGACAGACAGATGTAAATGAATAGATAGTTATCAAATAGATAGTTGATGGATAAATAGATTTATCTATAGATACAGAAGCTGAGAGAGATAAAGATAGATAGATAAATAGATAGATAGAATTTAGGTAGATAAATAGAAATTTGACTCGCAAACAGGCCCCATCTAATTACATACTGTAGGTAGGTAGGTAGATAGATAGATAGATAGATAGATAGATAGATAGATAGATAGATAGATAGATAGATAGATACTGTAGATAGATGCTGTAGATCGGGGGTGGGGAACCTTTTTTGTGCCAAGGGCCGTTTGTATGGGGAAAAATTCCTTCAGGGGCCATATGTAAATATGTATCTTACAAATTGTCCTGCTGCAGCCGTCCCATGCTCCGGCGGCTGCCGCTGAATAGGACTGACCGTCTCCAGCTGCTGTTGATTAAGATGAATCTCGTGAGAACTACCGACCTCTCGCGAGAATTCCCCTGTGGTTGACTCCCGGCAAAGCTGCCGGGCGGGTTGGTGGGCCACTCAGTTCGGCTACAGGGGCCACATACGGCCTCTGGGCCTGAGGTTCCCCACTACTGCTGTAGATAGATAGATAATGTAGCTAGATAGATATATAGATACTGTAGACAGATAGATAGATAGATAGATAGATAGATAGATAGATACTGTAGATAGAGAGATACTGTAGATAGAGAGATACTGTAAATCATTCTTTAGAATGTACGCTCTCACAAGCAGCTACCATTTACATCAGGGCTGGGCAACACCGGCCCTCCAGATGTTGATGAACTACACATCCCAGCATGCCTTGCATCAGTTTCAGCATGGCCACATAGCAAAACTAATGCAAAGCATCCTGGGATGTGTAGTTCACTAACATCTGGAGGGCCGGTGTTGCCCAGCCCTGATTTACATCATGTGCTTATCCTTTCTTACATCAATAGTCTTCGATTGCACCAAAGCATGCTATTTGCTGCCACCTTGATACTTATGTTGCAGTAATTGGCTGATGTTCCTATATTCATTTACCCTGTATTTGTCCTGCATTGTCTTCAACTGTAAGTCACTGTTTTCCTGTTTTGATTATGCGTTCTCTGTAATGGGGCGCTGCAGAACCCTTGTGGCGCCATATAAATAAAGGATAATAATAATAGTAATGCTGGGATGTTTAGTTCAGCAACAGCTGGAGTGTCAAGGTTAGTCATCGCTGCTGAAGATAGATACTGTAGATAGATACTGTAGATATATAGATAGATACTGTATATAGACAGAGACATAGGGCTATTTCACACTGTCCGGATCCTGCCGGACGGCAAAATCCCGCATGGCCAGGAAGCCGTGCTGTGCACAGTAGATGTGAATGAACACTATTGTGTCCATTCACATGGGACGGCCACGGCTCGGCCGCCCGGTTGCGGCCGGATCCCGCCACTGGAAGGGACGGCTGCCGGGCTGTGGCCATCCCCTCCATGATAAACTACTGTGTACTGCACGGCTTTCCGGCCATGCAGGTTTTCGCCGCCCGGCAGGAGCCGGAGTGTGTGAAACCGCCCATAGAGAGAGATATTAAATAGATAATAAATATGTAGATAGATAGGTACTGTAGATAGATACTGTATATAGATAGACAAACACAGAGAGAGAGAGAGAGAGAGAGAGAGAGAGATATTAAATCGATAGATAGATAGGCAGATATATATTAGGTAGATAGATAAATAGATAGGTAGATATATATATATTGGATAGATAAATAGATAGGTAGATATATATTGGATAGATAAATAGTCAGATAGATAGAAATAACCCTTTCGCATCTATAACCTGGGTTGTTGCTGGGTCGAGGTTCAGCGTGAAAGCACCTACAGTAACTGAATTGACCAACCTGTTCCTACCTACCAAAATCCTATGCCCAACCCGGTTTCGCAATGTAAAAGCTGTAACGGAGATAAACATTGGCTTGCAAACAGACCCTCTCACCTCTTTGTCAGTTAATATCAAAACCTAACTGTAAAGCGCCTCAGATTGTGATGCTACGATATACGTAATTCTTAATGATTGATAGATAGAGTGAGAGAGAGATAGAGTGATGCATGTTTAGTACATGGATCATACATAAGTGGTGTATTTGAAGCAAAAGGTTTTATTGAAATGATCTTTTTATTATGAATTCCCCCGTACCTGGCGCACCGCGTAATCCCGCAATCACCTGAAGTGCAGAGCCTCTCCAGTGCCAGATGAGGAAACGTCGCACTGCCGCTGTGCGTGACCTTGACTTTGTATTTTTCACACAAAAGCAAATTGCGAAATTCATTAAGGGAGCAATCACAGAACACCGTTGTCCCCCTGGATACAATAAAATTAGGACTTGATAATGAAACGTAAAGACAGATATTTTGTCATAATAAAATCACACACACACACAATGAGAAATTCCTTCCCTAGATATGAAATGAGGGAGAAAGTAAATTGAAATAATATCTATGTATTTAGATAAAACACGTAATAATGAGTGACAGAAAATATTGTACCATTACTCTAAATGGGCATTGAGAAAGCGTGTAATAGCTTTGTGTCTGTCATGTTTTTCCCTCTTTTAATTAGAATTATGCAGACCTCTGCAGAGTTTTTTGTTTGGGGCATCAGAACGCCAGGCAATTTTAGTGTATCTTATTAGTTTAAAGAACGTGCAATCTGTATTAACCAAGAAACTGGCTTTTTATTATTCAGCGCATAAAATGTATTTTCCACATGGAAACAAAGAGCGGGAATTGCTGGTGTTTCATTACAGTATCTCTTCCCAGATAGTGTTACTTTTATATCGCCATTAAATAATATTGATTTAAAAGTAGCACAGCGCGACAGGATTTAGGATATTTGAAAATTGTTTGCACTTCTGTTTGCCAGCTAAGTGCTAATAATTGCATTTATTTATTTATTTATTTTGTAGGTCTCTAAGAGCAATCTCCGGCTGTAATGCCATTGGCCTGTAATAGTATTATTATAGATACTGTGACTACCTTCAAATATACCGTATCTCGTATTTCATCAGCTTAGAAAGTTGCTGGGATAAGAGCATTGATTGTTATTATCACAGATGAATGTGATTTTGGTTTTATTTGAGGATGGGGGAGATAGAAAATATTATAAAAGAAAAATAAACTGATACACAGGGGTGTGGAGGGGGGGTGAAGACCTTTTACCTGGGTCTGCTGGACGGGTCTGGGTCCTGCTCCTCCCTCCCCCATTGTAGGGGCGGCCTGTCCTCTCTCTTGTTTATTTTTTTACATTGAGGCATGGCCACACCCCTCCCTGAGGCCACGCCCCCTCAATTTTTCCTAGGTCTGACAGATTAGAGATGGGCAAAAAGGGTCACTAACGAGAGCTGGGATCCAGCAGATCAGTCGGTGAAAAGATCCGTATCTTTTCCACGGATCATCGGTTTGAAAGAAGGTGTCATTTGGTAATAACGAAGCATAATTTGTTTTACAATAATTTTTTTGCCATTTTTTTTTTCCTTTTTGTATTTTAAAACAGTGAGCTGAACAAATAAAACATACACGACCGAGTAAAACACTGATCGATGGCTGGGTGCAGAATCGCCATTGATGGCAACCATCGATGGCGTCTGCACCGATGGCCATCCCTAGCAGCAGCAGCCTTGTTATTATTTCTTTGACTTGCAGTCGCAGCACTGAACTCAGTCTCCAGAGTTAGTACATCTCAGCTGCCACAGGTGGCAGTGCTGAGCTCAGGCAAATGCATTGTAATTAAAAACGAAACTGAAACGTACAAAACTGAAAGTAAAAGAACGACGGTTCACCTTTTTGGGATCGGCGGCTCCCTCAGTCTTTTATGGGATCCGTTCAAAAGACCCGCTTCATTCGCGAAAGACCCATCTCTACCACAGACCTGTCGGTGTCCATGCTGATACAGTATAATGGTATTTCGAGGACAGGTTGACAGAATTTCGATAAACAGTCAAAAGGTCAACAACAAAAAGGTCGACATGCATTAGGATGACTTTGACAAAAGTTTGACACAAGCAAAAGGCAGTAGTCGACATAAGAAAAGGTTAACATGAGTGTTTCTTGATTTAACATCCATGTGGTCTTGATTTGAGAACAGTAAAGTATGCCGAGCATGATGTCAACCTTGCATACGTTATTTATTATTATTTGTTGACTTTTTGTCACTGTCCACCTTGTTCATGTCGACCTTTTGCCGTCGACCTGTTGACTGTCTATTTAGACACTGTCAACTTTTTAATCTAGAACCAATATAACACGTTCAGGCCAAGTTCTGACCCCTGATGAAGAGTGAGATTGGTCACAATCTGATTGATCATGTTCGCTGTAACACCTGATTGGACAGTCTGGTTGCCAGCATGTGTATTGGGTTATGATCTCACAATTTTCAAGCAAACAGATTTGTGCAATCAAGTCCTGCATGTGTGTGCTGCCACTATTGCAATAAAGCTATTTATATTTGAATGTCTATTAAATAAATGGCACCACCACGCTTCAAAAAAGAGATAAGGTGGAGATTGATAAACTACCAGCCAATCAGCTCCTGTCATTTTTAAAACCCAGCCTATAGCATGGCAGTTCGGAGCTGATTGGCTGGTTGTTTATCAGTTTTCATCCTATGGTTGCGCTTTTGTACACAAATGGCCAATCTGAGCCATATCCAATACAAATACCAGCGGAAGAGACATTGGGCCTTATTCTAGTTCACTCTTTCTGACAAAATCCTTCTTAGATGGACAAAACCATGTGCACTGCAGGTGGGGCAGATGTTATTTGTGCAGAGAGAATTAGGGTACTTGTGAGTTATCCGGGCGTCCGATTTTGAAATCGGGTCGGATCGGGACATCGCATCGCATGCGACCATCGGATGCGATGCGATGCGATGCGATGACCCGATTTTTCCATAGGAATCAATGTTAAAATGGACTGAGTCCATTTTAACATGGAATTCAATGGGAAAAAGGGTCCTTTTCATACCCCTACTATCCAAGTGGGCATGGAGTTGGATATAAACCTGTGGCGAGAGTAGCGAGCCACCGAGCCCGAAGCGTGGCGAGCGTAGCGAGCCCCGCGAGGGGACACGGAATACCGTCCCCTCGCGGGGCTCGCTTCGCTCGCCACGCTTCGGGCTCGGTGGCTCGCTACGCTCGCCACAGGTTTATATCCAACTCCGTGCCCACTTGGATAGTAGGGGTATGAAAAGGACCCCTTTTTCCATAGGAATCATTTTAACATTGATTCCTATGGAAAAATCGGGTCATCGCATCCGATGGTCGCATGCGATGCGATGCGATATCGCATCGCATCGCATCTGATTGTATGCCTTAACTTAAGGCATACAATCAAAAAATCGGACGCCCGGATAACTCACAAGTACCAGAATTAGATTTGGGTTGGGTTTTTCTTTAAAGTGAGATCTATATTGCAGTGTAAAAATAAAGCAGTCAGTATTTACCCTGCACAGAAACAAAATGACTCACCCAAATCTAATTCTCTCTGCACATCTTACATCTGCCCCCCCCCCCCTTACAGTGCACATGGTTTTGTCCATCTAAGAAGGATTTTGTCAGAATGAGTAAACTAGAATAAGGCCCATTGACACAGCTGCTGCGTACTGAATTGCAGCTTTGAAGACTTTATGTCCATCTACGAATCAGGCCATTTGTAACGGAGGACCCATAATATCGGTTCTTACAATTTAGTCCATCATTGGCCTCTTGTATAGGGTGGGAGCGTCAATACGGAAAATAAACAACAGCTCAGGAAAAAATAGATATAACCTAGACATTCCTGTAGGACACCTATATATAGTAACGCACATAACCACCTGCTCTATGAACGTGCTCTAAAGTCACAAAGAGAAACTTTGGACACCAGGTTCTCCGGATGACCTTCAAACACAAGCTTCTTATATAGATTAATAAAAAAAAATACATACGGTTTAATCCGGAAATAAGTTGTTTCTTATACTCAGTGGTAGATATCCTGAAATGTCAGTGGCTCAGGCAGTGCCAGTAATATCTTGTGCGATTTAATCACATTTAATCTACAGCCTTCATCAGGTGCTAAGCTTAAAGCAATTAAAACAGTGCATACATTGGGAGCATACAGCTGATAAATCATAGACGTCCCTCTTATGTAGGTATTTTCACCTGTAACAGGAGGAAATTATTTCATGGATTCTTCCCTATGCATAATGTCCCATGATAAAATGCTTTTTATATATTTTAACAGTTCAAAGTTTGAAGATGGTTTCCAACATCCTAAACACCATAGGAAATTACAGCTGGGGACGTCTTAATGAAGTAACTTGGGGAGGATTTTTAAGTCATTCTTTAATGGGTTTTCTATAAGGAATATCTATTTATGATACATCAGTTACATACCCTTCTCTGTCTAATGCGGCCTACACATGGGGAGATGAGAAATGCTAGATCGCTCCGCACACAACGCAGGATTTTTGAAAGGGGGTTTCCAAATGTAATCCACAGTCTCCCACTCTACAGTGCATGGGAGTAAGTACAGGAGTCTGGGGAAGTGGTAACAGCCCTTATATTGGAATTTTTATACACTGGATACTGTATAAAATGCAGTATTAATATTTAACATTCTAGATGGTCTATAATTCAGGCTGTTTCAAACATTTAAATAAGACAAGTGGTCAGGGAAAGGTTAAACATATCATAATAAATACACAAACAAACATAATAGAACCAGTATTGCACTTTCTATGCTCACAATCTCCCACTTCATGGTAAGGCTCCTGTCTCTTCCTCCTGGCAGCTGCTCTTTAGTCAACTGTGATGTTTGAAGGCTCAGAGCCACACATACAGTATGTGGTAGAAGAAGCTGGTACACTGGGTATGTGCAGCAGCTCTGCTCTGTCCCTTACACTGCATGATGTGGTGGCAGCTCTATTGATCATATTATATACCAGCTATTGTTGTCACATTTTAAGGCACTTGCCAAGAGGAGGGGGGTTTCCAGGCAACCAGAAACCCCCCCTGTGTTTGCCTATGGCGCTGCATAGCGATGTGCCGCTGAGCGATCTGTCAGGGCCATGAGAACACCGGCCCTAACATCAGCGACTGTGTCCCATCTCAGCGCACAGTGCACTGAAAATGGGATGCACGGGCGTACTCACACGCCCCATTCGCTGCGATAGACGAGCATGTGAGGCGCTCGCTCATCGAGACGCGAGCTGTAACACACCCTAATAATTTTTGCTTTGTGTATTTAGTAATCTACGAAATATTATAGTCTGTTTTTTTTTTCCATCATTATATCGTCTTGGTCTTTTATATCACTAGTTATTGTGTATTGTATTCACCATTACACAAAGTGACCATTTTCTATTACATTTTACCCCTACATTATGTACAGCACCAACCGCAATAAGCCAATATCACACCTGGAAGATGGTTAATTGGTCGTTGCTTAGTTATATTTCTCTGGAGTTTATAGTGCAATTGGTCGGCTTCCGAGGGTCCCCATAGAATAACAATTTCCTGGCTTCCAATGTACCTTCTATGTTATTTGAACTTTATGTGCAATTTTTGAGTGTTTGTTTTTATCTGCCATCTTATTCAACCTGACTGTTGTTAGTCCCACTGGTGTTTTCCTCCCGGGACCTCCGAGCCTCTCGGTCCAAGCCTGCTGACGATGTACAATAAGTAAATATTACAGAACTTTGGATATTCTGCAACGCGTTTGATTTTTGTGTTTGTGCTGCTGATGAAACATGAGGGGAGGGAGGACGAGAGTTCAGCCAACTTCACAGGTTGCAAATGTTTGCTACGGAAAGCAGCACCGTGGTATTAGACGGAAACAGCTGCTTTTAATCTAAGAGCGGTGCAGAAGAGCTGGTGAACCCTGGCCTGACAGGGGCCAGCATCAGAAGCTTTCCGTTGTATCTCTGGAGATCTGTGAGAGATCTCTGTACAAATGTACTGCTCCCAAACCATCAAATCATGCCCCTGAAGTCGGAGAGCTTAAAAAGAGACCATACCCTACTTATATGCAAGCCAGCTATTTCCATCTATTACCCTCACTAGTGCAGACAAACATATTACAAACAAGCACAGAAGTCAATTCTATCTATCATCTATCTATATGTCTATACAGATGGAGCGCCTCTCAGCCAGCGCCTCGCATTGCCCCCGCTGGCGAGATGACGCTCCAGCTGACGAACACGTGCGTCCCAGTTACCGCGCAGCAGGGGACACAAACCCTGCCCATCTCCACTTCAGGGAGATGGGCAGGGTTAAGGGGGAAGCGGGGAGGTGGATGTGAGCGTCAGGGATCGGCTGGGAGCTCCGTTTGAAGGGTATGTGCGCGCATGCGTCCCCTTCCAGAGGATGGCAGGGGCTGGCGGTTGGCGATCTGACTTGTTATTTATTTAGCAACTTCTAAAAGATAATAGATAGAATCTGATGGTTGCTATGGGCAACATCCCATATTCAATAGACTTCCCATCTTAGCAAATCTCTATCTCATTATCGATCTATCTATCTATCTATCTATCTATCTATCTATCTATCTATCTATCTATCCATCCGTCTGTCTGTCTGTTTGTTGATAATGTCTAGGCCAACATTGACAAAATGTCAACACAGAAAGGTCAACATTGACAAAAGGTTGACACAAGCAAAAGGTCAATATGGGTTTTTCACGATTTTTTCATTTTCCTTTTTTGGACTTTTTCTTCCTTTTCCATCCATGTGTAGATTATGGAACAGTAAAGTGGTCCAAATGGGTATGTGCTATGCTAAACACGGGGCCACATGCTCAGGTGTCAAAATAGACATCCAATAATTTGTGAAAAATATATGTCAACCTTTTCCATGTCAACCTTTCGCTTGTGCAAACCTTTTGTCAATATAGACCTTGTGCATGGCGACCTTTTGGCGACATTGACCTTGTGCATGTCAACATTTTCGTGTTGATATTATGATCCATATCCGGTTACAACCATGAGTATACAATGCCTCTCCTAGACATTAAAGTTAAAGTAAATATTCTTAAAATGTTAAAACCATAACTTACCTACATTTCATAACACCTCAGCAGCCTCAACACTATTTTTTTAATTAATGTCTGTGTTTTTTTTTATGTTTTATCATCTTCATGATAAGCTGAGATTAAAAAAAAAAATCACACTTACAGTATTGCCGCTAAAGGTCTAGCAATGATAAATAGGCCCCTTGCTGTTTAAATTCCACAGGATTAATGGAAGCAAAAGGTTTCCGTTAGTTAACTGCAGACTTACAATTTTTTGGCCAAGATAACTATGTCTGTAAACATTTCCTAAAAAACCTGAAGGCAGCCATTTTATACCTATTCACTTTGGGCTTCCTAAACACCTCAGTGATGCAACTGGCTCACAAAATGGCCGCCTCATGGTGCATAAGTAGAAAGTGCACTTTAAAAAATACCCACCTATCTTGCTGAAAATGTCTGTTAAGCTCCCCAATTTCCAGGAGTCCTTATCGACTGCCTTCCTATATGGCACTGTGAATTGTGCCGCCATGACCTTGCCTCCCACTGTGTGATGAAGTGTGTTGTTGCACAGCGATGGATAGGGCCCAAGATGAGGTAAATGCAGGCCATTAGGGTGTTCACATCTGCCCAGCGGACATGAGTTCCATAAAGATAGGCAAGTAACAGTAGTGGTGGGGTGGGGGCAAACCAACTGCCAGTGAGTCAGTTTGGAATAGCACTGGGTGTGGCTCCCCTATTTGTATTTTGAACTGTGCTGCATCCCCCCTCTGGATCCGCTACTGGCAAGTATGCATTAAACCAATTAAGTTTCATCTGTTTACAACTCACTGAAGTTAAATAGCAATTTAAATATTTAGTTGTTAATTCTCTGGCTTTCTTGTCTTTCTATATTTAACTGTCTTATGGGGAGATAATCTGATAGCGAGAACTGAAGTATACAAATTGCATTTCTTTCTTTAGGGATGGAGCCTTCCCAGCATGCCGTTGTGCCTCATTGAAATGTGGTTGCAGGCAGAGCCGCTTCAGTCAGAAGTAACCTCAGAGCCAGGAATCCATCTGATAAAAGGTTGAGATATAAAAAAAAAAAAGGAAAAAGCTCAATTTGTAAATTACAAGCCACCACTGCTGGTCTGGGGCAAAGGATGCTGGGGAATTTCAGCCATTTGTTATCTAGGTCACATGACTCTGCCCGCTTGTCATTTCCAATTTGATCTTTTTTTTATCATTTGTTTCTGTTAAATGTTACAGTGATAGAAAAAAAGAACGAGCACTTGGAAATCTGACTTTCTACTTTTCCATTTATGTAAATTGGGGAGTAAAAACACTTTCTGCTCATAAACATAGTTGCCATAGAATCCATTTGCAAAATAAAGTGATTTTTAAAAGCTGCATGGTGAAATATTATTACATGGTGTGTGTTTAACCGTGTTGCTTTTAGGTCGGAAACGACAAATAATTTTTTTTTTTCTGCTGTAGATCCAAATAAAGCGGAAGGGACATGATTTTGTTAATGACACACAGCGCTCCTCATTTATGGCATCATCGCGACTCACCTTGGTTTTGCAATAGTCTGCAAACTACGGTGGACGATGCTCAACATGCCCCCCCCCCCCCCCGTTATCTGCACTTACTCGTACACTACAACAGGCAGTGCTGACTACTTGTGGTGTCAGTGATGCTGAGTGTACAGTATGTATGGGAACAAGAGCCTATACACACTGTACTCTTGGCCGTCTCTACTATTAAGCAGCCTTCTAGGGGCTCCAGAATCTGGGGAGACACAACTGAGTCCATCACATATGTTCACAGCCTAGCAAGTGAGGTACATGTCGCCCATCCAAACAACTGTGCGTTCCACCACCACACCTACAGTGCGAATCCCCTCTCTAACATGCAAGGAAATGTGTTCACTAACACCTATCTACTTCAGTGACAGCTAACCTTGACACTCCAGCTGTTGTAGAACTACACATCCCAGCATGACCTGCTACAGTTTTACTATTTGGTCATGCTAAAACTGATGCAGAGCATGCTGGGATGTGTAGTTCAACAACAGCTGGAGTGTCAAGGTTAGCGATCACTGGTCTACGTAGTCATTGTCTGTGAATAGTTCTTGCTTCTCTGTTCCGGGCACACGTGGAGGACGGGTCGTTAGGGTCACAGTCGAAAGGGTCGACACATCAAAAAGGTTGACATGCATTAGGTTGACATGGTCAAAAGAAAAAAGGTCGACATGAATAAGATCAATGTGGAAAAAGGTTGACGTAAGTTTTTCACTTTCTTGGTGTTTATGTCGACATAGGTGTCGACATGCGGCACACCATTATATTTTCCCTCTATGCACTCTGGGACGGTACAGTATGAACTAGTCAGGTTAAAAAAAATCATCAAAAACTCACTGATCTTTTTCCATGTCAACCTTTTGCTTATGTCAAGATTTTTTGACCATGTCAGACTTTTTCATGTGTCAACCTTTTTGGCTATCAACGTAGACACTGTCGTCCTAATGACCCTGCATAACATTCTATACACTAAACTTATGGGAGAATGTACTTTACAGCTCAGAATACAGATAGATGTATCTCCGCTCATACATAAATGGGGCGTCATTATGACCAGCGCTAAATCAGGCCCAGGCTTTCCGCCTCCCACGGCGACAACACGGGAATACGGGCAAAGCCGCTCCTAAGCAGTCGCTGTTCTGCATTTGTGCAATAAGTCACAGTCTGTTCCAGGAAGATGTTATCACTGCAGGAGTATTTCCATAATTCCAGCTCCGGTCTTGGCAAGGTTCTTGTTCTGTGACATTTCCAGAGACATTGCCCGTGTGCAATCTGCTGCAAGACAAGATATGGCATGCTTTAAAGTATTATATGTGGTTAATGGACTAGCATAAAGCAGGATGCTTCTGTTTTGTTGGCCATAAAACATGGGCTAATATGGGGCTCTTTATAAGGGATGGAGTTACTCTGTGTCAGGGGACAGATGTGCTTAGTGCGGATTTCAGGAACTTCGCTGGTGGATATTTAAAGAACATGCCAGTCAGTTTGGATTGCATTTATTGCAATGAATCTTAAATATTGTACCAGTCATATGAGAATGGACAAAATTATAAAGGAGCAGATTTTGTGGGTGATTATTTCATATAACTGTGACTAAAATCTGGAGAGGTATAATAAAGTAGACAGGAACCAACCAGCCCCTAACTGTCATTTTTTATAAATGAGATGCAACTGAGGGGATTTTGGCAGTGGGGGGGCTGGAAGTTCGTTTGGGTGGCGTTTACCCGCTCGCTTGTCAGCGAAAGAACCCTTCACCTATTTAATTATTATTACCTCTCTGTCAGTCCGGGACTGGCTGCCCAGATGCAAAAAGCTTCCAGAATAAAGGTTTCCCCGGGAATGTGGTTCTAGCGCCATGGTCCTGGAGAGCCGCATGCATTTTATAAAACACTATGACAGGTTGAATTTCAGGTGAAATAAACTACTTCTATGAAGAATACTAAGGGTTAGATTTATCAAGCTTCAAAAAGTGATAAAATGGAGAGTGATAAACAACCAGCCAATCAGCTCCTACCTGTCAATTTTTAAATCCAGCCTGTAACATGACAGGTAGGAGCTGATTGGCTGGCTGTTTATCACTTTTTGAAGCTTCATACATCTGGCCCTAAGAGGTATATTCATTAAAACCTCTAAAAACCATAGAATTGTAGCATCCAATCATATTTTAGTTATCTTCTGTAATGCACTAGATAAATTAAACCTAGAATCTGATTGGTCGCTATGGGCAACACATCCACTTATCCCGAACATGACAAATGACAGTTTGGTACCGCTCAGTTGCTACGGGCAATGCATCTACTTTTCCATTTTAGAGACTTTAGTAAATCTACCCCCTTGTCTAATCTATAAAACTCTTCTGCCATCACAATTTATTTTGTTATATAGGCTACATGATCCTTGTACACTTCTGTCTCACAGGAAATTGTTTTCTACCATTTTGTCATAACTTGCTCCATTTCTTATACATATACCCCGGGGTCCTTGTAATACTACGTTGCTGAGCTGTATTTATCTAAGTCAATGTATTTCCGAAAAGCCCCGAAGCTTGTTATTATGCAGAGGAAGAAGAAAGTTTTTGCTGTAAATTAACGGTACTTGTGAGTTATCCGGGCGTCCGATTTTGTACTTACGATTTGCATGCGATTTGCATGCGATATCGCATACGATATCGCATACGATATCGGATCCGATTTGCGATTTACATGCGATTTACATGCGATTTAGCATGCGATTTGCATCAGATTTGCTATTCATTTCATTACCCCACTATCCCCAAAGTGTGTCTATCAACGTGAACCCGAAGCGTGGCGAGCGCAGCGAGCCCGCGAGGGGCGGCGGTACGCGTCCTCCGACCTTTTCATGCCCTACTATCCACTAGGGCGTGGAGTGAGAATAGAATAGTGTGGCGAGCGCAGCGAGCCACCGAGCCCGAAGCGTGGCGAGCGCAGCGAGCCCCGCGAGGGGACGCGGACACCTGTGAAGCCCGCAAGGGCACGCGGATACCTGTGAAGGTGTCCGCGTCCCCTCGCGGGGCTCGCTGCGCTCGCCACGCTTCGGGCTCGGTGGCTCGCTGCGCTCGCCACACTATTCTATTCTCACTCCACGCCCTAGTGGATAGTAGGGCATGAAAAGGTCGGAGGACGCGTACCGCCGCCCCTCGCGGGCTCGCTGCGCTCGCCACGCTTCGGGTTCACGTTGATAGACACACTTTGGGGATAGTGGGGTAATGAAATGAATAGCAAATCGGTACTTGTGAGGCTCCCGATTTTGTATTTACGATTTGCATGCGATTTGCATGCGATATCGCATACGATATCGCATACGATATCGGATCCAAAATCGGACGCCCAGATAACTCACAAGTACCAAATTAACTCTTTCGCTGTAGAACACGGAAGACTTTTGGTATACTGTAGCTAATTGCGTCGGTAGATCTATATATATATATATATTTTTGCGTCTGCAAGCGGGAAAAATAAACCGATAAAATCTGTTTGTTTCTTGTTCCGTGAAAAATGTCTCATTACTTTTTGGATCCCATTCGTAGTCTCCAACTCAAAATTTGTATTGTAAATTAAAAATGTTTTAATTACGTTCCTGCTGTCTCGGTGCTATTTCTTGAATTTTTAAACACAATGCATAAGTAGCGAGCCAAGAAAACCTGTGTCCTTTCTGGTTTAAAGGAAACAACTGTGTTTCTTAACCCTTTGAGTTCCAATGTTGCTGTGAGAGATGTGCAAAATATCTGCTAAGAAAGCTAGGGTTGTAGTCGAGGAATATCAAAAACTTTAGTTACTGCTGGCAAATGATCTGAAGTCAGTTAATAGTTTAGTTAAATATTGCAACCCCCCAAAAAAAACCACAGTCGCTGTGAGTGGCGCTGGCATTTTTAGCGGTTATTTTTCAATGTTGGCACTCAAAGGGTTAAAAGAGTTCGGTGTTACCTCACGTATCGAGAGAAGCGGTAAATAAACACATGGCAATACATCTCTATGACCTATGTGCTACTTTGCATTTTTGCTTTTATTAACATAACTGAAAGTCACTTCTTGTTGGCACAAGAGAAAATTAAATGCCACTCATAAGCTTCAATGAAGTAGTCCCTGCAAGTTACAAATTACCAGAAGCAGTGATTAAATTGTTCACTTTATCAATAAATAATGTTTGCATCCCACAGGGATTGGATGATTCTGTTTTATTCCGCAGAACCTACAGTATATTGTTGTTGAGGGAACTGATGTTTCAGTGGTTTTTGTAAGGCTGGACTTAGTGCAGTCAGCCATTTTGTAGTGGTGGCAGTATCCATTTTGCAGTGCAGGTAGCCATTTTGTGTGCTACAAACCTTTGCATGCATGAAAAAGGATTATACAGTAAATGTTCACTAAAATCAAGGGACATCACTAAAGCATGGTAGTCTTGGTAACTTTTTGTCAATGATGCTGTCTCCTTATGGGTTTCTGCCTTTCATTTTTTTTATTGTCTCTCAAGTTCAGTCCTTGTGAGCAACAGTCAGCATTAATTAGCAGATCAGCATCACAAAGTAGAATGGGGGTTAACCTGTTTTTTGTTGACAACTGAAATCTTAGCTGGTAGAAGAGTCGTGGGGTTCCCTTAGGGATCTGGAGGTCTTAGGGTCTACCCTCAAGTCTGCCCCTTGGTGTGACGAGTTGTAGCTATGGAAAGAGTGGAACCAAATCAGCAAGTAAACACTGTGAGGTATCACTTGGGAAGCTGGAGAAAAGCAACAGCAGATGAAACCAAGAAACCTAAAACAAAAACCAAGACATCCTTGGTTTTAAAGCAGTAGACGTATGGCATTGGTTGTAAACTGACCGCAAGTATCATAATGCATACATTTTGCCATGCTGCTATAAAGAGGTAAGGGGCAGTAGCTTGAGAAATAAGGTTATCATTCTCCCAAATGATCCAGTTCCTTCAATTTAGGAATGTTTGGCAGGACTTTAGGTTGACAGTAATAAGGTCAATTTGTTGACCGCTATTGGTGGACACACATTAGTTCGATACGGTCAAAAGGCCTTTATAATATTGGTCGAAACATCATATGGTCAACATGAGTTCATATGAATGGTGGTATTTGGACTTTAGGTTGACAATAATAAGGTCAACAGTCATCATTGTGCACGTTGAGCTTTTGTTGTCAACCAAGAAACTTTCAACCTACTGAACCAAACTCATCGGGGGTGCATACCCAATAACAGGCTTGCAATATATGTGTACCGAGCTTAAGCATTGAACAATCAGGAGCTAATTCAGGCCAAATTCGTCCCTGTCCCTGATGCTCGGGGTGGGTGTGAATATGCACATGTTCAAACCACAGGAGCAAATGGTTTTGGAGAGTTTCACACTCACAGAGCCATTTGCTCCAAAATGGGTCTGGCAGGGGGTGGACATAAGGGAACGCCCAGCGTTTCATGGACATGCCCATAAATACAGTGGGTGCACCCATGAAAATGCTCAGTGTACCCCTGCGGACGCAGGCATGTTGATGCCTGCTTGGCCAATTTGGTGGATAGCAAATTGG
The DNA here is from genome assembly GCF_055691185.1 of Crinia signifera. Taxonomy (NCBI): domain Eukaryota; kingdom Metazoa; phylum Chordata; class Amphibia; order Anura; family Myobatrachidae; genus Crinia; species Crinia signifera. Next base: position 94,600,816 of record NC_139226.1, on the reverse strand, counting down.
TCCAGGCTGACTTCTCTTAGCGAAGGCAGGAGAAATCATTTTATGGTGAGCGACCATCAAAATATATCTCCTCCTTGCCACCACATGCGAAGGAATGTTAGTGTACACATCCCCTCACATATTAGTGAGGGTATTTGGACAGGGGCGATCGGCGGGGTGGAAAGTATTGACTGCTTGCATTTCACAAGACATTCGAAGTTTCCAGCTACAGAAGTAGCGCCTCTGAGCCAGTGCCTAGAATCACCAGAATCCCTTAGCTTATGCAGGCTGGGGGACAGGAGCTCCATCTGATGGGGACATGCAAGCGTCTCACATGCATGCGTCTCATCCAGTGGCGTAACAAAAACTTTTGCTCCCCCCTGCCGGGACAATTTCGCCGCCCCCCCCCCCCCCCCGGGACAATTTCGCCGCTGCCCCCATTAAGACCCCCCCCCCAGGGAGCTGGCATGGGGGTCCGTGCGGCGCTGAGGTACCTGTAGTTAGGGAGAGCCTGGAGGTCCCTGCGCCTGCGGCGCTGAGTATGATGTTGCCGGGGTCCCTGCAGTGAAGTGGAAATATCGCGCTATCTCCGCCGCCCGGCGGCGCGGGAAGCGCTTCTAACTTTGAAAACACTGGCTGCTCACTGATTGGCTGAGATTCAGCCAATCAGCATGCGCCCAGTGTTTTCATAGTCAGAAGCGATTCCTGCGCCGTCGGGCGGCGGAGATAGCGCGTTATTTCCACTTCACTGCACGGAACCCCGGCAACATCATACTCAGCGCCGCAGGCGCAGGGACCTCCAGGCTCTCCTTAACTACAGGTACCTCCGCGATGCACGGACCCCCCTGCCAGCTCCCCGCTGCACCCACAAGCAGTGGGGAGCTGGCGGAGAAACAATAGCGCCCGCAGACCCCCGGCGCCTCCCCGCCACCGCGGGGACTGCGGCCCTATAGTTACGCCACTGGTCTCATCATGATGCAGTACAGCGGCAGGTAACACTTTCCCTGCCTATCTCCTCTTCAGGGAGAGGGGCAGGTGGGGGAGCCGGCGTGGGCTGCGGGGAGATGCATGGGGCGGGCGACGGAGGACTCTAAAGGAACAAGGCAGGTCTCGTGCGCACTCTCCCTCTTCTATCAATTGGCGGCGGGTGGCTATTCTATCACCCGTCAGAGCTGCTCCATCTGTACCTCCATGTCTGAGATTTTGTTACTCTTCGCATTGTTCTTGGAAGAAACAGCAGAGATATGAAACACATACATTACTTAAAGACAATTAAACATGTTTTATGCTACTGCTTCCCCTTTACTCTTGCAGTTTGTCAACATGAACACTCACAGACATCCTGCACGAATGTGGCTTTTGTGAAGGCGAGATTGCAGAGCGCGGAATTACAAGCACAATGACTGAAAGAATTATACGTATACACAATATCCAAGGGAGTTCACATAATAAGCATATCTTCTCTTGTAGATTATTTAGTGGCGGAGTGTGTGCCAAATGTCCCCTTTGTGCTACATTGTAAACTAAATTAACCTTTTAGTTGTAATCCCTAACAAACAAAAGGATTACAAACATATAAATATGCAGGGGAAAAAAATAATGGTGCACATATATTATGTAGTTGTAATACAAGGTGGAACATTATTGGTTTACATCTTAATTACAATTAAAAACACAATCTGTCTGCATGACCAAAATGTATGCAAATATATTCTTTTTTTTAAATGATATATAAATCCATTTTTTTTTTAATTATAATTGTTAATGTATGAAGGAGGTTAGCAAGCGGTAAATAAATTGATGTGAGCTATTAGGGAAAGTGATGCAAGTTATTACTACTGTAAGTCAGTTGGGACTAACTGAGTAGACAGAAAATTGGATTTATTCACAATCTTAGTCTTAGGGGGTATTCAATCTGTGGTGATATTTCCCAACAGGAGAAATATTGGCACTCATCTATTAAATTCTGCCATTAACGACCGCATTGAAGGGTGTCATATCCGACTTTTTAAAAATTTGGATCAGTTTGGTTGGCAACCGACGTGGAATAGTCGAATTTACGGCTGTTTTTGGACAATCCCTCGACATTTTCAGCTATCCATGGAATTTCCGACACTCGACAGCCGGAACAGTGAATTCCGGTTGTCAAGTTACAGTCGGAAGAAACGAAAACGGCCTAGGAATCCTAGACTGTTGGGAAGATGCCACAGTTGGAACCACGGATTGAGTTCCCCCCTTAAATTCAAGGCTCCCATATATCAGTTGCCAGGACCCGTCGGTACCATTGATCTGTCGACTGTTCTGCTAATAGGCGGCCATCGATGGCAAAAGTGCAACTGATCATCGATGGTGTATAAGTGCAATGGATGGCCATCTATGTTTTTACATATCGATGGTCATCCATTTGCTTTGAAAGATTGGCCTGTGGGCCAATCAAAATCAAGATTTATAATAATTGATGGTCGATGGCCATCCCTAGGCCAGTGATGATCATTGACCAGTCAGTGAATAAGGGAGATTAAACATGTCAAAAAGGCCTGAGTACCTGATCCAGACCGAAAACAGTCAACATTGTTTTTTTTCCACATTTTTTATGTTTCTGATTCTACGACCTGGTCTTCGGGGGGGATCGGAACACTAATACCATACAGCTCTGATGTATGGTGGCCTTTAGGTGCATCTGCAAATTCAGAGCTGTAGCTCCTTCCCCTTGATTTCAACTCCTTCACCTTGTCATACCTGAAAGAGATGAGTTTTTAATAATTATAATATTTATATAGCACTCTTTCTCCAATGGGACTTGAGGGGCTGAATGGATACTGTAGAATGAACATAAGAGTGTGGATTATAGGGTCAACAGTTATTGGTGTGTTTAGGTGTTTAGGTTGACCTAAAAAAAAGTCGACATGCACAAGGTCAGCACGGGAAAAGGGTTGACACAATCAAAACTTGACATGAGTGTTTCATGTTTCTTTGGATATGTGGATTTGGGCACGTAGACCCCAATTAGTATACTGTGTACCTTCATGTGGCTCACTTCAAATGCCATGTTTCAGACCACTTAACCAATCGCAATTGTAAACCACATGGAGGGTAAAATATGAATAAGCTAAAATAAATACTTTTGGAAAAACTCATGTCAACCTTTTCATATGATGACCATTGCTATGTCAACATTTTGCTTGTGTCAACATTTTGTCAATGTCAACATTGTCCATATTGACCATATGGTGTCGACCTAGACACTGTTGGCCTATCATCTGGATCAGGGGAGGGGAGGTGATTTTTATTACAGCTGCTATCTGCCGAAAAGGGGGGCGGGCGCTGGCATCACGTTGGCCAGGGGAGGGGATTTTTATTACAGCTGCTATCTGCCGAAAAGGGGGGCGGGCGCTGGTGTCACGTTGCGACAGCCGCCCGCCTACATTCAAAGGGAAATGCCCAGCATTTTCATGGAGATCCCATAAAATGCTCAATGTTCCTTTGCTCCACTGGAGTGATAGGCTTTTGGCAAGTGTGGAACTCGTTGAAGCTGTTTGCTCCCAGGGTCTGCACATGTGCAGACCCCCACCATGGTAATAGGGCCAAATTCGTCCCCATCCGATCAATGCAGAATCATCCCCATAATACAGTACAAAAACGATGGACATAAAGAGTTCTAGCTTTGCATGAAATAAAGAGACCATGGAAGTACTACAAAGGGCTTGTCAGCCATTTTGAGTCATTGGTTGCAAGAATTATACATCCTATCCATGTTGGATCCATACGAGGTAGCCATTTTAGGTGCACTGCATAAATTTAATGCGCAGAAGATGGTCAGACATCATTCATCCCCATAGCATGGGATACTCTCTGCTGCAAGTTTCCATTGCAGAGTAATGTTAGGAATTAGAACTACAGTATAAGCTTTCTATGCCTGAGTGATTCCAATAGTCCCTAATGAAGATTGCCACAGTGGAGGCAGCCATTTTGTAGGTTGGACTTGTAGAATTGCTGCCTCCATTCAGCGGTCCTATAAATGGCATTCTCAAGGACAATTAAAGTCCATCCTCTTACTGGCCAAATACCCATGAACTAAAGGAGGTTAGAACTATTTTGAATATACAGCACTAAGTAAAATCTCTTCACATTGTTGGAAGATGCCATACCTGACAAGATGATAGGGACAGTGATTTATATAAAGTCATGAAGTCTTTGGAGAAATAGAAGTAAATTTACTACATTTTAGTAGGGAAACTGTAATAAATTGTGATTTATTAATCTTTGATTCTCAGACTTGCACAGCATGCAAAGCAGAGCAGCACAGGGGTAATACAAAATAAAAATGAAAGGTTTCCTCTGAGAACGCATGGTCGTAAAACATTCTGATTTCTCAAGTTTGGGCAAAATGCAATGTATCTGTCTCAGTGCAAGCTGGGCACTGGCTGCTGCCAGGCGAAAATGGGCATTTAACATACTGTACATCATTAGTCTATTTTTAGGCATGCCTGTAAATTATGAGGAACGTACTGTATTTAGGTTTATGCATTGGTAATGCAAGAATGCATGTGCTGTTGATGGACGAAGGAGAAAATGCAATGTAGTTCTACAGGGAACAATACTGCCTGTGCTGCCAATGCTTTTTTAGACAATTTTTACATACTGTACATTGGGCCTTATTCTAGTTCACTCTTTCTCAATCCTTCTTAGATGGACAAAATCATGTGCACTGCAGGGGGGCAGATGGTTTTGTCTAGGGGGGCAGATGCAACTTGTGCAGAGAGAATTATATTTGAATGAGTTACCGTATATACTCGAGTATAAGTCGACCCGAATATAAGCCGAGGCACCTAATTTAACAACAAAAAACTGGGAAAACGTATTGACTCAAGTGGGACCCTCACTCGTGTATAAGCCAAGGGGGGCTTTTTCAGCATAAAAAATGTTCTGAAAAAGTAGGCTTATACTCGAGTATATATGGTATTTTGTTTCTGTGCAGGGTAAATTCTGGCTGCTTTATTTTTACACTGCAATATAGATCTCACTTTGAAGTAAAACCCCACCCAAATCAAATTCTCTCTGCACAAGTTGCATCCGCCCCACCTGTAGTACACATGGTTTTGTCCATCTAAGAAGGATTGAAGGAAAGTATACTTTGAATTGGAAGTGGCAGTGGTATTGTATGTTTGGCCGGAAAAATCATTGCGGGACATGTAAGGAGAGTGTACTTGCAAAATCACACCTATGCAGCAACCCCCCCTACCCACCCCCACTAATAAACTGTAAAATATAGGATAATAGCATGGTGCCTCACTGTCTTCATAACATATGCATTGTATATTTTAAATCTGTAAAGTACTGTAAATGTCTACCTGTAAATGTGTATCTGTCATCGAGTACAACCAATCGGTAGTCAAATTAAGTTAAAAAAATATGGAAAAATCGTACTGGATGTGTCTATGTAAATGTCTATAATTGTTTTAAAATCAATAAAATTAAAAGTAAAAAAAAAAAAGAAGGATTTTGTCAGAAAGAGTGAACTAGAATAAGGCCCATTATCCGTAGCAGCAGTGGTGTAATTGTGGTGTGCACATGGCCCTTGGGCCAAGAGAATTTGGTTCATTGGGTGGGTTGACAGTCTAGGTCAGGGATGGGGAACCTTTGGCCCTCCAGTTGTTGTTGAATTCCACATCCCAGCATGCCCTGCGAAAGTTTTTCTATTTAGCCATGCTTAAACTGTTGCAGGGCATGCTGGGATGCATAGATCAACAACAGCTGGAGGGCAAAAGGTTCCCTTCCCTGGTCTAAAACGGTACACGCAAGGAGAAATTGAACATGAAAATGGTCGACAGATAATAATTCCTCATCGACATGAGGAATTTTTAGATTTTTTGGGTGTCAATTTTAATCTTGTAACTCAAGGACCCCAAAGAAAATGAAAAAGAAAATGTGAAAACTCATGTTATCCATATACTGTGTTCACCATTTGATTATGTTGACCAATGGGGCTGTGTATCACACACTCAAAATAGACCTCAAATTCTGCCTGAAGCAGGTTACACCTATTTAGTTTGCAAACAGCGGCATCTTCCAGCAGTGACGTAACTAGAAAAAAGTTGGCGCAACTCCCCCTGTAAATTAATTATATATTTTTTTTACCTACAGGGTCTTTGCTCGGGGTTACATGCTCATTGCCAGAGCTTTCTTCCTCATTGCATGGTATTTCTTGCTTATTGTCATGGGTTTCTATGCTTGTTTTCAGGTATTATTGTACATGCTCATTGCCAGGGGTTTGTTGCTTATTTCCAGGGGTTTCATGCTCGTTGCCAGGGTTTATATTCTATGGTCATTGCTAGGGAGTTCTATGCTCAAAGAATGCAAGCGCTCCCTGAATCCAGCACTTCCAGATAGCGCTGTACACGCTGGGCTCCTCTGACAGACGACAGAGTTCCAGTAGGACCTCTAGCGTCCGTCTCCAACAAGGCAGAAGCCCTTTTGGAAGGGCCATGTTAGCAGATTCTAAATGGAATCTGCAGAGAGTAGACCCTTTGCCCTGGATTGTGGTGCCCTAGCTACACCATTGTCTCCCAGATATTAGCAGAGACACTGGAAGATGGCACCCCTGGCAGAAGGTAGTTTGTCCACTGCAGGATGAGTGAAAGAGTCTTGAACATGGGCCCCCTCCCAAGTTTTTATTTACCTGTGCTTAGATGAAAATTCTAGAATATGAAGAGATTTGTTGACTGTTGCTTTTTCACTGATGACGGGATGGTACCATTGTTTTGATGGCTGCCTCAGTGCTGTAAGCCAGCTCTTAATGACATCTTCCTTCTAGCCCCGCGTGTATATTTACAGAAGAAACTTGCCGTAGTTCTATGTTGCTGGGCAGCTGAGAACAAGCTTTCCATGAATTATAGTGTTTTCAATCCATTCGAGCACAGAACCTGGAGCTAGGAGCACTGGAAGCAGTTAAAGAGGATTTATAGAGATTCCTTGGTCTCCCATGAGTAGACAATCAGATCTTGTGGCCATTTCTTTCCTGTAGGAACAAGATTGCCAGCAATTACAAACCATAAATAATACAATCCTTAAATCATAGCTTTTATTGTAACCAATCCGAGACCTCGTTGGTGGAAATTGAGAACATTTTGCCTTAATGCAGAAACGTTTCGACCTGAGTTTGTTTGAGCAAAGAACCCCCAGGGTAAGACTGACGTTACTAAATTGGCCATATATTTCCCAAGCTTTCTGAAGTCCATGGATGGTTTAATGGTTTAATAAAGATGTTGTTAAATGGTAGATCATTCCATAAGCTGCAATTCAACTGTACTGCATTATGGTTGAGCGAAGATGTGAGCTTAAAATAAGAACTTCCTGGGGCTCAAGGTGCAGGAGAACTAGGCCCCCTGGACATCTCAGCCATATCCATGGACTTCCTGATGACTCCTACAGGGAGTTCATAACTTACTGTATTATACGCCCTCCCATATTCCACCGGTTATTTCCTATCTTCTGAATGTAGCTTGGGCAATGTGACCGATGGGGCATAACATGTTATAGTGGCAGCAGCCATGTAGTAGTGGCAGCAGCAAGGTTGGTGGAACAACAATTTCTTTATCCACGCCACCATCTATTCATTCTAGTAATGGGTGGCGAGCAAAGCGAACCAAGACACCTGGACTGAAGCGTGGCGAGCGAAGCAAGCTTACGAAGGTACACTAACCTGGATTATTATTGAGTTATTCTGGTTGGTGCAATGTTTTTGTTCTGCGCATGTGCATGCGCTGTGTGAGAGTGACCACGACACCAGGAGTATATTTAACCAGACTCTTAGTGATCACCTAATTAATCTTGTTTTATATATACAAATACTGATTACATGTTAAAATCTTTGTTTAAAGTAGCAATTTACAAAGCAGTTATGAATAAACAAACACAATATTACAATCTCCCTTTTCAGCGCTTGCCTTTATGCGTTGTCTAACCATTAAAGATATAGGACGATAGAATTTATGGCGTGCGCAGCCAATTCGCGCTGCACATCCGTGATTAAATGTTTCAATTGCTTTCTGTATATACTTCACTAAAAAGAACAGGATGTAGAATAGATGGCAAATAAACAGCAGCTATCTGTGTGATCACAGAGAGGAAATGGAAGATGTCACTCTGTACATAATGCAGGATTTGTGACAGGCACATCTCAGACTTAACTGGGAATTTAGCCGATAGAGGTTCCCCTCTCCTGATGTTTAAATCTTGAAATAGCTTTTGCTCTTTTAATTGGATTTTCGTTTAATTAATTTTAATACTTGTATTATTTATACAATTATTATACTATTATTATTATTATTATTATTATCACTATCATCATTTTACGTAATTAAGGGGCAAACTTATTAAGCCTGGTGAAGTGATAAAGTTGCCGGTGATAATACACCAGCCAATCACTGCCAAGTTACAGGCATGGTTTGAAAAATTACAGTTATGAGCTGATTGGCTGCTGTGTTATCACTTTCCACTTTATCATGTCACCAGGCTTAATACATCTGCCCCTCAGTTTGCAAAATCCAGGCCTGCCAATCAGGGAGACGTGATATGAGAGACAAGTAAAGTGTGAAGTGTTGATGGTTATTTCTACATTTTTAGGTTTGTTTTGTTTTCATACAGTAACTAGAAACTAATATTATTATTAGCAGCCGCCAGCACGGATTTATGACCCCGATCTTGTCAGACAAGTCCACCTGCCGTATATGCAAATGTGAGCTGGAAATTGGAGAGAAGCATGGCAGTGGGTATTAGGATACTTAGATGTGTCAAAGGCGTTTGACACTGCGCGTTGGAGGTGCCTAACATGCAACTTACAGACTTCTAGGCTACAAAATGCAACGTGTAACTCTTGGGTTCCCAAACGCGGCCCTCAAGGTAAACAACGGTCCAGGGTTTAAGTTTAGCCATGCCTGGACACAGTGCCAGATTAAGCCTTCCGGGGGCCCGGGGTACTTTAGACAGGGGGGCCCCCTTGCACTTGTCATTACTGGCCGCAAACTGCATGGGAGAATATTACACTGTCAAAGCACAGAGTAAAGGCAGAATAAACTTGGTCAGTGGATAACTGCAGGGGATATATATACAGTATATATATATATATATATATATATATATATATATATATAAACACACACACACACACATACATACTTACCACATGAAAAGCCTGTGTTTGTCCCTCTGCACCTTACTTTGTAGGAGACCTCACAGTCCTAGTGCTGCCTCTGATTAAAAACCCTCCCATGACTAAGCTGCTGCTGCTGTTTTCCATGGGCCTGAGAAGCATGTAATGAGCTCCACCAATCAAAGCTCAGCACAAACCTCTCAGCCTCTGCCCTCTGGTGCAAAGTGTCATGGGATTTAGTCAACTCCCAGTAATGCACAGCACACTCGTGCAATCAGTGTGCCTTGGCTCCCGATGTTCAGCATCATTAATCATTGTCACATTGGCAGATAGGTGAAGCTGCAGCACTACCCCACTCCCATGCACAAAACCTTTAGCTAAAAAAAAAAAAAATACATGCCAACCACAGGGGGCCCCTAGCTAGAGGGGGGCCCAGGGGCACTGACCCCTTGTGCCTCCATTATAATCCGGCCCTGCCTGGACACAGGTGACTGTACCTCAGTCGATATAATTTAACCATCTGTGCTGAACCATGGATATACTTAAAACCAGGACTAAGCTAGGTAAACACTGGCAGATATACGTATCTGTCGTGGGATCGGGCAGCACCTTCTCCATATACACTGCCTAGTCTGTCCCGCCTGATGTCACAACTGGGTGGTCACACTTACATGTTCCCGCCCAGTTGAGGTGACAATCAACGCAAACTACAATATGGGTGTACGAGTGATCGGCAGATCGCCCACACAGCATGATGATATCGGGCATCATCTTTGTTGCGCAAGCGACATGACCTGCAACATGCACATTTCAGATGTCATCCCTGTTGTACAACGTCACACTGAGGCTCCTTTCACACCTTGCACCTCTTTAATGCCCTGGCACTTTGCAATCCTAGGGAATCAAGGGGGCAAATGCCATGCATTTGGTCGCCAAAGGGCCCCTTTTTTAAGGCATACATGGTGCAGTGCAATGCTTCGATATAAAAGGACACATCTATACGTAAACCTGTTGTCCTATGTACATCTCCAACTTTTTGGGATGTGTGCACTGTGCTAATCCGAGGCTGCAACGTCGCCTCGATTGACAAGGTGCTGGCATTTAAGGGCGATTTAAAAAAAATCATGAAAAACTCATGTCGACCTTTTTCCATGTAGGCCTTCTGCTGGATGACCTTTTGACCATGTTGAGCTAATGCATGTCAATGTTTTCATCATGTCAAACTTTTGACAGTCAACCAATAGTGGTTGACCTTTTGACTGTAGACCTAGACACTGTTAACCTAATAACCCCATACTGCATCTATTATTATAGAGCATACTTGCCTACTTATCCTTCACTACTCCACCAGAAGCCCAGAGAGAGGGGAAGCTGACCACCCCCCTGGGGCGGGGCTATGCTCACTAGGTCATTAGGCTCCTCCCTATAGTTTGTCGATTCCTGGTATTGTATCCCCATTTTGACCACGTCAATGGGAAGTCGGCCTGATGTGGGAGGTCCACCACTCTTCTTTGGGTCAGGGGGACTACCCAAAAAATCTCCTGGACCTTCCAGGAAAGTCATTATGTAAGTTACAAAGTACTTCATATCCTTTAAACACTACTGAAATTCAGCTTTTTTTTTCAATAAAAGCCTCTAAGGGCACCGGAGCTGCAAAATACATTTTCGACACTTCCTCCTGACCTATATCGTTCAGTGATTGAAAATATCAGTCTGAGCGTTGCACAGTTGCCAAGTTCCCAGAAGCAGGGTTGTGCCGCAAGCTTTCTACCTTCCTGACTCTTGTGTTTTTATATTGAATTCCACCCTCTCGATATTGCATACCCAGATATATCCATGCCCAGATATAATTACTGACGCTTTGTGCGAGCAGGTGTCTGATTCCACCCAGATCTGTTCCGCGTCTTCGCTAACTGATGATTATTTACAAACTCCAAAAACAAAAGATGTAAATGTTTCATTATTAGACGGCTCAGATTCTCGTCTGGATGATATCCTGGAAGACTAAATTAAGGGATAAACATCTGTTGCGCTCTATCTCTTTTTTAGTGTTCAATCTGGTGATGATTTGAGCCTTTCGCGGCCCTCAGATTTATGGAGCTACTTGTTCACTATCCACAATCTTTAACTCATTAAATATTGGCAAGCGGGCTTGCAGGGACATTCGTCAATCTCCTGCGCGGTTCACGGTCGTTTGTAGAGAACGTTTGCAATCGGTATAAAGAAAAACGATAATTAAATTCACATTTTTTATTATTTGATGCGAAACATGATACAATTGAGCTGTGCAATTGATTTTATTCCCAGATATTCTAGGAATTTGTTTTGCTTATGGCTCACCAGGTAAAGCTATTTTATATAACTCTATTTTAACTTTATTTCAACAATGAATTCATTATTTTCCCATTTTGGTGAAATTCCCAAAAATCATACTTACCTACCTCGCAGTTCTGCTTTTCAGAGAAGTGGCCTACAGGGAACTTCAGGTGCGGGGCTGGACCTCTATGATTTACGTGATTTTTGCCCCGAAGCCTCCAATGGGCCTGCAAATGCCTGTGATTATCTCTTGGCCCTGCCCGCTTACAAAGGTGTGTGCAGGAGGTTTGATTCAGACCTGATGACACGGCTGCAAATATCCAAGGTGGATGACTATCAATGAACCGCGCATGCGTATAGGCCACAATTCTTGTGCGCGGTGGCTGTCAGATAAACTGCTTCAACTTTTTCTGATTGTTAGAGGTTCGCACAGTGATGGATAGGAAGTAGGGCAACCGAGATGGGGTGGAGTGGCATTTTTAGGTTGACACTCTCTAGTGCAGGGAGCCGGGCAGTGGGAGTAGAGGACAGGCTGCTGCTGCAGCACACTCTCTCTGTGCCATGTGCTGAGCGGGAGAGAGAAGCAGCTGCAGCACCAGCCTGTGTTCTCTCTCCCAGAGCTGGTGTCTCGGTGGCCCGCCCCTCTGTTGTATTTTTTATAGGGCCTGGCCATGCCCCCTCCTTTTGGCCATGCCCCTTTTTACCGGGGCTCGGCGGCACTGATGGTGGGTCGGGCACCTGGGGGTGGGAATGTTTAGTGGGAGTACTAACAAAAACGCAGGCATGATGGAAAAAACCACAGGGAGTGACAGGAAAAGCACAGGCATGCCTAGGAAATCGGTAGGTGTGGCAATACCTGTTAGGGGAGTGTTTGTGACCTATGCTCCAGCCAGGATATGTCGTTTTCCATGGCACCGCCGAGTAAATCTCTGGCTATGTGGCGCTTGTGATGACTTGTGCCCAGTGTAAAAATCATTAGTTGGTGAGGTGCTTGCGGCAGGATTTGAACTCATTTGCACAACTGCGAATGGACTCTCAGCCGCACACATCCATTCGCACAGCGAGGACATTTATTCGCAAGGTGAAATTACACTTTAGCTGGGCGGCATCTTAACTGATCACTGGCTGCTGCAGCCTAGGGAACAGGTATGAATCGGGCCCAGGATATGGGAGATTAGCCTGCTCTTGCAGAGTTAAGGGGAGCTTCGCAAAAAATCGAGAGCCTCCAGCAACTTCTGGGAGAGCAGGCAAGTATGCCATTAGTTCATCATTTACATTCTCTTATACCCTTTTAAATAACACGGATTATTGCCAGGTTGTTGCTGGGACAAAGTTCAGTGTGGAATCACCAAACGGAATAACCCTGGTTGACCAACCCGGCAATTCAACCCGGGTTATAAGAAGGGTTAAACCCGGGTCACCCTGTGTATAATGGACGACCAGTGTTCAGTGTGCGTCTACCCCAGACACTTACATGAGCCAGAGCAGCAGTGTGTGCAGTTAATGTGATGGTCGCAGTCCCTGATAGTCACAGCCTGAATGACAGGAAAATGATAGACCGAATCTGATTGGTTGCTATGGGCAACATCACCTCATTTCATTTTTAGAAACTTTAGTAAATTTACCCCTCCATGTTCTTAGGGCTTAGAGTATGCAGTTGCACTTTCTTTTGCCATCACTATATATAAAAGGCTAAATCCTCACCTTTTCAAGGTGAAGTACCACCAGTGACCACTAGAGGCCACTCAACAGACCAAATTACTCCCTAACAGAAAGTAAAATTGAAATGATCTGTTTCAAACTTCCTGGATATGGGGAGAAGGAGCTGTAAAGACAGAGATTGGAGGTAGGAGAAGGGAGGGACTAAGCCGTCATTTTGACAGGCGTTTAACTAATGTGTAATAAAGTTCTTGGCTCCAGTAAAATCCCCATAACCGCGTGCAGTAACTTTTCTGTACTTGTTGTGATCTAAAATATAAAGTATTCAGTTGCTGCCACGCCGGACTCTCGTTTAAGGATTTTAATGCAAGCTCAGGTTAATGACAAGAAAATGTGAGATGCGTCCGTAGCTAATTATTCATTAGCTGCTCAATTAATATATGCTGAGCATGACATTTTAAGGTACGTGCCTTTCCACTGGACTTGAATTTCAGACGAGTCAAAGAACTGATGTTGTGACAAAGCCACAGAAATGATACTGCAGATGTATCTGGTGTTTCCGGCTGTAACACAGCCTCACGGGCTGGGATATTGGCTGCCCATGTTTACTATGGTGCACGACAGAAAATACCATATGCACACACATGTACTGTAAGCTCATTTAGGAATGCAGGATACATATACAGTCTATGTACACAAATACCATCATTCACTTTTCTGTATTACTGGGTGCATGAAGAGCTTTTTGGGAAATTCTAATTTTTGGGATGGAACAGAACAATATAATTTATATTAAAAACACATGCACATAACTGTTAAATACAAAGGTCAATTTATCTGAATTGATGTCTTCAATAACCGGTCCATAATATACAGGGTTTGTATAAAAAAGTAATAAGACCTATCTTTTTCTGACGTGACTGTACATCACAGCGTGCATGATCCAGGCGGGTTCGATGGAGGGGGAAGTCAGCTTCATCATGCACCGAGCGTCAGTAGTGGTTTTCGTGGACCCCTGTCCCTAGACTAGCTGGAAGATCCCTAGTCCTGAGACGGCATCGCAACGCTTCCCCAGTCCCGATCTGGCCCCAGTGGACTTTTTCCTTTTCCCCTAAGTGAAGACATCCCTCAAAGTATACCGCCATGGGACTGTAGCAGAGGTCAAAGAGCCTTCAGACTGCTGCTTGAAGGACCTTCCGGGAAAAGGACTTCCAGGGCACTTTCCAAGCGTGGAACACTTGTTGGAAGAAGTGTGTTAATGCACAATTTTGAAGAATTTTAATTGTTTTACCAATATCTTCAGTAAAAAAAAAAAATAACTGAATTTACACTCAATACAGGAACATGGAGGAGTGGCCACACCAATCCCCAACAAAAATAGTTTTACGAAGTTCCACTGCTGACCATGAAGAGAGTCATCCCCCAGCAGCACTGCAAAGGGGGAAATGTCCACCACAGACGCCACCCTGCTCTGGGCCCTGGCCAGGCCTCTCCAGGAAGCCCACTCTCTTGGAAGTAAGTAATGATGAGTACTATGCCGCACTGACTGACAGAATATTGCCATGTTTGGTCTGTAATGTCACATTGTCCTGCATAGGCAAAACTCAGTCCACAAAGTCGTGGGTTACGCAGAGATGTACATAGGCCTAAATACACCTGTTTCCAGGTATCCCATTTGCACCAAGTATAAGACAGTGCTAAAGTGCACTATGATAGTGAGGAAAACTATTAAACTGATTAATTAATAAACTGTACGCATGATAGAAGATTACCGCTTGCAAACATTCCTACAGTACACGCCTGCTTTTTGTGTTCAACCCTACATTAGGTTCTAAGCATCTCAACAATATAAAAGGTTGGGAGGTATAGGGGCAGATTTAACTAGTGATATTCTAATTATCAATCATGATAGGTTGATTGAAGGTTAATTGGTTCACCAGCCAATCAGTTCCTGTCATTTGTTTGAAAAAAGATAGGAGCTGATTGGCTGGGGAATCATTTAATCATTTGCAACGAGGTTCAATGGAATGTTTGATAATTGTACGCAAGGAAAGAGGAATATATGACTCAGGTAACTCCAGAAAAAAATAGTTCCCTTTGCTACTGAATAAGCTTGTGCAGCCATGCCAAACGTCTCTAAGTTCCAACTAACGCTTCCTAAATAGGGCAATTTTATTTTCAGTGAGTCAGTTTGCTTTAATATTTTAGGAACGAGTAGGAACAGATGTGTGATTTCACAGAACTCTGTTCAAGCACAAATCTGATTCCAGGATTTGAGGAAGGCGGTCCCTGAGGAAACAAGATTGGCTCCGATGTATCACGAATTGTAGGTACAGACTCATAATCACTGGTGACTTCCTCACACCGAATGATTTGGCCTGTGATAGGATGAAATATATATATATAGAGAGAGAGAGAGAGAGAGAAGAGGTGTATATATATATATATATATATATATATATATCTCAAAATCATATTTATGGGTGTTTCCATGTGTTTGGAAATGTTTAGGCATAGTTTCAGGATCCCTGGCTAGCTACTGCACACCTTATCCCAGTAACTTTTGCATAATTAAGCCCATAGTCTACAGTGGCTCCCACAGGTGGAGTTGGTAATGGGGCCCAGCTCCAGAACCTGAAGTATTTCCGAGCTTGGTGAATTCACTACTCAAGCAGCCAATGGGGGCTGTTTCCGTGGTCGCAAATGAATGGGTTTGTGGCAGATATTGGAGATATCTGCTTCCCCCTAAATCCCCCCTCCTCCCCCTGTTAAATTTAAGTGTTGACCAATCTTAGTCCATAATGCACGCTAATAGTCCATGACTTAATGATACCCATGTTGGGCATAGATGACACAATCAAATAACCAGGGTACTGATTAACTCTGAGTGTCAAGCGAATTTGACAAAAAACTGTAGGTGTGAAAATTGCCCCCAATTTTTTTTTTATTTATCATAATGATCATAAAATAATGTTGATCTTGTATAGGAAATATAATCTTTTATTTGCACAACATTTTTTATTATAATTTATGTAACAAATGTTGGCACTCAAAGGGATAAGTCACCTGCTCATAAGTATGGCTATCCTTATAGCCACATGCTTCAAACCTGGACTGAAAGTGTGCTTTGAGGACTGTGTTTGAGAACCCTTGATCTAGGGCAGGGGTCTTCAACCTTCAAGACAGCGTGGGCCACCTAAAAAAATCCAGTGAAGCCCGAGGGCCGCTAAAATCTACTGTGGTATTTTCGACAGCCCCATAGAATCACAGCTCCCCTATAACGTCAGCACATTCCTTCATAGATAGACAGCACAGCCCCCTCATAGATAGTTGGCACAGCCGCCCATACTGAGCACATACCCCCACCCCCCCACACACACACACATACCCCAATAGTCAGCACCAGCCAATTTGGGTTCCAGTGCGAACAGTAAAATATGCAGCCCCCCCCGTATATAATTTGATATTGAATAAATTGCATGCGCCGTATGCGCACTCCAAAAAGGGGTGTGACCTAATTATAAGGGGTGTGACCTAATTATAAAGAGTGTGAACTAGCAGGAAAACATAATGGCAACCAATGTCTGGTCATGCAGGTTGCAAAAGTGAGGTGTCAGGTAATTGTTTTACCTGTTTTTAAGGTGAATCAACCGGCATATTTGGCCACAAATCTACACATGGAAAGGATTTTGTAATGACATTTACATAATCTTGGGCAATCGCGTACACATTGGGGTCTAATCTGTATCACTTGCAGTGATCCGAATTCAGGCCCCTGCCCCTGCAATGGTTGGGGTTTTGCACATGTGCAAACCTTGACTGCGAATGGCTATGGCGAGTTACTTAGTTGCCGGGCTGTTCACAGCAAGGAGGGAGGGCCGGGGCAGAGATGGGTCATGGGAATACCCAGCGTTTTATGGGCGTCCCCATGAAAACTCTGAGCATTTCCATGGATACTCGGGCGGGCCGATGCTTGCCAGGCTCAGGCGGGTGATGTCACATGATGTCAGCCCCCTGCCCTGTCTTCGTTCCTGTGCCTGCCAACAAAAGTCAGTTAAGACTGACTTTTATTTGCGAAGGCAGTAGAAATCATTTGATGATTGGCGACCATTTTGAATGATTTCTCCTGCAATGGTGGCATGCTAGGGGATGCGTCTTCTTTACATATTCCCTCCTATGGATGCGAGGAGGAAATGTCACCGGGGGGAGGGGGGGATTCAACAGCGCAGCATCTCTGATGCTCGGTAAGCTGCGACCTTGCCAGCTTACCTAGGAATGGTGGAAGGCACCAGAGTGCCCCAGGCGGGGTGGGCGTCCCGGTGCTCACCTGATCCACTGGGGAGGGGGGTGGGATGTGTTGCGGTGCGGGTCGCTTCATCACCCCACGCTGGGGGGGGATGTGACACGCCCGCCAAGTCACTCCACGCGGGGGAGGGGTGCCGGGAGATGCGGCGAGGGCACTCCAGGGGGGTGATGCAGCGGCTGCCGCTGAGTCACTCCACAAGGGGGGAGGAGAGTTACGGCCGGGGGGGGGGGGGAGTTGCTCATCTCCAACCTGCTCCCTCCTGCCGTCCTCCAGTGGCCGGCGCCCCAGGCAGATGCCTAAAGCTGCCTAGTGGTGGCGCCGGTCCTAAGCTTACCAAGCCTACCAGAATCAGGCCCATTGTGCGTGCGAATCAGCCTTAGAATCCTTTGCATGGGGCAACAATATGAAGGTTAAAATGTATTATATTTTTTTTTATATAAAAAAATCTAACTGATTTTCTTTGTGCAGTTTGCTTCAAGTTATATAATTGTGTGTATGTGTATGTGTGTATGTGTGTGTGTTTATGCGCAAGTGTTGGCATCCGTACATGTTTGCTCAGGCACATGTCCTCCTAGGCTGTATTATTCTGTGGAAATCTGTAAGGTGCGCCAACGTCCTCCTTGTTCCGCATCTGAACCTGCGATGTAAAATATGCTGTCCATTTGGCCGCTTGGCCGCAGCACATGATAAGTCTGATCCATTAGTGTTTGGAATAATCCTATTTCTCTGCAATATTTAATGGCTATATTTGTTCTTTTCATGGCATTTATGGTCACTGGCACCTAGTCAGGAGAGGAAGAGAAAATCTTTGGCACCTCACAGCACAATCGTCAATTGTTATGGTACCTTTCTGTGCGAACGCAGAATATGAATCACTTTGTTCTTTAAGGAGATGGTCAACACGTTAGATGCTGTGAATAAAATTGAATATTTTTTTTTTTAGTGGCAGCAATTTGCCGTCTTCCCAGCAAAGAATAGCAAGAATGCTCTCTCTTGATGCATCTTGCAAATCTTACAATTCTGCTGTTGGCACCTACTTCTTGGTTAAATAGATAAATTTGTTGGCAGGCGGCGTGCCATGCTAGCAGATGGTTGGAGTAAAGGCATCTCCGAGTCTTGTTCAACATGAATTGCTGTAAGGACAAATATTCAACATGATTACTGCATTTAATTTGGGATGTGGGTGCTGACAATCACAGATAATTTATCATTCACCCTCTTATTTTACACGCGGCCAGGCTAAAAACAGAATGACAACGTTTTTAAGATAAACGATTCCATATTTAATACAAAGAATGCTATCATTTTAATGTGTGTAATAACCGGTAGACTGTATGTTCCTGTTTAAGATAATACAATTTTTTGCTGAGCCCTGATAACATTCAAAGGGGATTATTCAGAGGTCAATGCAGAGGCGATGTTGCATGCACAGGGCCAATGGTTACTGCACGGAGGTGAACAGATGTGGATTCAGGGAGAGTAGATTTCAAGAGGGTGAGTTTTGATAGTGCATCGATGGTGCAGTAAGACAGATTTGTGCAAGTGAGCGTCTCAGTATGAAGAACAGTGACCAGCTCAGACTCAGAACCTATATGCATCACTGCTTCCGAAACACCCCTGTATGCACCCCTGCTGTTGGAACCCCCCTATCCTCTGGGGCTTGATTCAGAGTAGTACACAAAATTGATGACCATGGAAGTTGGCTTGTTTATGTGCAGAATGGGTCTTATTTTGTCACTCTAAGCGTTCCCGAGCAAAAGCATGATTGACATACTATGACCGTTTGAGGGATTGCGTAGGGTCTGCGGCGAGGGCTGCTTTACAAAATGGAGGCGTGTCTTCACAGCTGCAACTTTGCATGCAACAGCTGTGAGAAAATATGCAAATGCCTCATCTGCCAGGACTTGTACTGAGATGGCATAGACCACAGGCTCTCAAACTTGGTCCTCAGGACCCCACACAAGTGAAGTAATTAGCTCCACCTATGGATCTTTTAAAATGTGTCAATGAGTAATGAATGCACCTGTGCACCTGCCGGGTGACCTGGAAAACGGGAACTGTATGGGGTCCTGAGGACCGAGTTTGAGAAACCCTGACATAGACAATCCCATCAGACAAACATTGGTCAAACATTGACTTTCCGAGTAATCATATAGCCGCGCAGTATGGCAGCTGGCAGTAAGACGCTGGAGCCATTGTAACTGGAGACTGGTCTACCATTCTGTGGGAGTCTTTTGGACCTCATCATGCTCCATCATCATGACACCTATCACATTGCAGGTAGAAATGTCCAAAGTTTGCTCATAAACCTAGGAACAACCTAAAAAGAAAATGCCATTTCCTGCTGCAAATCTCAACACTGTCCCTCAAAGAGTGACACGTGGTCTTCAGTTTCATGGCACCGCCACAGAATTGTCATTCCTCCTGCTTTGTAAATAGAAAAAAATCTAAGAAGACTCCTTTTTTTCACTTCAGAAGGAGCTGAGAATATCGGAATTCCTACCCATAGCGATTGGATCAGAAAATAGTAATTAGTTTCATAAATATTTGTTTGTTGGAAGCATGTTCTTGGAATGTGGCACCAGAATCTAGATCATTAGGAAGAGCTTCCAGCTGTTCGTTATTTGTCCTAACGTACACATGGAGGAGCAGAAGCAAACAAGACACAATTTACTTTGCAGACTCCTTTCTATTAATACAACGCAGAAACTTTAAAAGCGGGAAGGCAAATGCACTGTGCAGTGTTCATTAGGAGACAGGTGTGCGCTGGCTTTTGTTGCCACTCAATACCGCAGGAACAGATGCAGGTTGACAAGAGACATTAGCCAGGGGATTGTGTTTTATAAAGTCGCATGAAAAAGGAACTACAAAAAGGCCAGTGAAATCTAATTTCTAGCCAAATTAAATGAATGAGAACTTATTGTTATTCGGTTAACTCTTTCGGAATTACAAAGACATGTAAAGTTGTTGGAGATCTCGGGGCTGCGCTGGAATATGGCTGTCTCAGAACAGTGGACGAGAGAGGCAGGATGATCATTTGGAAACATTTTTTATTAGCATTCCGGAAGAAGACCCATGCTCTCCTAATCGGTGCCATCAAGAAACAGTTGCAGGCTTCCCCACATTCTTTTCTATTAGCAAAACGTTTAACTTTAACAAGATTCCGGAATAGGTTAGGATCTTTTGGCCCCTCTCTAGTTGTGATGCACTACATGTGCCATACTGTCGCTAAGTTATACCCCTTTCACACCAGCCAAAATTCCCGGGTTGGAACAACCCTGGAATAGTGCTGGTGTAAAAGGGTCCTGGACCAAATTCCAGGGACTGATGCCCTAGGATTTCAACTCTGCTAGCTACCAGGGTTGCTCCTGGGATCTTCCATGGTTACTGGCTGGTATGAAAGGTGCAGGGACATGTCCCTCCTTCCCTTGTTGCCTCTGCTGATGCTGATTGGCTATGCAGGGCAACTTCCTGTTGTTGTGGATTTCCAGAGAAGCTTAGAGGCATCACCCAGCATGCAGGAAGACTCTGTGCAAGCTCTATGGCACAACACACCCAGCAATGCTATTTAACCCCTGAAAGCCAGCACAGTCGACAATGTCTGCATAGTCCTGCCCTCCCTCTCTCGCTCTACCCCTCTCCCCTCCCTCTCTCTAATGACCTCATCTTTGTGGGCCTAAAAAAGTCAATTTCTGATGGCATTCTCATAGAAATGCAGGGTCATCTCAGGTTCATTATGAAAGGTGCCAACCCTGTGATGTCCCTGCTTCAAAAGCAATGTGCAAACAGGGCCCAACCCCTGCATGTTTCTGGAATTTAATTCCTGGGTTGGTCTCTGCATTTCTGGTGTGAAGGGGTATAAGTGTGCCACAGATGGCCACAGGAGCAGCAACCCCTCTCTGGACTGAATCAAATAAACCACTACAACAATGCATATAAATAGAATAGGAACTATTAATTTTGTTGAGGCACAAGGCACAGTGGTACTCCGTCTTATCCCCAGTTCCTAATTGAGCAGAACAGAGAGAAATCCGAGCAGGTAACCAGCACTATTTCAGCAACGTCACGTCACCCATCTGGAGTTTTACAATCAGAAAAACAACCGGTTCCCTGTTCTCAACACATATTCCAGATAATTTATCACCCAGGATCCAATAAACGTTTATTGGTGACTACAGTGAACACAGACCATTATTTACTGTAGAACCTTTTCAGAGTTATGTACCTCCTAGTATGGGAAACATCTTTCAAGTCAATGTAGGCTGGCTGGGGTTCCTCTTGTAAAATAATATATTAGCCAATAAAGGGGGAGCATTTTATTAACCTTGTATACTTATCGAAAAATTTATATTGTCCTAAAAAATAATATTGTCGAATGAGGATGCCGGTGTGCGGGGTTCTTCTAGGCTGACATTTACCTTGTAAAATACTCTGAATATCCCCAAGCGAAAGCACTTCAAGGGGTTTATATAGCAGGTTTTTTCTAGGGTGATGTCACGTTGCTTTTGGGCTATTTTCCCTATGACTTACATTAAATAATTACCTTTTTTATGGCTTAACAATTATCTTGCACTTACATTACTGGGCAGCACAATTGGTATTGTTGTGATCTTTACTGCCTCACAGACCAGAGATCCTGAGCTCAACGCCTAACCAAGACCTTTTCTGTGCAGAGTTTGTATGTTCTTCCCCTGTCTGTGTGTGCTCCGGCCATTTCTTACCACACTCCAAAAACAGATGACTGCAAGAAGATAGCCGCCGCCAAGACAGAAAAAAAAGCTACGGACCCGCCTTTGAACCACTCCCAAACACCAGATTCCTGTCCGTCAACCACCAGCCGCTTCGCATTTACGATTGATATGCATTTTATTTTGCTAATCGGCCTTGCGCATGTGCACTCATTCAATAATCACTCTATTTGCAAATTCTCTAATTAGCAATCAACTCTGAATCAGGCCCTTTGTACCGTGCAGGAAAAATCGCTCCAAATGCACAATGATTGAAAAGCTCCAGGTGCCAAATCCAGTGCATTCCGTAAACCCAGGCTGCAAATAATTGGATTTGCCCATTAAAGCATAACAATTCTTGGCCTGCCGAGTGGGGCCATTTGGCACAACTAAAGCCACACCCCAAAAGTGCACATCGGTAGTGTGTACTGGTTTATGCTACATAGAAATGAAAAGAAAACTCTCATTCATACTGTGTACAGTTCTCTCTATTCACCTCGGCCAGCTAGAAAGCTCCAAATCGTTGCGGATTCTGTAATAATGGGACCATATTGCCCATATTTATCTAGGTAAATATTGCCCAT
Source organism: Crinia signifera (assembly GCF_055691185.1). Classification (NCBI taxonomy): domain Eukaryota; kingdom Metazoa; phylum Chordata; class Amphibia; order Anura; family Myobatrachidae; genus Crinia; species Crinia signifera. The sequence continues at coordinate 94,578,094 of NC_139226.1, read as the reverse complement.
TTAACTGATGTGTAACTTTCTGCTTAACAATTACAGAGAGTGAATGTTCACTTTACCTTCAAACATTATAATAACAGTGCTATTATCACTTCCCAACTTACATACTGTACGGAAATCGCCCCCTAGGGTTTCAATATCTCTTTTACTTACCAACAATGTCCCTTCCTGCTCTGACTCTTTGCAAATCAATGTCGTGTTGGAAATAAATAGGACACATTACAGGTTTTTGCTGTGATCTAAATAGCAGCGATTTTTACAGTATCAAAGAAATAACTGTCTTTGCTTAAGTGAGTTTGGATGATATCCACTTATATTGCATATTTATTCCGCTTTTCCATTAATCTGCTCACAGTGCGCTGTAACATTTATGTCTGAAAAGCTATTTTTATTTCGGGAAATATATGTAAAATAAACTCTTAACTGGATCTGATAAAAGCTTTTGGTTTATGGTGCTTTAAAAAGCATGCTGCTAAGATAGACTTCAAACTAGTATATTTTCTCCTCTGATCATCTTGTGCCCCGTTACGTAGTGTGTATAGCCAGGGTTTCCGGGGGAAGGGGGGGATTTTAGACCCTCGTGTGGCAGCAACTTGGGTGGTCCATCTAGTCTTTGCACACAAATTAGACAAACGGCGGAGCCTAGGAGGGCTGCAACCAATAGAAACTGATCGATTCCCACAGTCACTTACCTTGGTCTACAAGAAATGATCATAGATACCCCAATCTACAGCACCCCAATGTATAAACTATTGTACAAGCTGAGTTACTTAAATTATTATCCTTGTTTTAAAATATATTTGCAGACTTTTTTAGATTATATGGGAGGTTCCTGTATATACTATACTAGGTGATTCATCGCGCCCTACGGGCGCTCTTCACACCGTCGTAAGGGGCTGCGCCCCCTTAATTTGTGAACGTTTGTATATGAGAAATGTGGTTAGAATTGTATGAAAGATGCCCTGTATTGCAACTTAGGTGTCCGCGAATCGCGGGAGGGGGGGTCGCGGAGGGTGCCGTGAATTGCAGGAGGGGGGGTCGCGGGGGGTGCCGCGAATTGCAGGAGGGGGGGTTGTGGGGGGGTGGATGCTGCGAATCGCGGGAGGGGGGGGATTGCAGAGAATCGCGGGAGGGGGGTCGCGGGGTGGGTTGCCGCAAATCGCGGGAGGGGGGTTACGGGGGCGGGGGTTGCGGCGAATCATGGTAGGGGGGGTCGCAGGGGGTGTGCCGTGAATCACGGGAGGGGGGGTCACGGGGTGGGGTGCCGAGAATCGCGGGGGTGTGTGTGCCGTGAATCGTGGGGGTTGCGGGGTGGGGTGGGGGGGGGGGTGACGCGAATCGCCACAAGAAAAAATCAACACAGAAAGGTCAACACATGTAAATGTTGACATAAGTGTGGCACTTCATTGGTGTCCATGTCGACACATGAGAATGAATATGAAAACATTCAAAAAATGAAAAAAAAAACTTCAAAAACTCATGTCAACCTTTTTCATTGTCGACCATAGCCATGTCAGTGTTTTCCATGTGCAATTTAATTCTGGAGCTGCCGCGAATCGCGGGGGGGGGGGGTGCCGCGAATTGCGGGAGGGGGGGTCGCGGGGGTGGGTGCCGCGAATCGCGGGAGGGGGGGTTACGGGGCGGGGGTTGCGGCGAATCATGGGAGGGGGGGTCGCGGGGGTGTGCCGTGAATCACGGGAGTGGGGGTCACGGGGTGGGGTGCCGAGAATCGCGGGGGAGGTGTGTGTGTGTGTGCCGTGAATCGCTGGAGTGGGGGTTGTGGGGGGGGGGTGGGGGGGGTGTGACGCAAATCGCCACAAGAAAAAAAGCAACACAGAAAGGTCAACACATGTAAATGTTGACATAAGTGTGGCACTTCATTGGTGTCCATGTCGACACATGAGAATGAATATGAAAATATTCAAAAAATGAAAAAAAAAAAAAATTCAAAAACTCATGTCAACCTTTTTCATTGTCGACCATAGCCATGTCAGTGTTTTCCATGTGCAATTTAATTCTGGAGCTGCCGCGAATCACGGGGGGGTGCCGCGAATTGCGGGAGGGGGGGTCGCGGGGGTGGGTGCCGCGAATCGCGGGAGGGCGGGGTTCACAGGGGTTCCGGTGGGGGGTTGCCACGAATTGTGGGGGGTCACGGGGGGTGCCGCGAATCGCGGGAGGGGGGGTTGCGGGGGGGTGTGACGCGAATCGCCACAAGAAAAAATCAACACAGAAAGGTCAACACATGTAAATGTTGACATAAGTGTGCCACTTCATTGGTGTCCATGTCGACACATGACAATGAATATGAAAAAATTAAAAAAATTAAAAATAAATCTTCAAAAACTCATGTCAACCTTTTTCATTGTCGACCATAGCCATGTCAGTGTTTTGCATGTGCCATTTAATCCTGGGGCTGCTGCGAATTGCGGGGGGGTGCCGCGAATCGCGGGAGGGGGGTCGCAGGGGGTGTGCCGCCAATCGTGCAAGGGGGGGTTCTTTTTGCCGCGAATCGCGGGAGGGAGGTCGCGGGGGGGTGTTTTTTTTCCGCGAATCGGGGGGGGGGGGGCGTCACTGGGGAGGGTTTGCCGCGATTCGCGGGAGGGGGGGGTCGCGGGGTGGTGGTTATGCCGCGAATTGCGGGAGGGGTCGTGGGGGGGTTCTTTTTGCAGCGAATCGCGGGAGGGGGGGTCGCGGGGGTGTTTTTGCTGCGAATCGCGGTAGGGGGGGTCGCGGGGGAGCGGGTGTTTTTGCCGCGAATCGCGGGAGGGGGGGGGGTTTGCCGCAAATCGCGGGAGGGGGGCGCTCACCTGGTGGCTGTGGAGTAGCAGTGGTAACATGTTGCTGGGCAACATGGGAAGGCAGTGGGTGTCTGGCACTGTCTGTGGGCTCACTGGGCTGGTTCTCTGTCACATACCTCCCAACATGACCCTCTCCAGGAGGGACACAATGCTCTGTTTCTAGACTTCCCCTTAATGTATGATTGCCATCACCTGTTTTAAACAGGTTAATTTCTCAGAAAGGTGTTCAGCACAGATGAAGGCAATCACACATTAAGAGGAAAGTCCAGGAACAGAGCGTTATAGACACAGACACCCACTTTGAGTGACAGATGTAGCCAAATATATAGGAGATGTCTGAGAATTCACGGAGAGGATGTTTAATAAGTAGTAAACAGTACTCTGTGGCAGTGGTGCAACTAGATTTTTGTAGGCCCCAAAGCAAATGTTGATGAGGGCCCCTATGTACCACCCAATGGTGAAAAATATATCTAGCACATGTTACTTTAATATCGAAGGTGGGCCCCTTTCAGGTGTGGGCCCCATAGCAGTTGCACTCCCTGCACCACACTGATACACATGTCTTTGTACTGTAGATCTATGAAACACATACATACATACAGTAGACAGAGCCCAAGCCAAGACACAACCCCAATATACATTTTGCTACTTTGTGCCCCATCCAATTACAGTCAGTAGTTCACAGCTCACCCTTCCCTCTCAATCTGTTCTAGAACACTACAACAATTTTCTTTGCCCAGAAGGCCGTGGAGGAGATTGGTAGAACTTGTAAAATCAAAGCCTGTAGCGAAAGTAGCCCCTAATCATTTGGAAAGGGTTTTGACCTGCGCCTCCACACCACCACCACCACCACCACCTTCAGTGGAGAACTTCCACGAGTTATGGCCACCAAGAGTTCTCTTTGTCCTGTGTAAAAGTAGCACGGATGGATGTTTCTTCTGCCTCGCTACGCCAAGAAGAACATTACAGGGACTTTTTTTTTTTGTCATTAACATTTAAGTATTTTCAATAAAATAATTATTTAGATAATCGAATACTAACTAATATTTTTAATTTGAATTTATAATTTTTTTGTTAATTGGGGCACGTGTTGTTTGTATTTTAAAGGGTGATGCATTTTAAAATCAATGTTTAAGGCCTCTTTTTTGCATGTTAACCACGTGTTAATATATTTTATAACATTTGTATCTATAGTAAAATAAAGAAAAAATAGGTCAAAAACTGTAGCAAACCGTATTTTTAGAAAAGGACATATGGACAAAAGGCAGATGTAACAAATATAGCAATAGAACAGGCCCTGCCTGTTACTACTTTTATCACAGGATCACATTGTCTGCATTTTTTGGTCTGTAAGAGAAAGGGTCTCTAATGGGACTGAAAGGTTATAAAGTTCTTCGCTAACAAATGCTGACTAATTAGACTGCAAGCTTCTCTTTCACTTTTTTTGTTTTCGATCTGTTGCTCTTAAGGGTAAATTTACTGACGCTTCTAAAATTGAAAACAGGTGATGTTACCAATAGCAACCAATTTTCAAGGATGCAATAGAGTAATAATTGACAGAATCTGATTGGTTCATCTATTCATTTTTAAAAGCTTTAGTAAATTTGCCCCGTGATTTCCATTCACATTTTATTAGGATAATTGGATCTGATTCAGATTGCCGACCATCAAATAATTTTTCTCCCCTTCGAAAATAAAAGTCAGTCTGAACTGAATTCTATTTTCAGCCCCCTGTCCGCTCCCGCCTGCTCCCTCTGGAGCGAATGGTCTGAATTGGCCACATTATTTCCAGCCAGAAATAAACTTTCTGAAGTTCATACCGATCATCTTAAAATAATCATAGACAGAAGATAAATTTACCTTAAATAAATGTTTTGTGGATTTTTTTTTTGTTTAGCCGAAGTAAAAGTTTATTAGAAACCAATTGCAAGGAATGGGCCTAGGATCATAGTATTAATTCATTTCCCGAAAAATTCAATATATCTTTTATGGCTGTCGTTTTATTTTACTGCAATTACAAGACCAGGCTGCTGAAGCAGATATTATTATATGAGCAGTCATTTTCACTTATTAGTACATTGTAACCTGGAATAAACATCAGCGCTGCTTTGTATTAAGGGTCGTGTCTAATATGCATGGAAATTATTATATTTTATTAAACAAATTAATTAAACTCCAGACCATTTATACCCCCACTCACATGTATGAAAGATTCACCAACCCCGGAGTTCCCCATCTATGCAGATGATTGCAGCCCGTTACCATTTGAAAAATATTTAAAGAACGTTCAAAGAATAAATAATTTTGTAAATAAGTAGCACATAAATTGCCTATATTGTATCCAGTAATACACAGCTCTTTTGTTACATCCAGTAATACACAGATCCCTTGTTACACCCAGTAGTAGTACACAGATCAAATGTTACACCCAGCAGTACACAGATCACTTGTTACACCCAGTAATACACAGATCACTTGTTACACCCAGTAGTAGTACACAGATCACATGGTACACCCAGTAGTACACAGATCACTTGTTACACCCAGTCATACACAGTAATACACAGATCACTTGTCGACACTTGTCGACTTTTGACTGTCAACCTTGTGCATGTTGACCTAATGCATGTGTTGACCTACAGTAATTACCCTTTTGATCTAACCCATGTCGACCTTCAGTCATGTCAACCTGGATGCATGTTGACCTTCAGTGGTCGACCTAATGACTATCAGCCTTCCTCTTGTCAACCCTATGAGCCATACCCCCCTGCACTGCCATGCTCAGTGACAGGAGCCGGGGGCTGCACAATAATGTAACGGATCATCACCCAGCTCCTGGCTAATGAGGATGGGCTGGCATTTTTGTGGCACCGAGCTAGTGGCACCCGTGGTGCACAGCTCATCCATAGTGCCCCGATTTCACAACTTTATATTTAGATTTGGAATGTCTGTTTGCATTGTGTGGTCATATTTATGTCCTCTATACTGCAGACCATTCCCGTGTTGTGCCATCTGCACCCTTTGAAGTCCAATTTTATATATTATCCCAATTGCATTAGCAATTTGTTTGTGGATTTTTGTGGCAATTGTTTAGACGCTCTGTATTTACAGCATTGTACTAATGCAGCTCCTTATTTAAAGCAGCAGCAGCCGCACCATGTATAAAATAAGGATATTTATTTTCACTTGACTTGTTTTCCATTAGTTTACTGAAGGTTATTCAAAGAACCATGATTTGTCCATTAAAACAACTGTACGTTAGCTATTCCTCTTTAATACTTGGTGCCGGTGAGCGGGGAATATTATACAGTACGATGCACCAATTCTGCTATCCCTACCTCTAGTAATGAAGCTTTTACTGATGTTCTCATTTATTGAGCTGAGTTAGAGACAATTTTCAGAATAAATTAATATAAAGCGCCAGTGAGTAGCTGAAGAATCTGCTCACTTATTTCTCAATTACGAGGCCACCTACCAGGTCTCGATCAGGATTAGATTAAAAAGTCTCTTTGATTGCTGTGAAAAAGGGAAACGTGAATTCAACTTACCAAATCTGTCAGCCGGGCGCCAAATACAAAAATAATCATTTCACCTCCTTTTTAAAGCTTTAGTCATTTTAAGCTTTGACAGGAGCTGCCGTATTGTGTGCTAGAGGTTATGTTAGGATTTAGAATTTGTCATTTTTAAAATCTCTGCAGTTTGCTAACAGTTTCCCCACAATGGATAGACCAAAACTCTGCCAACCAATCGGTGCTCAACTACTCTCTGATTGGGACACACATGTTTCAACAGCACTCACCTACCGCTCACTCTTTCCCCAGCACCCACCGCTCATTTTGCCCCCCCGGCACCCATTGCTCACTCTGCCCCCGTCACCCGTCGCTCTCCTTGCCCCCAGAGCAGCAGCATTCAGCAGGAAAGTAATAAGGCCATTGGCCACCAATGTTAATATTAGAACATTGATGGCCACTGGCCACCAATGTTTATATAATGTATACCTCCCCACTGCCCACCAATGTGTACCATGCAAAAAAATGCATGTACCCACAGGCCACCAATGTAGCATACATGCAGGCACACACTCACCGCCAATGTGTACCGTGCCTGTTTGGGGCATGCATAGTACCCACCAATATATAACATGTAGGGATGCCAATCCCAATGCATCTATTCAATCAAGGGAATCGGGATAGAAAATGTCCAATACCGGGATCACGTGATTGGCATCTCTAATAAACCCCCAAAGCAGCCGCCCCACACAATAACTCAGTACATCCCTTCTTGTCATGGATCTCTGATTGGGTGGGATGTATCAACCTTTGAAGAGAGATAAAGTGAAGAAGTTGTCCAAAGCAACCAATCATCTTCTAGATGACAATTCAAAGATGCAGCATAGATTAAGAGCCATAGTCTGTGATTTTAGTGGATGTTCCCAGGAGGTAAGAAGTTTAGAGATGTCTAGAACCGTGAATCCTAAAAAAAAACATACCGTACCTGCCCTACTAAATCCCCAAAATCATTTCCTTTTCAGAATGCAGCAGCTGTAACATTTACAAAAATAATGGACAATTCCGGAGATCTTCTCTACACTCCGTTTGGTTTTTACGTGTTATTTGGATACCCACAACTGAAGCTATTATCGTCATTCATTATAATTACAAATAATGCTATAATATGAAAAGTGAAATCGCAAACAAATGTACTATGTCCAAACTCCAAAGAATTCATCACAAAAATACAATTATATAAGTGTATAGTTTTATGAACGTGTCTTCAGTAATTTATTTACCGCTCCTAATTTATCATTTGCCTATTTTCCCTAATTAAATTCTAACCTGCAAAATTGAATCTGGTCTCATCGGTATGCTATGCTCGCTGATAGGAAAGATCAATCTTTTCTACTTGTCTTATCTGTTATTCTGTGTCCTACTTTTATTTTTCTATTTTATAAACTTCTTTTCCTCCTTAACTCCTAACTGCAGACATTTGGGGGGAATTCAATTGCCGGCGAATCCTTCTGCCCAGTTGAACTTGCCGTGTTGTACGGTAGCCAGATTTTGTACAAAAGTGTTAGCTGCATTATAGGGTAGTGAGCAGTGACGTCTTTCCCATTGGGCTTAATGGGCAGTTGCCCAGGGGCCCACCCCAATGGGAAAGATGGCACTTCCCCGGGGAACGGCTGCGGGGGGCAGGCAGCGGGGTCAGGGCAGGGAATTGCTGCTGCTTTTGAAAACATATTGAAAAGACTGGCTTGATGCTGATTGGCTGAATTCTCTCAGCCAATCAGCATCCAGCCAGTCTTTTCAAAATGTTTTCAAATTCAGCAGCACTTCCCATCCCGCTGCCCAGCAAACAGTGCTACAAGCTCCCAGCCGCCGCTCCCTGGACACCACTGTCCGGATCTCCGCTACCTAGATGCTGCTGCCTGGACCCGCTGCTAGACATAGATGGGGGGGGATTGCCCAGTGAATTATTTTGCCCAGGAGCCTGCGCTGATTTTAAGACACTTTTGTGTGAATGTGGCATTCAGATGGCCGGGTGATTTTTTGGTGCCCTGTGCCAGAAAGGGAAATGTTGCACCCCCATAGTCAAAATATGGACCGTGTGTGCCAAAGGATCAGAGGAGCAGTGCCGGCTGGGAACAGGCAGCATCAGGCAGGCAGGAGTTTTCAAAAATCCTATTGGAATCAATGGGTGGCCAACAGAGCCGTCTGTCACGGCTATCAGCCATTCAGCAGTTTTCCCATTGAAATCAAAAGTAAACTGCTGATTGACTGAGAGCCATGACAGATGGTAATCAGCGGCTGCCCATTGATTCAGTGGGATTTTTTAACCCTTTGAGTTCCAAGTGGCTTTGTCAAAATTGGTGTGTAAATTGGCAAGCAAACATTTTTACTCATCATAATGACCTGTAATTTTACCTTATATAGGAAATATAATATTTTTAAACAACATTTTTTATTTTAATTTATATAACAAATGTGAGTGGTGCTGGCATTTTTACAGGATTTTTGGCACTCAAAGGTGAAATCTCCTGCCCACCGCTGGCTGTTCCCAGTCATCACTGGTCCTCTGCTCCGACCTCTCTCTCCCCTCAGCAGCATGCCAGCATCTACCTGCTCTGCGGACAAGGTGCAGTGCAGATGCACTGCAGGCCAGGCACCACTGGATCACATCTAGTTACGGTCCTGGTTCCATTCCATTGCTGACATTTAAACACCATGGCAATTCACAGCCTTCATCACCAACTGAACTCCCTCCATAAGGATTATATAATTGTGTGGTATAATCACCGTTGTGTAGTAAGTTATATTGTGTAGTTATGTTCCGTGTAAACCACGCACATTTCTGAAGATGGGTTAACATAGCTTTAAATATCTGTATCAAATCATTCACAAATGATTAACACATATGCAAAGAAAATGACATTTGTACTAAATAATTAAAAAAATAATAACTGCTTACTGATTGGTCGCTATTTCTTCAGGCATGCTTATAGCATAGTTGTATAATTACAATAAAGGTATGTAGCACTGGCCATAACAGCTCAATAAGAATCCCAGATAATACGCTACAGTAGATTAAATATATCAAATCTGAAAATATATTTCTAAAGTTTGATTTTATTTCACCCTTTCAAAAGGGTAACAAATATGATGCATTCCCAGCTCATAGCTGTTACCCTAAGGAAGGAAAAATGGGGGTAATTCAGGTTGGTTTGCAAAAACAAACTCCTTTAATGGACAAAACCATGCTGCACTGCAGGGGGGGGGGGGGGGCAGATGTAACATATGCAGAGAGACTTAGATTTGGGTGAGTTATTTTGTTTCTGTGCAGGGTAAATACTGATTGCTTTATTCTTACACTGCAATTAAGATTTCAGTTTCAACACACCCAAGTCTAACTCTCTCTGCACATGTTACATCTGCCCCACCTGCAGTGCACATGGTTTTTCCCATTAGAGAGAGATTGTGCTTGCGCGAGCCAACCTGAATTAGGCACAATATTAGCTGGCTGATCTTTTTTTTATATGAATACAAACAAGTCCCTTTGTTCTTTCTTCAAACAGGTTCTGCTTGCCAAGCCTAAGCTTAATAGGGGACCCCCTGGGTCTTCCAAACATGGTCACCTTACCGAACTAACAGGGTCTACCTAACCCCTAGCATATTGATATGACTAGATCACCCATACGTCTGGAAACAATTTGGCATTCATGCCTCTCTCTTTGACTTCAGAAGATCTGACACATCTGTGTCCTTGCTGTCAGTGGACAAAGCAATAGGTGAGATTTCTCTAGCTGACACACGGCCCCCTGCTGTGTATACTACAAACATTCGGAGATCTGAGAAACAGGCCTCTTTTCCCGGTGTCATGCTGTGTATGTAAACAGCTTGTTCTAACAAAACTGATCATGTGGATTTTCACAACTGACTTATACAATTTGAAGACGCAATGTTTCATACAGTATAGCAATTGGCAGGTTATACTGTACATAGGAACAGTTGCAGATTTAGGGGGGCACACGGGCCCGTTCCCCCTAGTTGTTTCTGACACTTGAGCTGGCGCTGACGACAGGACCCTACTGCCGCCAGCACAGGTATATGCTGCAGCTGGCACTAATGACAGGACATACTGCTGTTGCTGCTGCACTGATGATGGGACCCACTGCCGCCTGTTCTAATTTCAGGTACCCCCACTGCTGAAGGATATAATGACAGGGGTACACCGCCTGTATTGTGAGGGGAGGTAGAGAGATTCGGTGCAGCACATGAATACCTCTACCTCTCTCCACTCTTGTTCTCCAACTCTCTGCCCTCCGCACTCCCTCTCTATCTCTTCACACTCTCTCTCACCACTCTACTCTCTCCCTCTGCTCTCCTCCCTCTCTCTCTACTCTCCTACTCCCTTTCTTTTCCCTCTCTCTCTCTCTCCCTTTCTCTCCACTCTTCTTCCAATCTCCCTCTCTATCTCTCCACACTCTCATTCTCTCCACTCTACACTCTCCTTCTGCTCTCCTCCCTCTGTCTCCACTTTCCTACTCCCTTTCTTTTCCCTCTCTCTCCCTATTCACTCCCTCTTTCCCCTCCACACTCTCTCCACTCTCTCTACTCTCTCCCTCCGCTCTCCTCCCTTTCTCTCCACTCTTCTTCCAATCTCCCTCTCTATCTCTCCCTCCACACACTCTCTCTCTCTCCCTCTGCTCTTCTCCCTCTCTCACTCCACTCTTCTCGCCTCTCTCCTAGTCCCTCTATTCACTCACCTCTCTCCCTCTGCTCTCCTTCTCCCTCTACTCTCCTCTCTCTCCACTCAACTCTCCTTCTCCTTCCCTCTCTGCTTTTTTTTCGCTCTCTACTCTCTCTCCACTCTACTCTTTCCCTCTGCTTTCCTTCTCCCTCCGCTCTCCTTCTCTGTTCTCCTTTTCTGTCTTCCTCCACTCTACTTCTCCTTCCACTCTCCTTCTCCCTCCACTCTACTCTCTACCTCCTCTTTCCTTCTCCCTCTGCTCTCTTTCTCCCTCTCTGGTTTCCTTTTCTCTCCATTCTCTCTTCCTCCACTCTCCTTCTCTCTCTGCTCTCCTCCCTCCGCTCTGCTCTTCTCTCTCTGCTCTCTTGGTACTTGTGTATTATCACGGTGCCCCCAATTTCCATCGCAGGTCATTGTACAACCAAAAATCGCATTGCATGCGTCGGGTTGGCGTTAATAGTGGGGTGGCGTTAACAATGGGGGGTCATTTAACATACTTATTACCCATCAGGGTGGGGATACAATAAAAAATCGGGTCTGGCTGGGCATTTAACATTGAAATCGCGTCCCATCGCATGCCATTATAATGGCATGCGATGCGACGCGATATTAAAATTGTACACTCTGCCCGGGAAAAGTCTCAAATCGGTCCCATTGCATGCCATTGCATACCTTAATTAGTGGTATACGATACGATGCGAAGGGCGCCGTGATAATACACAACTACCGCTCTCTTCTCTCTCCACTCTACTCTCTACCTCTGCTCTCCTTTTCCCTCTTCTCTCCTTCTCCCTCTCTGCTCTCCTTTCCACTCTACTCTATTCCTCTGCTCTCATTTTCTCTCTCTGCACTCCTATCTCTCTCTCCACTCTACTTCTCTGTCTCTCCCTATACTTTTCCTGCCTCTCTTTTCTCCTTGTCTTTCTTTCTCATCTCTCTCTCTCCCTCTCCCTCTCTCTCTACCTTTCGCCTTCTCCTTCTCTGTCCATATCTATCTTGCCATGTGATTAATGCAGTGACCAGTTTGACACTCAAGTACCAATTACCAGATTAGCTGCACAGAGCGACCCCTGTTATAATGCCCCACTGTCATTTTGTTCTGGATCCATCACTGCATAGGGAAATATAATTCCATGGTCTCTATGTCACAGTCAAATCCTCTAAGTAGTCAATAGTAATGTATTTTTTCTGTTACACTGTAATCTTATACAGTACTCACTATCATTACCTGGTGTTGCAAGACCTGTGAGTGCTATATGGTGGAGGTGTGTGTGTATGAGTTTGCTACGATTAACTACTGAATCTGTCCAATCAGTTACCAGCAGTTGTCTAGTAAATCTGCATCATTTAAAGACTGGAAGCCATTCCAGTGGGGAACTGCATTACATACAAAGTATTGCTCAATATTCCTAATGATATAGGAGGGATACAACCTAGGCAAAAAAATCCGAAAGTGGACAACTTCTTTGAAATAGCCCATGTGTTGAAAGATAACGTAACTTATTATCTAGGCCTAAATACAAGCTAAATATATGATCTGACTGGCGACAAAACAGCCATTTTCTGCTTATATTATTTACTGAAACTACTTCCCGATTCCTAAATCAGTATACGGAGCGCAGTTTGTAATTATAATGTTTTTCTGCCTTGTGTTTGTAAATTTTATACCCTAAATATGTATTATTTATTACCATGCGTCGCATCTAAAATTGCCTATGTGCACAATCCACTATTATTATTGTCATTTATTTATAAGAGGCCAATTTATTCTGCTGAGCAATGGAGCAGGGAAAATGGTCGTAAAGTCTCAGGATTATCACTCTCTTGTGGAGTAGAGCGGCAGAGTCTTTTGTAAGAAGCTCACAATCTTCGGTTATACCATTAAGCATACTTGCCCTGTGTCTTTCCTGCATTCCGAAGGTAGCCACCCAAGCATACCTGTACTGTGCCTTGCCTGCATTCCAAAAGTAGCCACCCAAGCATACTTGTCCTGTTCGTTGCCTGCATTCCAAAGGTAGCCACCCAAGCACACTTGTCCTGTGCCTTACCTGCATTCCAAAGGTAGCCAATTGTCCTGTGCCTTTCCTGCATACCGAAGGTAGCAACCCAAGCACACATTTCCTAAACCTTGCCTGCATTCCAAAGGTATCCACCCAAGCACAGTTGTCCTGTGCCTTGCCTGCATTCTGAAGGTAGCCACCCAAGCATACCTGTACTGTGCCTTGCTTGCATTCCGGAGGTAGAAACCCAAGCATACCTGTCCTGTGCCTTGCCTGCATCCTGAAAGTAGCCACCCAAGCATACTTGTCTTGTGCCTTGCCTGCATCCTGAAAGTAGCCACCCAAGCACACTTGTCCTGTGCCTTGCCTGCATTCCAAAGGTAGCCACCCAAGCACAGTTGTCCTGTGCCTTGCCTACATACCGAAGGTAGCCACCCAAGCATACCTGTACTGTGCCTTGCCCGCATTCCCCAGGTAGCCACCCAAGCACAGTTGTCCTGTGCCTTGCCTACATTCCGAAGGTAGCCACGCAAGCACACCTGTACTGTGCCTTGCCCGCTTTCCCCAGGTAGCCACCCAAGCATACCTGTACTGTGCCTTGCCTGCATTCCCCAGGTAGCCACCCAAGCACACTTGAACTATGCCTTGCCTGCATTCTGGAGGTAGAAACCCAATGTGCCAAAAGTCACCTGTTTGGATGCAAAAATGGGACTTTACGCATCCCGTCCATTAGTTTGGTTTGGTTATTCTATTCTGTGCACCTAAACCCGTCCTTTATAAGTGCAAACAGAGCGATAAAAGCATGTCTTTGATTATCGCCCAGTGATATGAACATTTGAATCTGCCTCATAATGTTTTATAGAAAACAGCAAAATGATTTTCATGATTTCAGAGATTTCAAGAAATATTTTAACTTTTGAACCCTGGATGGTAAATATGTTTTTCTGAGAACGCGCTGATGAAAACACCCAGAAAACATCATTCTGAATTTAGAATGTACTAAAAATACAACTGTACTTGTGTACATTGATCTTATTAGCGAGAGGGGGAATTACTGGCTCCTATCAGAATGTTCTTTTAGCTGCAATTTGCCAAAATAATTTAGATCACGTACTGTCGGTTCGAATCATCAGTGATCCGATGAGATGGAGGGTTCTTTAACTGCTTCTGACTGGCGAGTGTTAAACATTATGTAATGAAACATGACTGGATGCATTACAATGCGGTGTGCAGAATACCTCTGCTTGTGATCTTCCCCGTTGTACGACAGACCCTACATACGAGCAGATGTGATAAGTGCCCATTATATAGGAAACATCTCCAGCTTCATTCAAAAGCCAAAGATAAATCTTTTAAAAGGGAAATGTCTGTGTCAGAACCGTTATATGGCAAGTGAATGACTCACTTTTATCTGATGATATATAAACCTGACTGAAGAATGCAGGAGGAAGCCTAAAAGGTAATATAATGTGTAAGGCAAAAGCTGCAGGTAGCCGGCAACTAAAATCGCCCCACCCCTCTCTGAAGAACAGCGAATTGCAGCGTTTATAGGGTATGGGGGAGGTTCTTGGTGATGTCACCTCATCAACTTCATCCCAGACTTACAGCCTCTGCGTCTCCTCTTTGGGTTTTCTCTGGGAGAGAAGATCTCAAAAGTTTGGAAGTATGTCCTTCGCAATATAAGGGGTGAGTGATAAAAACTTGGAAAGAGATAAAATGGAGAAAAATAAAGTACCAGCCAATCGGCTACTTTTTCTACACACCTGTGTATAATGCCTACTGCTGCACCAGTGTATATTCCCCACATGTATATACTGCTGCACCTGTGTATAATACCATACCTCCCAACTGTCCCAATTACCACGGGAATGTCCCAGTTTTTGGGGAGGTTCCTGCGGCCCGCCCAGGGCCTGCAGTGTCCTGTTGGGAGTCCCCACTGCACCCTCTGTGTGCATATACAGCATATTGTTGCTCTGTATATGCGATCGGTAACTGAGTAATTCTGGATAAGCCGGAGGCTGTTTAACATCAGAGAAGATACAGAAGTTTCCATATTAGTTTTTATTACTTTGTACGTTTTCCTTATATCCGTGGCAATGATTTACAATTGTTAAATGGGATTGCAACTATTTTACTCATCTGTTGTCTCCAACTAAGAGGAAATGTCTGTCTCATAAGATGCTTATTACTATTCACCGCATCAAATGTCGGCCTTCTCTACGCCTTCTATTGCTGTAGAAGCAAACGATGAATTAAATAGGATTGCCAAATTCCCTGGGCTTCCTTTCTACATTAATTATAACATTTATGTTATGTAATTACACTTCTTTATCTATTACCAGAAATAAACGCCCCCCCCTTCGCTATTTCCCATATTGCAACAGAGTGAAGTGAAAAAGATTTTCCTATTAAAGATGTCTCAATCAATTTAAAAATATACATTTTATACATTGTGCTAAATGCAGATCATATCTCGAGGGGAGATATTCAACATTTATCACTACGGCAACCAAGGTGTTTAAAGGGAAAAACATAGATTCAAAATGGAAATATAATATGTTCCGCAACATTCTCAAGAGGCATGTGAGTGTTACTGCCTGAGGTCAGGTAGATGTGAGCACATCTCTCTGTGTACATGGGGCCAAGTGGGATGGATGAATGGATAGATAGATAGGTAGGTAGGTAGGTAGATAGATAGGTAGGTAGGTAGATAGATAGATACCATAGATAGGATGGATTGATTTCCTCATCTCTTTCTGCAGCACTCCCCTCTCATTTTTCGTCCTCTCTCTCTCTCTCTCTCCTCCTCTCCATCTCTCTCTCTCTGTCCTCATTTATAATTTTATATTATCAGTACGTGAACTTGTTATATACATTCCATAGCATTACCTCTTTATTTTCATCCTTACTATAGTATTCTACTTGTTGGGCCATTCTCATCAGATCTCCTCTTCAATTTTTATTTCCTTCTGTATATGGCCTGTACATGTCTGGAAGTGACATCACTGACACTTGTGGGAGGAGTCAGAGTTCATATTATCATTACATGCCAACATGATCACATGCCACTAGATATTGTTGGGTCTGGGATTGATTTCTAGACCGAAACCCCCCTTAACGACCGGCTCTGCAGAGAAGCGCAGGGTCCCCCACCTCCCTTTCCGCTGCCCCAGCTGACTCCCTCTGCTCCTGGAGCGCAGTCTTCTCCTCCACCTCCGGTGAGACGCTGCCGGCCATTTAAAATATGGCGCCGACTTGTAAGCCAAGGGCTCGCAGCCCTGTAGCCAATCAGAGCAGCTGATGGTACACAAACTCTGATTTGCTAACTCATCAGGGATTGTCCCAGAAATCGCCCCCCCCCCCCTCCTGGAAAGAGGGACAAGCCTCCCGGAATGCAGCCAGTCTCCTGTGCCCTCCCCTCGGCAGGTAGGGCTGTGGGAGAATATGACGGGAATTGCGTCTTTGTAGCCTTGCCCCCCGCTGTGCAATGCCTGAAATACCAGCATTACACGGCGGGGGGGGGGGGGCGTTGCCACGAGGACGCAATTGACCACGCCCCCACTCCAGGTGATCCACCAAATGCCCAGCCTCTTTTCTGCCCCATCAGTGGCCCCGGCCTCCCTGCCTCACTGAACTGGCTGCCTTCTCCCGGAATGGGCAGCCAGAAATGAGACAACCCTGTACAAATTGTGTTCCATTTTATTATTACGTTCAAGATACCTGCTCACTAGGAGACGCGATACATATGTATTCCTAATATACATTTTATTGACAGAAAGGTTCTCTCACTCCAAGAGCTCTGTTATAACACAGGCAGGAGATCGGCAGGTGTCCTCTGCTGTTTAATATTGCATGATACACTGCGTGGCATCTTGCTGACAGAAATCTCCATTGTTCTTAATATCAATCTGTCTGTGTTTATCAGCGACGAGCGCTTTGTTCCTCGCAAGCACAAATGTCGTATCGCAGGACGTACACGCTGAAGGTGTGTTTCACCAACAGGAACAATCTGATTATTAGACTTTGATAAGTCGAAGTTATTATTTGAGAACATGATTAATAAATAACACATGCCAGATCATCAAAGAGGGCTCCCCGGAATTAATCTGCCTATTTCCGAACAGTTCAATCTGTCACTTTTTATTGTCAAACGCGAAATAAAAATATAAAGCCGCCTTTGTTAACACCTCCGGCTTAAGAGCATTATCATTCATAGACGTTTCAGTTGATACATCCGTCTTTTATGCTGGTAATACATTTACACCCACCATCTATGGTAGTTCCAGGTCAGCGATGCAACAATATGACAGTTGTGGCTCTGAATTTCTACACGGAGAGGTACATTTAAATAATATGGTAATGTTTGAGTCTTTTATTATAAGAAGTGCATCGAAAATATGAATGATAAAGCGGATGGATGGTGTTAGCGGAAATGTCTTTATTAATAAAGGCATTCCGGTTGTCTGCAGGGCCCCCATCAGAGGGGGTCCAGACAGAAAGGGGCCCCGGGACTGGAGTCAATCCAGTATAAATTGCCATAAACAAAGTTAACATCTCCCTTGTAGCAATAGAGATACAGTAGTGCTGCGGACTCCAGAGGTCTTACCAAGCATGCCGGGCTCTTGAGAATGGGTGGGCTGCCTATCTTGTTAGTCCCGGGCCAACTTATTTTAATGGCAGCCCCTGGCATTTCACAGTGGGGGGGGGGGGCATGGCCATGATTATGTGGTCGTGGTGGCCATGCCCCATGCTTCCTGTAGCTGGCTGGCCTTTCCGGAGAGGACAGCCTAAAAGTAGACAACCATGTGATAGGTGCTATATTCCGGGACTTGTAGCTCCGTAGATAAAAAGAAAATGCAGATGCACTGTCAAAATACTAAACACTGCTAATCAAAAACATTATAATAAACCTGAGGTGCTTAATATCAGGGGAGGCTCTAGAGTCAGAGCTGCTGTGCAGTTCAACATTCAAATAGGGAAGGCACAGTAACTGTCACCAACTGCCATTCCAAACTGGCTCACTGGCAGTTGGTGTTGCCTCCCTATTGGAATTTTGGAGCCCTCCTCTGGAGCCGCCATTGCTTAACATAATTATGGCCAAATATATGGGCCACCAACCATGACTAGTTGACCCTAACCTTAAGGACCCACCAGATGAGATCACTTGGTCGTGGATGGTGGGACAATATTTTTGGCCAAAAGTATGAAAAGCACCTGAAATTTACTCTGTGATATATTTCTATCTCACCTTGACGAGAGACAGAAGTGATTTGCATTCTGCAGGGAAAAAACACCAACGGGCCTGGTAGCCGAAACTTGCTTAGTATTTCCCACATCTCCATAAAGACTAATGTTACCGAATTATAGCAATAACAGAAAACAGCTCCCTGCAAGAAAAATCTATTCCTGTAATCAGTAACAAATACAATATGCAAACAATAAGATGACGGCTGTTGCTGGAAGTGAACGCAATAGTTATGATAAAGGTATTTCATAAACTTAATCTATTAGATTAGATTTTTCTATAGTAAATTAAATGCTAGTTGGGGGGCGTGTTGGCACAATCTTGTCATCATACTCGTAGCTTTGTCACCCTGATTTATTGTGCCAAGGCAACAGGCATTGCACAGCGGGGGGAATTGCTACAATGACACGGTTCAGTTGGAATAGAATCATCTGCGGGAAACTTGATTTTCGAGAACCTCCCAGCTATTCCAGAAAATATGGAAAGTATGTAACTGCATGAAAGGGGTGGGACCGGAGGCAGAGCTCAATAACTGCGCTTTAAGTGCGGACGTGGCCAATGGGATTGCATCATCATGGCCACGCCCCCTGCTGTTCAATGCCAGTATTACAAGCATTGCACAGTGGGTGGCAGGGTCACAATGATGCAATTTGCGTCATTAGGTCCCTATTGACCCTTTCTTTGAAGAGGAGTGATTGCGGGAGGCTGCTGGGATTGTGGGGGGGGCTTGTTGCCCACCTTTCCGGGAGGCCAGGAGGAGGACTGGATTTTTGGGAGCCTGCCATTCCACGAGGGTAGGCAAGTTTAACCTACACTCATATCTGCTATGACCTAATTGGTTACAATCATAAGCTAAAAGAATTGACATTAAAGGGTAAATTTACACAAACTTTTAAAAATGAAAAGAGGTGCTGTTGCCCATAGCAACCTATCAGATTCTGTCTATCATTTTCTAGGATGTAATCTGATTGGTTGCTATGGGCAGCCACACTTATTTTAATTTTTAAAAGCTTTAATAAGTTTACCCTGAAAAATTATTAAAAATGGCAAAGGAGATAAACGGAACGCCTCGGCCCTTTTTGGGGATTTAATAGAAGACTAAATCCACAGAAATGTAAACTATCTGGTACTTGTCTTGAATTTTTCACAGATAGCTCCTCCTACTGCGCAGGATATGTAGTTATTATAATCGTACTAATAAGTACGAATAAGAGGTCAAAAGTTGTTGTTTTTAAATAACTTTCCACCGCACAAATATAACGAATATACACCAAATAATTCCTTCTGCGCTTGTTTATTGGGAAATTCGGCTGCAGCAATATGAGATTGTCTGAGAGCTAAATAAAATGTGAAATCCTTTCTGTACTCCAGCACAGACCTGTAATTTTTTTATTGAGAGTGCTAGAAAATGCTGTTTAGACACCAGGAGTCTCTGGCTAATCTCAGTGTGGCGGCCATTTCAGCTTGTTGAATAGACCCTTATGAGCTATTTTGAAGTTACTGTGCTGACAAGCTGTCCACTATAAACTGAGGTCATAAAACAGGGACGTTTTGTGATTGTACTGTATAATGTTCCGTGGGGTTTTTTTTTCCCCCATTTCAAGCTAGAATCTAGTAAGAACACTTTGCGGGCTATATACAGACAGTATTATTAATGCAATATTTGTGTTTCTTACCAAAGTTCTGAACTTTTGCAGCAAGTGTCATTTATTTGATTGCATGGCTGCTAATTTTCAGAGGCCTACTGTCTGGTATACGCCGCCCCTCCACAGTCAACTCCCGCCCCATGCAAGCATGTGAATTGCTTAGCGCGGCTTGCAAAAATGTAGCTGGACTGGGGATTTGCTCACCATTGAGTGATTTGAATGTGTGCAGTCTCTGCGTAGCCCAGGACTTGGTGGCTGATCGGGCCGGAGCTGAGGTCACATGACTTCCCCTCAAATGCCTGGGCATGCCTGCAAAGAGCTGGTTAACATCCACAAATGGCAGTTTCCTGTCAATCTCCTTGGCTACCAACATAGCGTGCTTCAAAAGGATAAGGTGACTCTCCAAAAAGTTCTACCACACACTTCTAAAGTACTGATGCCCAACATTTCTCAGGGTGGTCCTCGTGATCCAATCTCACCTTCAAGAGCCCCAGATGGAAGGCTCATGTTAACGTATCAGGATCCTCAGATAGTCCCTCTGGGAAATTATTAGAACTGCAGATGTAGAGTAATAATATGCAAATTAATTAAGGGTGCACTGTGCTAACGAGGATCTGGGACATTTTGAGGGTGGGTGGAAATTTACAGATTTATATTAAGTTCCTGTATGAGAAGAAATCAATGAAAAGATAGTTAGATGGAGAACTATAAAACTGACAAGACTCTAAATTCAATACTGGAATGAGTACAGCAGTTACACTTTTTGTTTAATTCAGTCATTAATTTATATCAGAATTGTAAGGCGAGTTGTAAAGCTTCCCTGTGCAATCAATACTGACCAGCACAAGTGTCATACATTTTTAAACCAAATTTTGGTTTGATGTTTTAATAACAACAACTTCTGCAACTGTCTATCCAGAAGCCTGATCCAGACCAGCGGTATAAAATAAATCATGTACAACAAGGATTAAATAATGACCACATTGAAAAAATATATATTTTTATTCTGTAATACAACTATTTGTGCTACTAGATCTACAAATACGATATCACTAAATTGTGGTTAGATCATATTTGGCATCACACGTTACTATTATTTAGGCCTGTTTTACCCTCAGAAGACGGAACCTTGCTGGATCTGTCTTTCTGTAAATGTGTTCTCTCATACGCTGAAATCTTTTTGTTTTATCTTCTGTGCTTCCCAGCACTGACTTTTATATCATCTATGCTGGCTTGTTAATTTCCATTGACCTTAGACATGACTATAAATGGCTCTGCTCTCTGTACTGCATCGAAGTGATCAAAGTGCAGCCATGTGTACATCAAAGGTGACGACATAAAAAAGGAACTTTGCCCAGATGATATAACACCTTTACAAAGCAAAAAAAAACACACAGAAGCCATAGAAATAATAAAGTATAACAAGTGAATTTTGTGTTAGAACATGTCCAAAACTATATATTAAAGGGGCTTGTAAAAAAAACAACAACATTTAAGTGTTAATTAAGGAAGATGAAGTTGATTGGATACTGGACAGTTGTACGACAGCACTGAGGCTTCATGAATGAAGTGAGACTTCTGGGAGCTGGGAAGTGATTGGGTGGTCCATCAGACAGCTCTCCAAGCACCTCTATAGACCTCATAAGTCTAATACAGGGGTAACTGTGTTAGTGACAGTACTGCCCCCTCTGCCTTGGGCCCTGAGGGCCTTTAGTCACACACCCTTAGTAACGACCAGAGACAGAACTACCATTGGTGCAGCAGGTGCATTGCTCTGGGGCCCCTGAGAACTATGGGGCCCACTGCTGCCACCAACTGCTGTGTGCCATATTGGGTACTTGGGTTGGTGTGGAGGAAGGGGGTCCAGCTTATATTTTTGCACATGTGCCAACCACTCACATGTTCCGCCACTGGTTATGACCCTTTGCATTGTTTGACAACATAGTACATGCACCTGGTTTTAGGTACCACACCTGATATGTGCACATGTTTTTAACCATTTATTTCATTTGTTACAAATGCATTGGCCGTTAATCATCAATGAAGCAAAAGCTCTGTAATAGAGCAGACATACAGTAGCTCCATGCCTCCGCCTGGACCTGATGTAATAAGCTTAAAAATGTGACAATATGTAGACTGATAAAGTACCAGCCAATCTGCTCCACACTGCCATGCTACAGCCTTTGTCGGGAAAAAGACAGGTGCTGGTTGGCTGGTAGTTTATCGCTTTTTGAAGCTTAGTACATCTGGCCCCTAAACTCAAGTATGAAACACGATTTGTTACAACACAAAAGTAATAATTAATGCAAGAGAAAACAAGAAACCACCGCCAAGCACCCGTTTAACGATTGTACTCAACCAATCACAAGAGGTTGCTAGTATTTGGAAGCATCATTATCGTCATCTGCGATTTGCGCCACTCAGACTGTCTCTGCTGAATCCTCATTACATTCACCAGGCTATTACAAAGGTTTCTTCCTTCTGGGGGCATGCGGCGATCTGAGTACAGTGAATTGTATTCCGTCTGTCCAGGCTTTTAATCACATCACAAAATTTCAAAAATCATTAGAATTCTTCTGGGTATGCGGCACAAGCACCGGTAGCCCCTACGTGAGGAGGAAGAGACCCAGCAGAGACAAAGCGATTCATCCCCCTTTGATGTACACACGCTCCACAGACTTGTTAAAGACTATCAAAGTTTGTTTCATAATAAATACATGTTACACTAAAAACCACAAACTTACTATCAGGATCAAAAGTGCCTTTGGCTGTTCACACCTGACACACAACATCATTGCAGGTGTATATGGTATTGCCATATCTTATTTAGGTCAGTTTCTGGGGACTCGGAGAGGGAAGAATAACTGGGAATGCTATGTTCTCTGTGAAGATCTGCAGCCACCAGTGATAGGAGGAATTCCCTGAATTACTGGATTGCAGATTACAGAACTAAGGGGCATGATCCGCAGCTTGCAGAGTGCTGAACATGCCCCCATAGTGATAAAAACAGAGTTTGGCTTGCAGGTTGCGGCATTCCTGTGGGGCCACACCCCATTTTGCAGAGGCCATATTCCCTTTAGAGAGCAAACAGCTTCGCCACCTGGGAGTCCCAGTTTATTCATTTAGAACTGGGCTGGCCAACTCAGTCCTCGAGATCTACCAACAGGTCATGTTTCCCAAAACACCTAGCTGGTGTACCTAGCGAGGTTTCCACACTTCCCAGTAGGTCACATGTACTAGGTCAGCCAGCAGGTGCACAGGCAGAGTTCAGCAACTGTCTTATTTTCCAGAGCACAATGGTGATGCTTTGTTAACGGCAAGCAGACATTTTGCTACATAACTCCGAAATAAAACGATCAATTACAACGCCGATTTTTTTTCTGCAAATCTACAGAACAAGACCTTTCAGTTGGTATATGATATTAATGCTCAGACAATGGCATCACAAATATGTCACTCATAATATTCATCCTTCTGCTATTAATATATAGGTAATACATAGATTATTATTACTATTATATTTTTTAAAGAACATGACAAAAGTAATAAGCAAACATTAAAACCTGTTGTTCCTTTAGTCCTTTCCAGCAAATCAATTTGCTGGAAATAGAGCTCGCTTCCCAGTATCATGGGTGAGAATCATTCATCTGTAGGAGAGATATACTGTACATGCCACCAACATGTACAGTATGTGCTATTTATAAATAACAGCCATACGGAGGATACAAAGCATCATCAGAACATAGCATTAATATCTCAACATTCCACAACAATAGTTAAATATGATCAGCCTAAATCAGAGCGATAGTATATGATACAAACAACACTATTATAAAAGTTAACTTTTATTGGATTCCAGTTACTGTACTTCTGTGGGGGAAAAAAAAGTGAAATAGGTTATGGAAATACACATTATAATGGAAACAGAATGCTTGAAAAATCAGAAGAGTGTAATCAGAAATTAATTTATAATATATATATAGCTTCAGGCAGCCGGGAGGCAAGCAGGCATTCATTTAAATGTCACAAGTTGTCTTTGTCCTAAGGTACACATTAGAGAGTCTGCGGAATGAAAGATAGCGTAAGGCCTGACTCTGCAAGTACGTGGTGATAAAGCTGGCAGGAAGGCAGTCATGTCTAACAAAGGTTGTAGAATTCGTTCCATGGGATCCACATACCAGAAGTCCGGCACAGGTGCGCCATATCGCCCTGCAGCCGGTATTTATCTTTAACCCTTTGAATGCCAACATCTCTGTGAGAGATGCACATGATATCATATCCACAAAAAATGCCAGCGTCGCTCACATTTGTTATACAAAGTCAAATAAATAATGTGTAAAAAAAGATTATGTTTCCTATATAAGGTAACATAACAGGTCCTAATCCAGCGGTTTGGGAGATGCAGTAGAACTGGTGACTACGCGACTTCTTAGCGCCGAAGGTACCAAGGGCAACATTTTTTCGCTCTAGTGTCTATGCTAGCTACCGCACCATCAAATAAACTGGGCAAAGACGCTTTTTTTTATTAAAAAAAAAATGTTTTGTCAAAATGGAGAACGATTGATAAGGTTTTGGGTTACGAGAAAATGTACTGTATCTAATATATATAGAAAAGGCTAACTACTCCTGAACTCTATGAGGGGAAGTACCACCAGTGACCAGTAGAGGCCACTCGACGGAGCAAATTACTCCTTTGTGCGCTAAAAGATGTCATAACAGAAAGTGGAAGCCACTTTTGCAGGGACACTGATCTGTTTAGAATTTGCTGAATGGGGAGAGAGGGAGCTGTGAAGATAGAGATAGGAGGTAGGCGCAGATAGGGACTGGGGGTGGGGTTGGAGAGTTTGTGGGCTAAAAATAGTCACAGCTCAAAGTAAAAACTGTCACAGATCAAAGTGAAAATACATTGCAGAAGCCGTCATTTTGACAGGCTTTTAACTGGCATTTATATATTTCTCATCAGGCTTAGTGACATTTCCCTAAATGATGGCTCATTTTGGACTGCAATCATGTTCAAAACAAGACTTGCAAGAAACCATACGGGGCCTAATTCATGTTTGCAACCGCAAAAGTTCTATTGTAGTTGCCCGTAGTAACCAATCAGATTCTACTTCTTATTTATTTAGCACCTTCCAGAAGATAAAAGATAGAATCTAATTGGTTTCCCATAGCAACATGTCATCTTCAATAGAATCCTCATCTTGGTAAATAAACCGCAGCAAGTGAAGCGGCTGCCCAGGAAATATGTTGTGGCAAACTCATGCAAGAACAAAGAACAATAACTGCGAAGGTTGCCTTCTGCTCATGCACGTTACATGAACATCGGCAATTGCGTCCAAGTTAGGCCCACGGTCACTTTCGAGCGAGCAGGTAAACGCCGCCCTGACATTTATACATCCACTCACATGCGCCTAAGGAGAAGGAGCTGCCCGCTATCCAGCGATTTGGGGGCAGGCGCTGACGTCTCACAGGGCCATTTCGATGCCCACGTACCCCTAAATAAGCCCAAACCAGCCAGATTCTACAAACGGATTAAGACTTAAAAACAAAAAGATTAGGAAGCAATGGAAAAAAAAAACGTTGGGAAGATTGTTCATTGCTCAAGTCTGATCTCCGTTAATAAAGGAAGGTTGTTCATTTATCTCAGCGTGTTCCAGTTTGAGCATCTTCTGATAAGCAGCAGAATTTAGCAGGAATGAAAAGTCAAGCATCTAATTCTTGGGTATTTCCGCACTGGCACATAATGAGGGAATTGCTATTCAGCTAATTCTCTCTGAGTGGTGCTATCTCCTAACATGCAACCTGGATGACCTGGCATTATCAGAGCAGTCTGGGGTGACTCCTGTGGGCTGGCTCTTGCTCAGGAATGCTCGTCCTGTGCTGCAATTAGTGTAGGCATTCAGCCGTGTAACCTTTTTGAGTCTATTTTATCTTTCCAGCCGGTGGCATATATATTTGCAAAAATGCACACAAAAAATATGATTATTGGTCAGTAACAGGGCACAGAATGTCCGACAGTATGTTGGCAAGGCATGTGCAGTACAGTGATAAGCTTCTCACACTCTTCACCAAGTTATTGCGTTTCCATAGAGATGTTTAAATAATCACAGCTGTCAGCTGCCTGCGAGAGGTTAGTGTTCTGCTCATCGGCCTGAATAGGGGTAAAGTAGTCGTAAGGTAGACATAAACAGTGTCAACAACACTAAGTTAGGATGTCGGCATTGTTAAAGCCACACTCCAGCAACCTAGCAAATGACTTGTCAAAAATATACTAGTAGTAATGTCTCACTGGTAGTACTGTAGGTGTACTAGCAGGGCCTTCTTCACATAAAGACGCACTGGGCAGCTGCCCGGGGCAACATAACTTATGGAGCCTTCCAACAGGGGTACCTAGCATGTCCTGAGTAGTACCAGTTACATACCATGTCACCAGTAGTGCTACTTACATATCCTGTCCCTAGTAGTGCCCGTTACATACCATGTCACCAGTAGTGGCAGTTACATATAATTTCCCTAGTAATGCCAGTTACATATCATGTCCCCAGTAGGGCCAGTTACAGATGTCACCAGTAGTGCCAGTTAGATATCATGTCACCAGTAGTGCCAGTTACATATCATGTCACCAGTAGTGCCAGTTACATATCATGTAGTGCCAGTAACATATCATGTCCCCAGTAGTGCTTTTAGCAAAAAAACAAGGTACACTATGGTTTTAAGGGCAGTATTCAATGTGAAATCCGCCGTGTGCAGCGAATCCTGTTTAAGATTCGCTGCACACTCGCTGTGTTCCGGTGGGCTGGCTGCCAGTCGCTCTCTCCGTATTCAATGTCGGAGGGCCGAGTTGCCCCTCGCGGCGAATCTTAACCCCTGCAGCGGACGAGCGTCCGCGGCAGGGAGCCGTGGGAAGGTGGCAGCCAGGGAGATTGAAGTCTCCCTGCCTGCCCCAGAATGTATGTGGGGGGGAGGTGGACTCCCCGGGATTCAGGCAGCACAAGCTGCCCCCCCCCCCCCCCCCAGAGCCAGCAGGGGACCGGGTATATTCACTGCTCCCGATCATGCATATGTATTGATCGGGTGCAGTGGATATATGAATATCTAATGAGCGGCTCGGCTCCCGGCCCCCTGCTGGCTGCTCTGTGTAAAAAAAAAATATATATATATATGTTTTTTAAATTAAAATATATATTCATGTGCTATAAGCACATGAATAAAAATAGCATGCCCCTTCTCAGAATAAAATTCCTGATTTTTTGACACCAAAAATAAAACAAAAAAACTTTTATTTTAATAGTTCACATTCAACTTCACTTACAGGTTCCAGCCACAGTTCACAATCACTTCGCGTTGGTGAAGGGGAGCAGGGACACCCCCACTTGACAAACCCCACATACACCGATATCCTGTAACCGGACCAGCCTCCAGAATCTCCTTCCATCCTGGAACCAAGTGGCTTTACCACCAAGCCCACCAGGTAGAGCACCTCGCATCACCAGGAGCTCCCTGGTCAGGAGATAGATATCCTTCCTACAAGGCATCCAAGTGGCTACAACACCAAGCCCACCAGGTAGAGCACCACCCACCAACAGGAGCTCCCTGGTCAGGAGACCAACATCCTCCTCTCTAAGGAACCCAAGTGGCAATAACATCAAAGCCCACCAGGTAGAGCACCACTCAACATCTGGAGCTCCCTGGTTTGGAGACAACAACCTCTCCCAACCTACACCCCCAATACCGATATCCTTTGTACAGGACACTCACCTGGAGGCAACCCAGGAACGGATACAGGACAATTTTCCAACCGGACTGTGGGTGAATATCCCTGCTCTCTATATTTTTCTGTGATAATTTCAATTTCTTTTATTTGATATTTTATTATACAGTTTTTATATGTATTTTTTCATTAATAAATGTTTTAACTACACCTGTTGCATGCATTTTTAGCGAGCGCGGTCTCAAATCCCCTTTTCTTTCTATTTACCTTGCCTTGGGTTAGACTTCCCAAGCTTCGAGACCGCTGCTCCAGCCAAACAACTCCTCTCAGGCGCCCTTGGGCCACCTTGGTGACCCTCCCATTTTTTCCAAACACATTCCACTTCTCCATGAAAAGATGGAGAATTGATACACGGAGAGACACGGTGAAAATCACTTAGCAAGACGGCGAGGAGTGCACATTGAATAGGGTTGCTCGCTTTTTGAGAGCAAAAGTCTCCGTCCAACGCGAGAAAAGCACAAACTCGCCATAAAACACGGCGAATTTTTCTCATTGAATACTGCCCTAAGAATAATTTGGATAACAGATATAATCCCAGCTGCCAGTGCTTCGACAGGGGGACAAGTGCAATGAAGCCCCTTGCGGGCTCGGTTGTGGACCCCCACAAGGGAGAATAGCCCCTGTGAGTCAGGATCCCCCCTGTCATAGCACGGGCAGTCGGTATTCTGATGTCGGGATACTGACCGTCAGGATCCCCCTGTTAGGCAGTCATCCGGCACCCCTTGCAGCAATATATCCAGACAAGCCTGATGTTGCGTGTATTACTGTTGCCTTTTAAACCCAACTGTAAAAAGATGAGATGCGCCTGCTTTGGAAAACCTGTGCTTAGTAAATAAACCCCTAGATGTGAGTCTTTGATGCCTCATAAACATTATTGCTCTAGTAAGCCGCCAAGGTCCGCCTAATGGCAGCGCCAGCCGCCCTGAATCTCCCAGATCTCCCAGTGAGCTGCTCCACTTTTTGTCAATTAGCTTGCGGAAAATTGTGGCTGGAATTCTCTCAACCTTCAGAGCACCTGTTTATTGTTTTGCAGTTCTGTAAAACACAGAGACAATTAATTAGTTTTAAAAATTAACGAGTGACAAATGAGTTCTGTGAGTTTTGAGCAATTCATTAGTGAGCCGTTCAAAATGGCACATTCATGCGTGTCTAAATAGCACATAAACATTGTCTACGTCTATGAGAGAGTATATAAACAGCTTCCAGGACTTCTCTTGTCTGGAAGAACAAGGACTTTTATCGATATATAAAAAGCATTCATCTGGTTCAAGGTAAAGCTGGGGAGGATGAGAACCTGACAGGTGCAGCCAACACTTCTAAAGGATGGATTGTACATGTTTCAGAAATGTAGGGAATTAAGACGGTTATCTTAGCAGATAAAAGCTGAGATGCTTACAGAAGAGCTGTCAGCTGGGAAAGTTACCATGTGCCGTCTCTGCAGCTTCCTCACTCCCGCCTCCGGCAGC
Organism: Crinia signifera; assembly: GCF_055691185.1. Classification (NCBI taxonomy): domain Eukaryota; kingdom Metazoa; phylum Chordata; class Amphibia; order Anura; family Myobatrachidae; genus Crinia; species Crinia signifera. The sequence continues at coordinate 94,548,927 of NC_139226.1, read as the reverse complement.
TGGAGTCCAGCTGGAAGCATAGCCAGATTAAGGGGAGGAAGCAGGGCATACTGTAACCTGGGTCCCCCTCTGCCAGGGGGCACTCTGGCTGGAGTGTACTGACAACACTAGCTGTCCCTTTTATGCAGCAGCAGGATCAGGTTGTCAGAATTCAAGCAGGAAGTGCAGGTTTCATAAGCTGGAACTGGAATGGGTCATGTTGAGAAATATGCATAATTAATGTAACTCACCACCACATACACCACCTTCCACTGGGGTCCTCTGTCTTAAGTGCCCTTGCTGGGACAACCGCCACCCGTTGGTGTATTGCACATGTATTTGTCTTGTATTTGTCTTGATAAAAGAAGGAACTCCTTCCGAAACGTTGACTGTGACCTGTGTCCCGTTCAGTTATTTCTACAAGTCCGTGGAGTGCCGTACCCCTCTTTATGAATGCTTTTTGGCACCCCGGTAATCTGTATCATTGGATAGACGCGAGTGCCAGCTACTATCTCTCTCTCTCTCTCTCTCTCTCTATATATATATATATCCCTAACAGTTTCTTATAAAGTGCAGCAAATTCCGTTGTGCTTTACACTCTCTCTCTCTCTCTCTCTCTCTCTCTCAAGATAATTTTCTGTACACATTTTTACACATCTTTGTTTTATAGTCCATCTGTAGTAATCATCCAGGTTGCCCAGCAACCATAAGGCGTGGGTCTGCAACAAGTACTCCGAGGAATACAATGCAAAGGTTGCCTAGCAACCAACAATCAAGGTCCTTAGGAAACTACAAAACTTAATCTGCTTTGTTCTTCTAATAACTACAGTATAACGGTGCACTGTATTATTCTTACCTGCATAGGATGGAGATCCCTGTATAGAGTTTCCATTTGTGTACTGTACATCCTCAGCCCGTGAGACACTTATTGTGTGTGTAGGTTGGAGATAGGTTATACATATTTGAGGTGATGTTATAGCACTTATGCTATTAGGGATCCTTCAAAATACAGAATTTAAATGTGTATTCTGCTATCCGTAATCCTGTTGTTTTTATCTTATATCTTTATAAAAACAGGCTTATGGTCATGAATCAAGTGGATGCAACTTTGTAGTCTTTGTAGAGAGTTAGATGGCGAGTGTTCAAACGGAAATCTAAAGGGGCATATACACTGGGCAATTTTAGCAGCATTTCCAAGCATTTCTCTTAGAATTGGAGCACAGATTGTTCTATGTGTATGCCCCCAAGTGATGTGGTGAGCACGTCGCCATCGCCCGCAGGGAAAGACAGTGCATGTGTGCTGAGCCATCTGTGGGGTCAACACCGTGCCGTCGCCCTGTGTGTGACTCTTTGCACATGTTACATCTGCCCCGCCTGCAGTGCAGCATGGTTTTGCCAATTGGCTATAAGAGCATCTTTGCGATCAGGTCTGAATCGGACCCATAGTTTCACATTGGCTGCTATTTGTGTACGCACAGTATACAGCATTATAATACTGGAGAAGCCAATTCACTTCTGAATCAGGCTCGGAGCCTCTACGTTTACTATTCATAATTACTCTGCCTGTAGAGCAGTCATACAAAAATGTTTATCTTAAGTTTAAATCAATGATTAGTTGCAGGGCAGGCATTAATCAGTGGGGGAATGCATTTATTCTTCTTCACTGCCGGCATTATGAATAACTTATTAATAAAGCCAACTGGCTCAGCTTATTTTATTTGTAATCAGAGAGAAACACATCCTCCTCTGGCAGTCATGTACTAAATAATTATTTAACCCAAATGAATTTAAAATACATTATAACCCTGTATTGTGAATGACCAGACTTCTGGCTCAATACGTACAGTAGCCGTGCGTTCAGTTGTTGTAAAGCTCAAATCTCATTAGTGTTCTGTACTGTAAGGTTTAGTCGTCACTTTGTATTTATTTCAGTTATATGCTACAATAGAATGGTGCTACTATAAAGCGCATCCATTGGCGCCGATGTAATATGCTCTTTTTTAGATCCACTGCTTACGACAAAAACAACACTCCTAAACACAGTGGGGGGCACATGGATTTGTGCCTACTCCCCTCCCCGAATCTGCCACTGCCCCTAAGCCTACGTACAATTCATAGTTATAACCTCTAAAAATGGACTTATAAAGTTTCCAGTCAGATAACATTGCAGACTTTAGCGCAAAAAGGTTGGGGCAGAGCTGCCTACCCTCCTCCATTCTGCAGGAAATCAAGAACGCCAGCAAACAACGTGCTGCGGGTCGAGCCACCTGTCATCGGGCTCCCCGCCCCTCCACTTCTAACCATCAAGGAGGGTGAGCATATATCTAAGGAGACTCTGCGCTACCTGACACTTACCACCTGGCGTTACATGCGCTTAACAGGCAATCCGCATTGAGCTCCCACATAACAGCTTACAAAGTGCTTCTGGCTTCTACCTTCTCCCCAGGGGCGTAGCTACGTTTTGGGCGCCCCCCCCCCGCCGTTAGGGGGGCGCCCCCCCGCAGCTGCCCCGCCAAGCACCCCTACCCCCCTGCCCATGCAACCCCCCCCCAATCCATCACAGCCTTACCTAACATGCTGGTCCCGGCAGCTCCGTTCTTCTGCTGAGGACCACCACAAAATGGCCGCCCCCATACAGCAGACAGTTTCAGAGAACTGTGTGCTATATGGGGGTGGCCAGTTTGTGGTGGTCCTCAGCAGAAGAACGGAGCCGCCGGGACCAGCGAGATAGGTAAGTCTGCGGGGGATTGGGGGGGGGGTTAACTATAGCACCGCAGCCCCCGGCGCCCCCACATGCACAGCGCCTCCCCGCGGTGGTGGGGGCTGCGGTGCTATAGTTACGCCGCTGCTTCTCCCACTCCTTTAACCCATTTATCCCCTGTTACTAACAGTCTGGCTGACGCTAACCGCTTATTGACATTGACTGTGCTCCTGAAACCACACTTTACCATTTAATACGTGACCCATTTGGTGTTGGCTATTCTAGCTAATTTTTCTCCAGGGCCTCATCTGCATATGAGAAGCCCATTTTTTTTTGATTTATGGTATCTGCCTTTTATCTGTGTATTTATATATTTTTATGTGTATGTGAACCTTTATAATATATGGTTTTTTTTCTTATATAAAATGTAATTACACTATCTAAAACGTGCCCTGGTGTCCTTTTGTTCAGTGTGGTTCGCAGGTGATTAATCCAGATCTGGCAGCGCAAGTGCAAAACCAACTCTTTCTGTAAACCCTCAGTGAGTCACCAGCAGACTCACTTGCCCTTGCTGCAGCCAAACCTGGAATATAGTTATTACAATCTTTACTGAAAATTTAATTGGTCCACTTAAGCGCCGGGCTCTGTGGATTGTGGAGAACTCCTAGGAGTCCCCTCTACACTCACAGATCTTTTTCCATTCTGCAGGAGACTCCCTGAAATAGCAGCAATCTCCCTCGCTCCCTCATTAGTCTAACAATCTCCCTCATGTCACCTAGTAGTACGTTTATTTATAAGGCGCCGCAAAGTGTCCACAGCGCCGTACATAGCAAACAAAAAACAAATGACAAGGTAACGTACAGGGTGTGTTGAAAAATACAGTATAAATAGGGGTATAGCTGGTAGAAATAAAATCAGCATCAGTTCAGAAGTAGGTGTCAAAATTGTCGAGGAGACTGAAGATGAAGTAGAGGAAGGGAAGAACAGGACAGGAGGACAGGTGAGGTAAAGAGGTAGGGTGAGTACGTGAGGCAGGAGGACCCTACTCATAAGAGTTAACATACTAAAAATAGGTGGGTGGACGAACGAAAAACAACAGGATAAGTAGGAACGGAGGGGAACGGAGGCAGGATAAGAGCATCAAAAGAGGTTAGGAGGAAGGATAGGCTAGTCGAAAAAAGTGGGTTTTGAGGGAGCGCTTGAAGGAGGTAAGGGAATCAGAAAGCCTGATGGGTGGCGGGAGGTTGTTCCAGTGCAGGGGGGCACCTAGCCCACATTACACTGTTACATCATAGTTACTTCCCCTCCTGCATTCTGCAGGAGACTCCCTGAAATAGCAGCAATCTCCCTCTCTCCCTAATTAGTCTAGCAATCTCCCTCATGTCACCTCGCCCATGTCACCTCGCCCACATTACACTGTTACAAGGAAAAAAAGGAATGAGAGATAGATACATTTACATTGAATCATCAGCACCATTTCCCAGCACTTTACCAAGTATAGTATCTCTTACTAACTGCTTTGGGGATCATCTACATTTGTATATAAGTCATTTTAAAAGATTCCTCTCAGATGTAGCAGTACACACCCACGCTTCTAGGTGCCACGTTCACAATCTCTTTTCACAATCTCCCCATATATGGAACTAGACACGCCCATTGGGAGGAGCATGACACGCCCCCTCAATGAAGTGCTTTGGAAATTCTATTACCAACTATAATCTCCCTGAATCTAGTTTTAAAAAGTAGGCAAGTATGGGTTGGGGGTGCTGACAAAGGGCCTGATTCTGGTTGGTTTGCAATAGCAAACTCCTTCATTAATGGACAAAACCACGTGCACTGCAGGTGGGGCAGATGTAACAGGTTACATTTGGGTGTTATTTTGTTTCTGTGCAGGGTAAATACTGTCTGCTTTAGTTTTACACTGCAATTTAGATTTCTGTTTGAAAACCCAAATGTAACTCTCTCTGCATGTATTACATCTGCCCCACCTGCAGTGCACATGGTGTTGTCCATTAGAGAAGGAGATTGCTTTTGCAAACCAACCAGAATCATCCCCAAAGATGGATGTGCAGGTTCTTGTTGGCCTCATGGCCATGTACTTTAACTCTATCTTTAAGGGCCATCCAAGATCTTGGTGGCCTTGATTGCAGCAAGTTGGTCTTTTCTGGTTAGCAGTAATTGGTTGATTTGTACAGTGGTGTGCATGGCCTGATTTGTGGGCAGACTATGGGCCTTATTTTGGTTCACTCTTTCTGACAAAATCCTTCTTAGATGGACAAAACCATGTGCACTGCAGGGGGGCAGATGTAAAATGTGCAGAGAGAATTAGATTTGGGTGAGTTATTTTGTTTCTGTGCAGGGTAAATACTGACTGCTTTAATTTTACACTGCAATATAGATCTCACTTTGAAGTAAAACCCCACCCAAATCTAATTCTCTCTGCACAAGTAACATCTTCCCCACCTGCAGTGCACATGGTTTTGTCCATCTAAGAAGGATTTTGTCAGAAAGAATGAACCAAAATAAGGCCCTATGTGTGGAACATGTGGGCAATCGTGTCACTGGGTGATTACCATGGGAACGCCAAGCATTTTCATGGGAACGCACATGAGACGCTGGGTGTTCCCATGGCCGCATCCCCCGGTCTGCCTCCCCTCGGCCCCCGCCCGCAGTCTTGTGAGCGAGCACCTGCGCATGCACATGCACACTTCAAACACAAATTTGCACGTGTGCGCATGGACCAGAATAAGGCCCAATGTCTAGGTCGATAGTCATTCGGTGGACAGCAAAAGATTGACACGCACAGGGTCGGCATTGACAAAAGGTTGACGCAAGTCACATGTCAACATGGAAGAGATCGACACATGAGTTTGACTTATTCTTTCCCTTTCACTAATAAATAAGCCTACCTGATATGGACAGGTGAAACGCTTGTTATTATCTTAATGCATTTACAGACTTTTGGGGACAGCAAATTATAGTTGCACACATCACTTCCTGAAACCTGATCAGTAGATGTAACGGCAGAGGAAATGTTTTCCCCAATGCATAAAAAGCTCAGAGTTCAGTCACCGTTCTGTGATACAAAGCAAAAAGTTTTCCAGATGTTTATGAATTCTAAAAATCGCCACAGTCATTTCCATGGAAACATTCGTAAACTTTTGGAAGCTTTTTGGCAAATTTACTCTTTTCAAGCTTTATTTGCTAGTACATAAGCAAGATGTATGCTAATTGCATTTCACAAGTGCTGCGAATATTACCGTTTCCTACACTCGCGCATTTTCCCTTTGCCTGAAGTAATATTTATGACCTTTATCACAAATGTATAGGAATAACTAAGTACTGCCCTTGACAAAGTCAGATTAATGTTCTGCTTTCCCTAAAGGGTTCCATGGCTGGAGAAAACACAAGTGCTGGAAAACGAGATAATTTGTATGGAGATTGCAAGTTAACAAAAGCAGTTTGTTGCTTCTTGGCGTAATTTCATGTGTTTCTTTGCAATAACTTGTAACAAAATGAGAAAATAATGTACATTCCAAGCACTTCAAAACAATATAACAGAAAGATGCGATGCACGTAAAATACAACATTTATCTCCCAGTAGGCTGTAGTAATCATGGATGTTCCTACATCACTGGTATTGATATTTGACTGACTGTTCATCAGAGGGGTTCTAAAACAATTTGCCGGCTCCCCCATGCCTCGCCATTTGTTATGGTAACGTTAGAAGAGCATTCCATTCTTCATATCAAAAAGACACATTGATTTTTTATTTTTTTTGCTCTCTTCAAGTTAAAGGGCTATTGAATCTAAAATTATGTCAGGAATGGTGTAACTACTGGATACCAGAGGTTTGAGGTGGCCCCGTAGCTGTGAGGATCCGGTGTGTGACTGTCCTAACTCTTCAGGACATAGACATATCCTGGTTTCCATCCCACTTAAGTAGTTGTTCTTTCACTGTCCGCTTCTCTCAATCCACCTTTCCGTCTCTACCGCTATCAGGCGGAGTACTGCTTGGGCCCTCTGCTTTTCTTTATCTATGCCACATCTCTTGGCAAACTATTCAGCTCTTTTGGATTTCAGTATCATCTGTATATACTGTAGATGTTACTCAGATCTTCCTTTCCTCCCCAGACTTGTCTCCAGGGCTTAAAGTGGTCCTGAATAGGTGATGGAACTTATTTCACCTTGAGTACCAGGAGGGGTGGACCACAGGTGGAGGAGAACCAAGGAGTCATCAGAGGCATCACAGGGAGTATTGACACCTGGTGTGCACTGTGCATTACTACAACTACCCACTGGTGGTGCAACTACACAAATTGGGGGTGTGGCCTCGCAGGACCCTGTCTTCTTCACTTTGATTGCACTGTCTGCATTGGCAACTGTTTAGATGTGACATGGGCCCAGTATCACATCACAACACCAGGCTCCTCTCACTGCTGAAGAGCCAGCATTTTGGTGTCGCCTCTTGTGAGGGTGGCACTGGGGTGCAAACCATACGCCATGCACCTGGCTAGTGTTGCCACTGATAGAGAATTATAGTTACTTTTCCTATCAATATTGCACTTATTTCTTACAGAACATTGTGTAACTGGTTACCAGTCCTTTAATGCAGGTCTCTGCCGATGTATTTGTGATGGCTAGATTGTCTTCTAGACGAGTATGCTAGCTGAGGGATTAGCAGTTTATGTAACAATGAAGTAGGAGAGCAATGTTATTTCCTTTGTAAAATAATCACGCAGTAACGGTACAATTATTCTCTATTTATCTAAGTCGAGTGTAAAGACTAATTTATGAGTTCTGATGAGGCATGAAAGCACAAAACATTATAGCTGTACCAAGGGAAGCAGGGAACATTATGGCTTATAAACAGGTGTCATTATATGATTTGGTGACTTAACTGACTTTTTTTCTTGGAGATTATATTACAATCTCCGATTCTGGGAAGTGAGGGTGCCTCAGCTACCAGCCGATCTTCCGGCTGGTCACAGATCAAGGTGATGGAGAGATGGTAATATTTAAAGAGAAATTAAAAAAAACCCTGGCTTTTAAGTAATTCATTTTTACTCTAAAGTTTGAGGCAATGTCCTGTTGGGTCGGTGTCATCACACGCAGATCTGGGCTGGCCAGATGGGAGGGCGCTGCAAGCCCAGTTGTGGCATAGCTCACGACCATGTCTAGGTTAACAGTCACTATGCAGTCACCAATGACAAAATGCTGACACAAGCAAAAGGTCGACGTGAATTTTAAACTTCTTTTAGTGTCGTCTGAACAGACAGGCCCCAAGTTAGTTTATCACATCCCCTCGCGTAGCTCACTTCATTCTCCATGCTCAGGGGCGGGCTGGGCCGGGGGGCAGGGTGCCATCTGCCCCCCAGGCCGCTCTGGCTGCTGTGCTGCGGGCCGCGCCGCCGCAGCGGTGTCCGCGGCCGCTTTGCTTTTTTTTTTTTTTTTTTTTTTGCCGGCGGCCATGTTCCTGTGGTTTTCTATATGATGTCAGCGGACTGCGGCCACAGGAACATGGCCGCCGGCCTCCACGGCTACGTGGAGGAGGGCTCCGGCCGGCAGCCTGTTCCCTCTTGTCCCCGGCGGGCGGCAGTGGCAGTCGGCAGACGCTGGGTGCGGTGGGGACGTCATGACGTTGACGCCTCCCACCCACGCGTCTGCTCTGCACACTGGACTGGAGGAAGGCTGGGGCCGCACGCTGCTGAACTACTCGTGGCGTGGGGGACACTTCAGGAGGCCGCCGCCGCAGAGACGCAGAGAGGGGAACTGAAATTTGACAGAGTGACACAGTAGTAAGTTAACATAAAAAACTACATATCTGTTGTGCTGTGTCATGTATATTAATAATAATGCCATGACACCACAGGCTGCTCCACCTGTATAATAATTCGTGTCATGGCATTACTATTAATAATAGTAATGCCATGACACAAATTATTATACAGGGGGAGCAGCCTGTGGTGTCATGGCATTACTTTTATATTATACTGGGGGAGCAGCCTGTGGTGTCATTATTATTGTACAGGGGGAGCAGCCTGTGGTGTCATGGCATTATGCCATGACACCACAGGCTGCTCCCTCTGCATAATAATAATACCATGACACCACAGGCTGCTCCCCCTGTATAATATTAAAGTAATGCCATGACACCACAGGCTGCTCCCTCTGTATAATAATAATGCAATGACGCCACAGGCTGCTCCCCCTGTTTAATAATTTGTGTCATGGCATTACAATTGTTATATTATACAGCGGGAGCAGCCTGTGGTGTCTTTGCATTATTATTATACAGCGGGAGCAGCCTGTGGTGTCATTGCATTATTATTATACAGCGGGAGCAGCCTGTGGTGTCATTGCATTATTATTATACAGAGGGAGCAGCCAGTGGTGTCATTGCATTATTATTATACAGCGGGAGCAGCCTGTGGTGTCATTGCATTATGCCATGACACCACAGGCTGCTCCCTCTGTATAATAATAACGCCATGACACCACAGGCTGCTCCCCCTGTATAATATAAAAGTAATGCCATGACACCACAGGCTGCTCCCTCTGTATAATAATAATGCAATGACACCACAGGCTGATCCCCCTGTATAATAATTTGTGTCATGGCATTACTATTATTATATTATACAGTGGGAGCAGCCGGTGGTGTCATTGCATTATTATTATACACCGGGAGCAGCCTGTGGTGTCATTGCATTATTATTATACAGCGGGAGCAGCCTGTGGTGTCATGGCATTACTTTTATATTATACAGCGGGAGGAACCTGTGGTGTCATAATTATTATTGTACAGGGGGAGCAGCCTGTGGGGTCATGGCATTATGCCATGACCCCACAGGCTGCTCCCTCTGTATAATAATAATGGCATGACACCACAGGCTGCTCCCTCTGTATAATAATAATGCCATGACACCACAGGCTGCTCCCTCTTTATAATATAATAATAGTAATGCCATGACACAAATTATTATACAGGGGGAGCAGCCTGTGGCATCATGGCATTATTATTATACAGGGGGAGCAGCCTGTGGTGTCCTGTCTTTTACGCAGGGGTGCAGCCTGTGGTGTCCTGTCTTTTACGCAGGGGTGCAGCCTGTGGTGTCCTGTCTTTTACGCAGGGGTGCAGCCTGTGGTGTCTTGTTCTTTATTTATGCAGGAGAGCAGCCTGTGGTGTCCTGTTATTTATTTATGCAGGAGAGCAGCCTGTGGTGTCCTGTTCTTTATATATGCAGGAGAGCAGCCTGTGGTGTCCTGTTCTTTATATATGCAGGAGAGCAGCCTGTGGTGTCCTGTTATTTATTTATGCAGGAGAGCAACCTGTGGTGTCCTGTTCTTTATATATGCAGGAGAGCAGCCTGTGGTGTCCTGTTATTTATTTATGCAGGAGAGCAGCCTGTGGTGTCCTGTTCTTTATATATGCAGGAGAGCAGCCTGTGGTGTCCTGTTATTTATTTATGCAGGAGAGCAGCCTGTGGTGTCCTGTTCTTTATATATGCAGGAGAGCAGCCTGTGGTGTCCTGTTATTTATTTATGCAGGAGAGCAGCCTGTGGTGTCCAGATCGTTATTTATGCAGGAGAACAGCCAGTGGTGTCCTCTTCTATTTTTTATACAGGTGAGCAGCCTGTGGCAGGGGCGGAGTGGGATGGTGGGAAGCCAGGCAAATTTTCAGTGTGCCATGTCCCGAACCCCTCTCAGTGGCCATTCTCTTACAAAGCCGGGCTGATACATACAAAACATTAATTAATTAATTAAAAAATTAATACATATTTTTTTTAATTAAAAACCTGCATTTAACAATGCGCTACTTATGGGCCACTTATGCGCTACTTATGGGCCAGTGCTCTTGACTTGCCCCCCAGGCTAAAAGTTGCCAGCCAGCCCCTGTCCATGCTTCTGGCCAGGTTGGGAAAGGCCACTATGCCGCTCCCAATCGGAGAGGATGAAACGTTATGAAATAGTCCCCAATAAATCCGGAAAAACTCAAGTTGACGGTTTCATGTGTTGACTTTTTCCAAATTGACCTTGTTTTTGTGTCAACTATTTGTCAGTATTGACCTAGAAACTGTCAGCCATCCAGATACCTGTGTGGCCAGGCACCCTGACTGGTGGAATGCACCCATAAGTATGTCATAATAAACAATCAATTTTGCCGCCATATAAGTGGGTGGGGCCACAACATGAATCAGCGCTACTTGCACCATCATGCCGATATGACCACCTGTTTCATTCGGGAAGCGGGCAGCAGCTGGCGGATGTGGGTAAATCTGCGAGACCTGCCCACTATTCCGGGCATCCGGGAGAGGTACTGTACCTGAGATTACAGAAGAGTCATTGAATTACATTGCATTATTCCATACTGGCCACCATGGCAGCCTGCCTGGATATGTGGTGCCTGGGGTTGGTTATTTGGTGCCGCCAATGTTATCTGTACAACATGCTTCATTTATTTTTGATAGCTAAAAAAGGCCATAAAGACATTGTGGAAATTTCCACTACAAGCCGTCGACTTCTGCTTTACGCCGCTTAGCGCGCCATGATTTATATGCCAACAGACAATAGATTACCAATATTACCAACATCAAACTTGCCAGTGAATCATACAACTGCAATTGCCCTGTTACCGTTACTCGGGATGCGCCTGGAGGCTGGATGTGAGTCTGATCAGAACGTTTTGTACGAGTGACCCTTTCTCCTGTAGATATGATTTATCCGTCAATTTTATTGATTGATCCGTCTTCCTATTCCTTTCTTTGAATTAGAAGATGTAATAACCTAGAGCTGGAGCCTTTATAATTGCACCCATTTGGAAACAATAGGCTGTAAGACCGAATGAAACGTCAATGACGTCTTGTATCTATCTTGCACAGACCGCGGTTTATATGGTGTGCAAAGGATGTGCTTACTGTGCTATGTTATGATACATTGAGCCTGATTCATAGGCTGTGTATATTTACTGCCTAGTGAGCAGGTAAACGCCACCCCGCCGAATGAGCCACCACCCAACCGAATCTCCGCACTGGCATGTGAGGGAATGTGGCCACAAGGAGGAGAATCATTTGATAGTCGCTCACCATCGAATGATTTCTCTAGCCTTCACTCTAAAAAATAAGTCTACTTTTCAGAAACCTGCCAACCACCGAATTAGGGGCGGGCGCTGTCATCATGTGACATCAGCTGCCCGCCCCTGAGGATGCATGGGCACGCCTGCATTCACAGGGGTACACCCAGCGTTTCCATGGGCAAGGCCACTGTTTTTATGGGCACTCCCATAAAACAATGGTCAGCCCCCTGCGTCCACCACATTCCCACCCCCTTTCCGCCCATCCGGGTGCGAACACACTGGCGAGTGTGAAAGTAACCGAAGGCAGAAGCTTAGAAGGTGTCAACATTTTGGGACAAAAAAAAATTATTCATGTTGATATTTAATTGTCTGCAGTGCGAATATTGTTAATATTTCTAAGAAAACCCATATTTACCTGTTATGAAGATAAGGTTATGAAGATTTGGCACAGCTTTGTATATTTTGTGGAATATTCGTTCGGATGCATATTTTACATAAACATCGATTCGCATCCTGTAGGGGAACACCCACATCATTCGATGGTCGCCGACCATGAAATGATGTGGAACATGGCATATCTAAGGTTGCTCAGAGCAACCTTAGATGTCCATGCACATTCTGAGGGAAGTGGGCGGGCAGCTGACACCCGGTGTGGTCAGCTGCCGGCGCCCATGTCACCAGCCAACTACTATGGGAGAACGCCCAGCGTTTTCATGGTAACGCCCATGAAACGCTTGGTGTTCCCCTGGGCAAGTACTCCTGCCCTATGCATGCGCATTGAGAAAACACCGACCCTGTACGAACGGGCCACTGAGAATAGACCTGAATGAGATTCTCGGTCCACATATTTAGCGATATACTTTATGTGGACACAATAGCAGCTATGGGATATGTTCTAGAATTTATTTTTTGTAATTTCAGAATCGTACTTGTCTTGGAGCTAATTGCTGCTCATCACTATGACATATAGAACACTTTCTCCTTCTGCTCCCTAACAACGGAACGTGATGTTTGACAGCTTGTATGTTGCACTTCCCCTGTGATACAAAAACACAAACAAATAGATATGTACAATACCGGCATCGGGAAAGATATATCAAGCCGTGGAAATATTGCCTAACTGTCATTTATCTAGCACAGTCTTTGAAATTACTGCAGCCGATTGCTTGCTTTGGGCAGCTTCTCCACAATGGACCTTATTCAGATCTGTTCGCAGGGGCCGTTCGTTTGCATGAGTACCGATTTTGTGTTACTGTGCATGGACTCAGGACAGCGGGGGCGAAGAGGGGCTTGGGGTGAGCGGGCGGCTCTATTAGCATATGTGAACACCCAGCATTTCATGAGAACGATGGTTATGATAATGAGGCCGGAGGCGGGCATCTGCCATCACCGGATGTCAGCTGCCAACCCACTTCCTTCTGAATGTGCACACATATGTAAGGGTGCCTCAGAGCACCCTTACATATGCATGCAGGTTCCACATCATTCGATGGTCGCCGACCATCGAATGATGTTGGTGTTCCCCTGCACATTGTGAATGGATGCTTATGTAAAACATCCATTCGCAGCCAGTGCAAAGGAATGTGCCTTGCGAATGGTAGGCCGGCTTACCACCATTCGCAAGGCGGGGTGAGGTTGACTCGCAAGGATGCGAATTCGCACCTGAGTGAATCAACTAGAATAACTGCTTGAGTGAGGTCCTCCTCAAGTAGTCAGATTCCAGACAGTGCTCTGGAATTACACATTGTCCCTCGATTTGAAGGTCAATTACCTTGTTGAGCAACATGGGTGCTTGGTTGGGTCTATGGAAAATACTGTATACAAATATTTACCCTCCTGCCAATATTCACCCTCCTGCCAATATTCACCCTCCTGACAATATTCACCCTCCAGCCAATATTCACCCTCCAGCCAATATTCACCCTCCAGCCAATATTCACCCTCCAGCCAATATTCACGCTCCAGCCAATATTCACCCTCCAGCCAATATTCACGCTCCTCACAATATTAACCCTCCTATCATACTTGGCAGTTCCGACAATCCATTTCCCCTCCTCTTACTGGTGGGGGGCTTTAATATAATGTACACATTAAATACTGCTATTGCCTGCATTTATATTGTACCAGATTAATAACAGCAATGCACTCTAGAAATACTCCTAGGGCCGGCTCTATGATTAGGCAGCTGCCTAGGGTGCCAAGACCTGTTGGTGCCACTGAATCTGTATATCACAAAATTTACTTGGACTTTATGCAGATGAGTAACTGTGGAACATATGGAACTGGGAGATGATTTGTTCATCAACAGGCCTATACTTAGGACACGCGGGCATGTACTGAGGCTCGAGGAAAATAAATTCTGTACTGAATATAAGAAGAGGATTCTTCACCATTAGAGCAGTAACATTCTGGAACTCATTGCCGGTGGGGGTGATTACAGCAACTCCCATTAATGAATTTCAATCAAAGCTGGATACAATTTTCACCACTAAGGGATTCCTATAGATATGACTCAAGTCAGTAGTTACAAGTCAGATAGGTTGAACTCGATAAACTAATGTCTTTTTTAAAGCCTTAATTACTATGTTACTGGTGTTACTATTTTACCTTGTGGAGGAGGAGACGTGTGTCAACCAGGAGTTTCCCTTGTCTTCGGGTGGGCCAGTCTGACCCTGTTCCTTCTTGTATATCGAAGTAAAGTCCTATTGGTAATAAGTGATCGCCCTTTACCAAGCAATAGTATTACCATTAGTATACATATATACATCTAAATATTTATAATTTTTTTTTTTAAATTCCGTTTTGCTATTTCCATAACAGAACCTACTTCTTCGCTTCAATATAGTGCTTTTTATTGGAACACGTATATAATCAGGCCGGCACGTCAACACCAAATATGAAAGAGTAGGCACCGCTCTCGGTACACCACAGCGGCGTGGTGCTTGAGATATTTGCATGCTGCTTGTTGATATGTACTTTCCGCTTGCCCGTCCTAGTGGAATCGGAAAGAGGCAGGGTGCTCTCCGAGGCTTCCATTCAAGGTACAATTGAAACAGCTGTTTAGAGTGGCTGAAAAATATCAGCTTTCGAAAGTCTTCTGTCGATGCTTAGAGATATGAAATAAGCACTTCACAGCAAGGTAGACTCTTGTGCCCGCTTCCCTGGGCTTGAAATGCAAGGTCCTGCCGTTATTTCTTTTTATGCATTCGAGAATGGAATTGAAAGAGAGAGGTTTCAACTCCCCATACTCAATATTTAATAGAAACGCTGCATTTGTATGTGTTATTGGTTCATACAATTACAAACTCATTTCATGGAAAGCAGACCTATTGCACTTATGTAAATATTTTTTGATGAAGTCTGCACACATTGCAGGAGCTGTCCCCAGTACACCAGCCAGCCTGTACAATGCCAGCCTTACTCTGTCACAGCTCTTTCTTGCTTATTGGACCAATAAATGAATTCACATTTGCAAGCTAGATAAATCCTTCAAATGTATTATTGATGCAAATAAATGAGGGTGCAGACTCTAGACAATACCTAATGGAGCTGATTCAAAGCCGGCTGTTTCTCCTGAAAGTTGCCAGGTCTGGCTGCTCGAGAACTGATGCTGGTTTCATCTCTTAATAACCTCACTGTTTGCCTTGAGATAGATACAGCATATCAATTAGACAGTTCCTGAAGATATCCTGCAGCGGATTTGGTTCTGTCTGTGGGATCTGCAAAGTGGAAACAAGGGATCTTCGCGCGAAACGAGCAATAGGCCAATGTCCCATTTTCGTCACGACAGCGCCAATTTCTAAGATTTTTAAAGAGTCGGAGCTTAATTAAGGTTTAACCGAAATTTCGTCAAAATAGGTGATGTTCCCCGATTTGGGGTTAGACTGGGGAAGGATGCAAGCATGACATTGTTTGGAGTCACTTTGTGGCTACATCTGTACAGAACAACATATAGATATGGCCGATAACAAAAGTGGTTTTAGGGCATGGGTATGGTAAAAACCAGACCCGAACAAGACCCCGGAATGCCGAACCAGATATCAAACTCTGCATGCTGGAGCTTGTAGTGTCCGGTCCAGGGGGTGTCCTGTCCGGGGGGGCTGCCTGTGACAGCTGTCACAAGGGAGGGGATAAGGGAGAGAATAAAGCCTCCCTGTATGGTCCGGGCATGTAGCAAAAACCAGACCTGAACAAGACCCCGGAATGCCGAACCAGACATCAAACTCTGCATGCCAGAGCTTGTGGTGTACAGTCCAGGGGGTTTCCTGTCCGGGGGGCTGCCTGTGACAGCTGTCACCAGGGAGTGGAGGAGGGAGAGAATGAAGCCTCCCTGTATGGTCCGGGTATGTAGAAAAATCCGGAACGGTCCGGACCACACTGGGGGGCTGTAATCTCCCTTTACCCTTGTCCACAGGCACCCTGGGATCTTGTCCGGGTCCAGTTTTTACTTAGTCCCGTTTAGTCAGTGGGCCATATGTACTAAGCAATACCTCCCAACCAAATGTTTGTCTACGTATTGGGACCCTGCATAATAGTATCTGGCCAATCAACAGTGTCTAGGTAAACAGTCAATAAGTCAACACCATGTGGTTGACATGAACATGGTTGATGTAGACAAAAATGCTGACACAAACAAAAGGTCAACATTGAAAAGGTCAACAAGAGTTTTTGGGAACTTATTTTTCCCTTTTTTGGACTTTTTCATTCTTTACCATCTGCATGGACTTGGAATGTGACTGGGAAAATGTGCCGAGGGAGGCAATTGGCCCAAAACATGGCGAGTGAAGCGGTAAACAAGCACAAAAAACGCATGTCGACCATTTCCTGGGTCAACTTTTTCCATGTCAACCATTCCTTGTGTCGACATTTTGTATATGGCCACAGTGTGTGTGTGTCGTCTTTTTGGTGTCGACCTAATGACTGTGGACCCTTTATACCATATCCAGCAAAATAATCCACCGCTTTGGAGTGAGGAGACACCTTAGCTATTTATTTGTTATCCTCCTGACTCTCTGAGGTAAATTTACTGAGATGTTAGTTCTGTTGAAGATGGGATGTTGCCGATAGCATTCTGACTCTAGGGCTCATTCAGATTTGATCACTGCTGTGCGAATGCGCACAACATTCAATTATCAAATGCCTGCACTTGAGCCACAGCGCGCGTGCGCGACGGTATGCAGCAACAAACATCAGTGTGTTTTTCTGGGCAATTTGATGGACAGGAAGTCGCGATTTGGGAGAGGTAACTGATCATTTTCGGGGAGTATCAGGAAAAATGCAGGCACGCCCAGAAGTTTTCAGGAAGGGTCAACAGCTCCGCCCCCTGGTCACCACACTTCTACCTGAGTGACGTGAATGGATTTTCAGATTTGACGATCTGTGATATTTTCCCAATCCAGACTTGCACAGGGCAGAACTACACTCTGGTGGGGCGGTAACTACCTGAATGAAGGGATCTGCAATGTCGCACAGCAGCGGTCAGGGCTGAATAACCCTGATCATGATACAAGCACTTTGATTTGTGCACAGATTCTCCAGAGCTGCCCCTTTAAGAAGTGCCTGGATAAAATCACAGCACACATTTTATCTATGTGAGAGTAAGAAATGCAGGCATCAATATAATGGAGATATGGGGCTGATTAATGATCCTGTTGCGTCTTTTCACAGCAGGGAACCAATTGGAACATTGTTCAATTCCCGGCATGAGACTACGTTAGCTTCCAACAGCAAAGAGATATGACTGGAGTTTTAAACAAGGACAGACTTTATAATTCACATCATTCTGTTATTTAACTTTTAAATGGCGATTTATTCTTTATGTAAAGATGCAATATATCTATCTCTCCATTCATCCCACATCTGTCTCTTCTATCTATCTATCTATCTATCTATCTATCTATCTATCTATCTATCTATCTATCTATCTATCTATCTATATATCTACAGAATCTCTTATATATTATTATTTGTCTGTCTGTGTATCGATTGGACCTTTTCAGTCATTATAACAATCTAGTCTAGATATGGTAAGCAGTGCCGTCTTTCCCATTGGGCTTAGGGCCAGATTCTATAAGCTTCAAAAGTGATAACATGGAGAGTGATAAACAGCCAGCCAATCAGCTCCTGCCTGACATTTTTCAAACACAGTCTGTGACATGGCAGGTAGGAGCTGATTGGCTGGCTGTTTATCACTCTCCATTTTATCACTTTTGAAGCTTATAGAATCTGGCCCTCTATGTGCAGTTGCCCAGGGACCCAAGGTTTCTAGGGGCCACCCCAATGGGGAAGACGGTACTGCGCCAGGGAGCTGCTGATGCTGCGGTGGCAGGCATCGGTGGCTGGAATAGCGCCACTATTTGTCGCGGGAAGGAAGCGCTGCTGAATTTCAAAAGACTGGCCGGACGCATATTGGCTGAGAGAATTCAGCCAATCAGCGTCCAGACAGTATTTTCGAATTAAGCAGCGCTTACCGCCTGCCACCTGGCAAATAGCGCTACAAGCTCCCAGCCCCCGCTGCCTGGACGCCGCTGCCTGCACGTAGGCCGGGTGAGGAGGGGGAGAGGGAGAGAGGGGGCCTGCTGAATTATTTTGTCTAGCTTATGGTTCCTGGGCCCCAAACGTGGAGGATCACAAAATGCTGTATTACATACAGTATACCTCCCAACTGTCCTGAATACGGGTGTTTCTGTTTACACATGGGGGAAATCTCAGCTTATTCCTGGGTTGTCATTGTATACACTGGGCCCAGGTCTTATGGTGTAAAGTGGAAGCTTGGAGATTATGTCATCTACCAGTGATACTGTGTCGACCATTTTATTTCCTTTATGCATGACATGGGTCATTGAGTCCCGAGAATAACCTTTGTTAGCTGCATGGTGGCAGGCCCAGAAATGTTGACCCGGGTCAGACCCTTTCCATACACAAGGGGGACCTTAGTTGATGCCCGTGCACTGGAATAAATCGGTTGTTGGGTTAGTAACACCAATGACAATTTTGCATTCAAATTCTGGAACAGGGCAAACATTCTGTAGATGAGTTTGGAAGATTCTTCTACTTTCAGGAACATTGACAGTTGCAGCTCAGTGGTTGGAATATAGCGGCCTCCAATCCTTCCTAATCACCGGCTCAGCGAGAGAGAGCGCTAGCATTGCTATTCGCCATGCATAGCATTCATATGTCACTCCATAGTGAGCAGAACAATTGATAGCTGAAGCCGGTGATTGAATGCCTGCGCTGGATAAGTGAATGACATCCTGCAGAGGGTGAAATAAGAGAATGAAATAGATGGGTGAATGAATGGGTGCCTGTGTAGTTAAGATGAATGAGCAGGAAGATCAGGGGAATGAAGAAATTAGACAGCCTACAGAGAGATGGAACTGTTGTTATGTGAGGAGAGCAGCATTCTCGTGTCGGTTTCTTTTATTGTGGTTGGTTCTCAAAGAGGACTAATACTATCGTCCTAAAATCTATACCAGGCTTTGTGGAGCGATTGGCTCATGTTCTGTGCTCATTCTGAATGTTGGGAATACTGCTACAAGGTTCTGTAATAAATCCAAATAAAGCATCAAAAACATACATGTACTTGGAGGGACATAAGAACATATAAAGCACCATACACCTGCCACACATTGCAATACTAAAGCAGAACATTACTGGCCATGACTGATCTGTGCGCACACCTCAGTCCATGTACAGACACCTCAGGTGTTCATATGCCACACCTCAGTCCATGCACCTCAGGTCATACTCCACACCCTAGTCCATGTACCCACACCTCAGGTCATACACCATACCCAAACCCATGTACCCATACCCCAGGTCATACAACAAACCCTAGTCCAGGCACCTACACCCCAGGTCATACACCACACTCCAGTCCACGTACCCATACCCTAGGTCATACTCCACACCCCAGTCCATGTACCCACACCCCAGGTCATACACCACACTCAAGTCCACGTACCCACACCTCAGTCCATGTACCCACACCCCTGTCCACGTACCCACACCCCAGGTCATACACCACACCTCAGTCCATGTACCCACACCCCAGTCCATGTACCCACACCCCTGTCCGTGTATCCACACCCCAGGTCATACACCACACCCCAGTCCATGTACCCACACACCAGGTCATACCACATACCCCAGTCCATGTACCCACACCAGAGGTCATACATCACACCCCAGTCCATGTACCCACACCCCAGGTCATACATCACACCCCAGGTCATGTACCCATACCCCAGGTCTTACACCACATCCCAGGACATACACCACACCCCAGTCTATGTACCCACACCCCAAGTCATATGAAATAGCTTATACCTCATTCTATAAATATGAAAATAATAGGAAATAAAAATATTTATTAGCCAATCCTGAGATACAAGTGCCATAGCGATACTGGTCAAAAAAAATTGTCTCCATGGAAACGCATGGCAGATTTTCGCCGGCGCTAAACTTTTGTTGTGCAAAGCAGAACATTAAAAGTAAACTGATGCCGGGTTGTTCTGTTGTTCTGTGCTAGCACTTTAACACTTCAGAAACATCTACAACCTTTTAGCCAGAGCCGTTCTAGCCTGTCCCATGCAGATGTATTGTTTATCACTTCAGTTGATCACTAAATAAATATCAATACTGGACAATTGCGAGTGATTATTCCTTGTCACCAAATTCACTTCTTGTCTCCTCCGCCACGCGTCATTACCTCAATTTGGCCAAATTTGAGTCCTGAATAATATATGTAGTATTTTTCTTCTGTATAGAATTATTGATTTCAGAGATTCATGTGAGGATTCGGAAAGGTTAAGGAATAAATTGTGTATTGCCATGGCGAAGATGGATAGCAATCATATCAGCAATAACATGGAGGAGCAGTTTTATAAGATCTTGTGTGCCATTCGCTATAGGTGAAACAGCATCAAGCGCCTGTAGCCAGTCTTACTATGGCGCAGTTGTGAAGTGTTGCCTACGTTTTGTTGGATTTTTTTTTTTAATTTTCCTTCTGAAAATGATTCTATTTTCATGAGATAAATGGTCATTCCAACACTGGAGTGTCACCGTGAAGCAGATCTGGAGCTGTGGCTTATACAGTATACTCTGCAGCCATCTGATGAGGTGACATTGAACGTAAAAACATGCAATAACAGAATACACAGTTGGTACAGGGAGTGCCTGACAAATCAGCAATGTA